>NW_026594831.1:0-21051 GCF_907164565.1 Psammomys obesus
TGGGTAATTTTCTGGAGACCTTTTCGGGGTGGGGGTGTCGGCTGAGCTCTCTGAGATCAGAGCAACCGTTTCCCTCCCTGTGTGTTTACACCGGACAGTGAAACTCATTCGCTGGTGCCCTGATGCCCACAGTTCTATCTGAGGTGGCGAATTAGGCACGCAGGCAGGCAGGGCTCTGTGCCAGAGCCTGGGTCCCCAGCTCTGGCTCCGGGTTTGCTCCTGGGGCGCCCGTGGAACCCGAATCTTTTCCAGGGGATGTCTGGGTGACCTAAGGTCGGTCCCAATCGTTTCCTGTACCGTGGGTTTATCTCTCGACTGAAAACTTCCAGTCTCTGATAGTGTGGTGGGCACGGTTCAGTCTGGGACCGTGACCAGAGACACTGGCTTGTGGCTCTGGGCTGGGGCTTGGGCTGGTGGCCGGCAGCCAAGCGTCTGGCAGAACCGGGATCTCTTCTGTGGTTTAGCTGGGTGAGTTAAAAGCTGATTGAATCCCCCACCGTGGGGTATCCTCTCACCTGGGAAACACAATGACTGTGTTTTATGCCCGCGAGTTCTGATTGCTGTTCACTGTGCTGATACTGCTGCGGCTGCTCAGAATGAGAGTCCTGCCGGCGCTTCCATCTTGCCCCACAGCTCCAACATCCAGAATATATTTTCAACAAAATCATAGAAGACAATTTCCCCAATTTAAAGGAGAAGCCTATAAGAATACAAGAGGCAGGAGACATATACTAGATGGCGACTAGCACACACAGTTTTTCAGTTTTAGAAGAGCTGAACCACCTGAGTTGGTGAGTGGAAGGACTTCTGAAGCCAGAGAAACCACAGTGAGCCTTTCTAAATGACAGGGAACATTGCAGGAGGTGAGAACTTTGGTCTCAGGTCACCCGTGGACTTGTTTGGGGGAAGAAGAAAAACGATCCTTTGATCTCCTCTTTCTCGGACCTCCCTCTTCCTTGGCACATCTGGCTCACTGAGATTCTCAGCTCAGAGCTCACTGCCTGGGGTCTGCAGCAGCTGAGGTTGGGCTCCTGTCCCCTTAACCACAACTGCCAGCTGTACCTGTCTTGGAGTCCCAGATCTGCGGCACCATCCTCCCAGGATGCCAGGTCTACTAGCATACATACTGACTCCATATGATCTCTCAGCCACTGACTGTATGGCCCGCCCAAACCCTCGGTGACAGATAATACACTATATACCCACCAAAGCCCAGCAGGCCTGCCATACAAGCTAGGCACACCAGGTTCTGGGCCTCCCAGTCCTGGAGAGCACAGTGGAGGGCACCCAGGACTTCCCAGAAAGCATCGGGACCAGCATCTCTGCAGCTGGACTTCCTAACTTGGCAGCTGCAGCAGCACTGAGCTGACAGAGTGCACATCAGTCTGCCTGCATAAGACCAAGCAGGGCCAAACCAGAGAGCAGAAAGCCCGGATACCCCGATTCCTGCCAATGTGACCCGCTTGAGAGTGAGTGTGCACTTGAGTGTCTGCAGAGCTCCAGATCCAGGGTCCTTCTAAGCTAGAAGCCAGGCATTGGACCCCTCTCACCCACACACTCACTGTGGGAAACAGAGGGTCTCTTGGGACATTGAAGTCCCTGCTCTGCGGGTCCAACTGAAGAGTTAAGGGGGATAACACCAGAAATTGCACAGCGACTATCACCAGCCCCTGCTACATCTAAAGGGCATGAACAAGTAAACCCCTAGAAGCATGCAAGGCAGAGCCCCTCCCACATAATAAAGTGTTTAACATTCTCTATCACTCTTCCCTCGAGGCACATTTCCACACGCATTTACACACAGACACAGACACACACACACACACAAACACACACACCTGCATTTGCCCTTTTATGCCAACGGACTTTCCTCCCACAGGTACAGCTAAAGCAACAACGCACATGCTGAGGCCACAGAACCTCTCTTGGCTTCCTGAAGAGCTCTCCAGATGCCTGAGAGAGACAGTACCAGTCTGAACTGCAGAATCCAGAAACAAACAGGGAAGGTTTCAGTTAAGCCAATGGCCAGAGGTAGGCAAAAGAACACATCCAACATAAATCAGGACATCATGGCTTCACCAGCAACCCCCAAAATTGATGGATACTCCAATTCATTGGAGGCATGGGAAAATGACTTTAAAGATATGCTTACCCAATTATTTGAGGCTCATAAAGAGGAAACAAACAAATCTCATAGCAATAGCCATGCAAATTCAGACAGTTTAAGAGGAAATGAACAAATCTATCAAAGATTTGGCCAGTCAATTGGAGGCAAAGAAAGAGGAAATGAACAAAATTCTCAAAGAAACACAAGCATATATAACCAAACAGAAGCACAAGATACAATTAGTAGCATATAGAGAGGAAATGAAAAAAAAATAGAGACCATTGTAGAGAGACAAGAATCCACATTCAAACAGATGAAGGAAATGGTACAAGGCATGAAAACAGAATTAGAATCAATAACGAAAACAAAAACTGAGAAAACCCTGGAGCTGGAGAACTTAGAGAAAAGATTAGGAACCACAAAGGTAAGCATCACCAACAGAATACAAGAGATGGAAGAGAGAATCTCTGGTGCTGAAGATTCACTCACAGAAATTGATACTTCTCTCAAAGAAAAAGTAAAATTGGAAAAGTCCCAAACACAAAATATCCAAGAAATCAAGGATACCATGAAAAGACAAAATCTAAGAATAATAAGAATCAATGAAAAAGAAGACTCCAGGCTCCAAGGTCCAGAAAATAATTTCAAGAAAATCATAGAAGAAAATTTTCCCAACTTAAAGAAAGAGATGTCCATGAATATACAAGAGGCCTACAGAACAACATATAAATTATATCAGAAAAGAAACACATCACGTCACATCATAGTCAAAACACTAAATCTACAGAACAAAGAAAAGGTATTAAAAGCAGCAAGGGAAAAAGACCAAGTAACATATAAAGGTAGACCTATCAGAATCACACCAGACTTCTCATCAGAAACTATGAAAGTCAGAAGGGTCTGAGCAGGTGTCATGCAGACTCTAAGAGACCACAGATGCCAACCCAGATTACTATACCCAGCAAAGCTTTCAATCAACATAGATGGAGAAAACAAAATATCCTATGACAAAACTAAATTTACGCAATATCTACACAGCAAACCAACCCTACAGAAGATACTAGAAGGAAAACTCCAATCCAATGAAAAAAACTTCAGCCAAGAAAACATAGCATACAGATAATATCCCAACAAAAATTGAAAGAAGCTATCCTAATATCTAATAAAATAGATTTTCAACCAAAATTAATTTAAAAAAAAAACATGAAGAGGGATACTACATTCAAATCAAAGGAAAAATTCACCAAGAGGACATCACAATTCTGAACATCTATGCCCCAAATACAAGAGCGCCTACATTCATAAATGAAACATTATTAAACTTAAATCACACATCGATTCCAACACTTTAATAGTGGGATAATTCAACACCCCACTTTCAACAAGGGACAGATCATCTAGACAGAAGCCAAAAAGGGAAATTACGGAACTTACAGAGGTCCTAAATCAAATGGACCTAATAGATGTCTGCATAACTTTCCACCCAAACTCAAAAGAGTATACCTTCTTTTCAGCACCTCATGGAACCTTCTCCAAAATAGACCAAATAGTTGGTCACAAACAAGCCTCAACAGATACAAGAGGATTGAAATAATCCTCTGTATTCTATCTGACCACCATGGACTAAAGCTGCACCTCAACAACAAGGGAATTAGAAAAAAGCCTACAAGCACATGGAAACTGAACAACTTGCTGCTCAATGACAGCTGGGTTAAGGAAGAAATAAAGAAAGAAATTAAAGACTTCCTAGAATTCAATGAAAATGAAGGTACAACATACCCTAATTTATGGGACACAATGAAAGCAGTGATCAGAGCAAATTTCATAGCACTAAGTGCCTTCAAGAAGAAATTTGTGACATCTCATACAAGCAACTTAATGGCCCAACTGAAAGCCCTAGGAAAAAAAGAAGCAAAAACACCCAAGAGGAGCACACAGCTGGAAATAATTAAACTCAGAGCAGAAATCAATAAATTAGAAACAAATAAAACTATTCAAAGAATCAATGAAACCAGGAGCTGGTTCTTTGAAAAAATTAACAAGATAGACAAACCTTTAGCCAAGCTAACTAAAGGACAGAGAGAAACTAGCAAAATCAGAAATGAAAATGGGGACATAACTATAGACACCGAGGAAATCCAAACAATCATTAGGTCGTGCTACAAAAGCCTATATGCCACAAAATTCAAAAATCTAAAAGAAATGGACAATTTTATTGATAGATTCCATTTACCAAAATTAAGTCAAGATCACGTAGAAGATTGAATAGTCCTATATCCCCCAAGGAAATAGAAGCAGTCATCAACAGTCTCCCTTCCAAAAAAAGCCCTGGCCAGTTGGATTCAGTGCAGAATTCGACCAGACCTTCAAAGAAGTGCTAATTCCAATTCTCTTCAAACTATTCCACAAAATAGAAACAGAAGGAACATTACCAAACTCATTCTATGAAGACACAGTCACCTTGATACCTAAACCACATAAAGACCCAATATAAAAAGAGAACTTCAGACCTATCTCTCTTAAGAACATTGATGCAAAAAACTCAATAAAATCCTCGCAAACCGAATCCAAGAACACATCAAAGATATCATCCACTATGACCAAATAGGCTTCATTCCAGGCATGCAAGGGTGAGTATGGAAATCCATCAATGTAATCCACCCCATAAACAAACTGAAGGAGAAAAACCAAAAAATCATCTCCTTTGATGCTGAAAAAGCATTTGACAAAGTCCAACACCCATTCATGTTTAAAGTCTTGGAGAGATCAGGAATACAAGGCACATACCCAAACATAGTAAAGGCAATATATAGCAAGCCTATAGCCAATATCAAACTCAGTGGAGAGAAACTTAAATCAATCCCACTGAAATCAGGGACAAGGCAAGGCTGCCCACTCTCTCCATATCTCTTCAACATAGTACTTGAAGTCCTAGCTAAAGCAATCAGACAACTTAAGGAGATCAAGTAAATACAAATTGGAAATGAAGAGGTCAAAGTTTCACAATTCGCAGATGATATGATAGTATACATGAGTGACCCCAAACATTCAACCAGAGAACTCCTTCAGCTGATAAACACCTTCAGCAAAGTGGCCGGATACAAAATCATCTCAAAAAAAATCAGAAACCCTCCTGTATACCAAGGACAAAAGGTCTGAGGAATAAATCAGGGAAAAAACACCCTTCACAATAACCACTAATAACATAAAGTACCTTGAGTGACTTTAACCAAGCAGGTGAAAGACCTGTTTGAAAAAAAAAACTTTAAGTGTCTGAAGAAAGAAATTGAAGAAGATATCACAAGATGGAAAGGTCTCCCATGCTCATGGATTGGTAGGATTAGCTTAGTGAAAATGGCCATCCTGCCAAAAGCAATCTACAGATTCAATGCAATTCCCATCAAAATACCAACAAAATTCTTTACAGAACTTGAAAGAAATATTCTCAGGTTCATATGGAGAAACAAAAAAAACCCAGAATTTTCAAAACGATCCTGTACAACAACAGATCATTTGGAGGTATCTCCATCCCTGATCTCAAGCTGTAATACAGAACAAGAGTAATAAAAACTGAATGATATTGGCATAGAAACAGGAGGATCAATGGAACCGAGTAGAAGACCCAGAAATAAACCCACACACCTATGAATACTTGATTTTTGACAAAGAAGCCAAAACCATTCAATGGAAAAAAGACAGCATCTTCAACAAATGGTGCTGGTCCAACTGGATGTCTACATGCAGAAAAATGAAAATAGGTACATATTTATCACCCTGCACAAAACTAAAGTCCAAGTAGATCAAAGACCTCAACATAAAACCAGATACTCTAAATCGGTTAGAAGAAAAAGTGGGAAAGAGTCTAGAACTCATTGGCACAGGAGACAACTTCCTGAAGAGAACACCAACAACACGGGCTCTCAGATCAACAATCAATTAATGGAAGCTCACAAAAGTAAAAAGCTTCTGTAAGGCAAAGGATACTCTCATTAGAACAAAACAACAGCCTACAGACAGGGAAAAGTTCTTCATCCTATATCTGGCAGAGGGCTGATATCCAGAATATATAAAGAACTAAAGAAGTTAAAAAGCAAGAAATCAAGCAATCCAATTAAAAAATGGTGTATGGAGCTAAATAGAGAATTCTCTGTAGAGGAATATAAAATGAAACAGAGAAACACTTAAAGAGATGCTCAAACATCCTTAACCATCAGAGAGATGCAAATCAAAACGACCCTGAAATTTCACCTTATACCCATCAAAATGGCTTAAATCAAAAACTCAAATTATAACACATGCTGGAGAGGTTGTGGAAAAAGGAGAACCCTCCTCCATTGTGGGTGGGAATGTAAACTGGTATATCCACTTTGGAAATCAATCTGGCGCTTTCTCAGACAATTGGGAATAGCGCTTCCTCAAGATCCAGCTATACCACTCCTAGGCATATATCCAAAATTTGCTCAAGTACACAACAAGGACATTTGCTCAACCATGTTTGTAGCCGCCTTATTTGTAATAGCCAGAAGCTGGAAACCACCCAGATGTCCCTCAGTTGAGCAATGGATAGAGAAATTGTGGTATTTTTACACAATAGAAAACTACTCAGCAATCAAAAACGAGGAAATCATGAAATTTGCAGGCAAATGGTGGGATCTAGAAAAGATCATCCTGAGTGAGGTATCCCAGAAGGAGAAATACACACATGGTATATACTCACTTATATAGACCTATAAGATAGGATAAATATACTAAAATCTGTACACCTAAACAAGATAAATAAGAAAAAGGACCTGAAGTAAGATGATCAATCCTCACTACATCAGGTTTTCATTCTTATCTCTTGGCGGGGTTCACTTCCCTACCTAGATACCTGCAGAGATCTCCAAAATAAGCTACATTTACTTGTGGGTATTAGGATATATATTCAGGATGAAGTTACAAATTGTATTTGTTTAAGAAAGTGGCAGTAGTCGCTTCTCTTTTTAGACCTGTGGACTGCTACCCAAAGGGAGTTTAATAGGCTTACATTACAGGAATGAATCCCTTCCTGTTGTATGGGCCTTGATTCCAATTATACAGCTGCTTGCTACTCCCAAGATAAATGTGCCACTATTGCATCACTATGAATATCTTGCAGTCCAGTCATTCTGATAGTTTGAGGGCTTTTTTAGTTTGTTTTGTTTTGTTTTGTTTTGTTTTGTTTTCAAGACAGGGTTTTTCTGTGTAGCCTTGGCTGTCCTGGACTTGCTTTGTAGACCAGGCTGGCCTCGAACTCACAAAAACCTGCCTCTGCCTCCCAGAGTGCTGGGTTTACAGGAGTGTGCCACGACTACTGGTTAGTTTGTAGGCTTTACAGATAGACAGACGGTTAATTTTTTTCCTCCTTTGACAGCATCTCTTCCAGCTTTGGATACTAGGAGAGCCAGTCTTCAGCCAGGAGGCTTATAAGTCAGTTATAGCTCAATTTATTCATGCCCTATATTCAAAGCCAGTCTGCTGGAAAGAGGCTTCTAGGTCAGTTCCAGACTGATTCCCCTATGTCTTATGTCCAAAAGAACCTTCATCAATAGGACCTTGTCTTCAAATTCTAGAAGTTAACTAAGGGCAATGGCAAGAACCAACATTGTTTTGAGAAGCTCCTTAAGTTTCTCTGACCAACAAATCAAAAGGAGGTTTTCCATGCCTGAGAGGCAGAAATTTCTTAGATAAAGCTCTTGAGGTGAATCCTATCACCCCACATAGAATACCTGTATACATGCAAAAGCACATACACAAGCACACACACACAAACAAGTCATAGAAAAATCATAAAAGAGAAGATGGAAAGACTCTAACAGCCAAACATCCAGGATTCCTGCTTCTTGATAGTGTCCCCTAGCCATGACAGTGGAAATGAACCCATGATATCTCAACAATGTGATTGTCTGAAAAAGAAGGGAACAATAACAGTTAAAATGTTATCACAAACAAAGGAAATTTTACATGTTCCCTCATCCTAGATGAAGTGCTACTGGTGGTCAGTGGCTGCTGAAAGAGGAATAATCAGTGTCCTGCAAAGGTGAACTCCTATTTAATAAAATGTCTAATTCCAAGTGGTAAAATCTGGACACACATACATATGAGCAAAACTAAACTGGTATATGTATATATACATATATATATATATATGTACATATATATGCAATAATAATAACAATAAAAGAGATCATAAAATTTGGAGGGACAGTGTGAAACACAGGAGGAGTTGAAAAGGAGTTTGAGCAGAAGTGAGGTAGATGTATTGTCCATTTATGAAGTTCTCAGAAAATGAAATTGTAAAAAGTCAGAAATGGAAGTATAGTATAAATCAACCATCTTATTATTCCATCCTATCAAAAGAAATAAAATTACTACCAAAGAAATAATTTCACTCACATGCTTATTTCAGTAACATACACAGTAGCTAGGATGCAACATCATACAAAGCATCTTTTGGTGGGTGAATATTAGGATATTACCCATATGTAAGTTGAAATCTTGTCACTTGCAGAGTGTTATGTTAAAAGTATGTTAAGTGCAATAATCCAAGTACAAAAATATGAGTGCTGTATGTATTAACTCATTAGTGTAAGCAAATGATTACTTACTAAAAGTAACTGGTAGAATTGTGGATATTAGAGGCTGTTACATACTAATACATGGTAAAGTAGGAGAACAACTATAAAAATGCAACTTCCTCAAGATCCAGCTGTAACAATCCTTGGCATATAACTGAAAGATGCTCAACCATACAAGGACATTTGTTCAACTATGTTCATAGCAGCTTTATTCATAATAGCCAGAATCTGGAAAAATCCTACATGTCCCTACACCAAAGGATGGATATAGAAACTGTCGTACATTCACACAATGGAATACTACTCAATAATTAAAAACATAGAAATCATGAAATTTGCAGGCAAATGGTGGGATCTAGAAAAGATCATCCTGAGTGAGGTATCCCAGAAGCAGAAAGACACACATGCCATATACTCACTTATAAGTGGATATTAGATATACAATATAGGATAAACATCAAAATTTATAGGCCTAAAGAAGTTAAACAACAGGGAGGACCCTAGGGAAAATGCTTAATCCTCACTCAGAAGGGCAAACAATATAGGCATCAGAAGCAGGAGAAGACAGGGAACAGGGCAGAAATGGTACCACAGAGGGCCTCTGAAAGATTCTACCCATCAAGGTATCGAAGCAGATGCTGAGACTCATAACCAAACTTTGGGCAGAATGCAGGGATTCTCTCCCCCCCCCTTTACAGAGTTCATTCATTCATTCATTCATTTGGGGTTTGTAAGAGATGGTTTCTTTTTCTTTTGTTTTAATTTTCGTTATTTTTATATTAATTACAGTTTATTGACTTTGTATCCCAGCTGTAGCCCTCACTCTCATTCCCTCCCAATTCTTCCCTCATCTCCTCCCATGCCCCTCTTCAAGTCCACTGATAGGGGAAGTCCTCCTTCCCTTCCATCTTACCCTAGTCTAACAGGTCTCATCAAGACTGGTTGCACTGTCTTCTTCTGTGGCCTGGTAAGACTGTTCTGCTCTCAGGGGGAGGTGATCAAAGAGCCAGTCACTGAGTTCATGTCAGAGATAGTCCCTGTTCCTCTTACTAGGGTACCTACTTGGATACTGAGCTGCCATGTACTATATCTGTGCAGGGTTTCTAGGTTGTCTCTATGCATGGTCCTTGGTTGGGGTACCAGTCATAGAAAAGACCCCTGGGCCCAGGTTTCTTGTTCTGTTGCTCTCCTTGTGGAGGTCCTGTCCTCTCCAGGTCTTTCCATCCTCCCCTTCTTTCAAAAGATTCGAGTATAAGGATTCTTAGGGAAGTAAGGGGAGATAGAAAGACCTCGAGGGCACAGGAGCTCAACAAGGAGACCAACAGAGGCAAAAATTTTGGGCCCAGTGGTTCCTGGAGAGACCAGTACTCCAACCAAGGACCATGCATGGAGATAACCTTGTATCCCTGCACAGATGTGGCCCATGGCAGCTCAGTCTCCAAATGGGTTCCCTAGTAAGGGGAGCAGAGGCTGTCTCTGATATGGATTCAGTGGCTGGCTCTTTGATCACCTTCCCTGGGAGAGGGGCGGTTGCAGCCTTGCCAGGCCACAGAGGAAGATGATACAGACAGTCCTGATGAGGCCTGATAGGCTCAGGTCAGATGGAAGGGGAGGAGGACCTCCCCTATCAGTGGACTAGGAGAAGGGCATAGGGGTGGGACTGGAAAAAGATGAGGGAGGGGTCTACAGTAGGGATACAAAATGAATAAATTGTAATAATTAATAAAAAAGGAAAAAAATTACATGCAACTGTATAGGAGGAATTAGTTCTATCATAATACTTCATGATAGGAGAAACATTCTACAAAAATTCATTATGTATTCTGAAATCATGAGGGAATAGCCTCAATATTACTAACACAAAAAATAATAAATGCTTGAGGAAGGGAAATGTAAATTTCTCTAGTTTGATTACACAATATGCATACAAAAAGGTTATTTTTTGTCAAAAATCACTTTTAAAATTATTTTTATTTTATTAATTACAGTTTATTCACTTTGTATCTCCCTGTACCTCCCTCCCTCCTACAAATACATTTAAATACTACATGTCAACCAAGTGTCTAAAATAAAATATAAAAATTCTTCATGAAAATAAAATAATAAAATACAATAATAAAACATGGAAATTCTTCATGGAAAATTTATATTATTTAAACATATAATAGATTCAAAAAAGATTCACTTCAGAATGAACAGGAGACAACAGGTACTAGAACACATATGATATAAACAAAAATGGTTTGGATTGCATCAAGTGTTTTAGAAATTTTTCTACTTTTGTTTAAAATTCTTCATTATAAATAATTTCACTATAAAAATTTTTCTAGACTAAAAGTGTTTTTGAACAATTTCCCCTATGAAAAAGAAATCCTTGCATAGTTTCTAGGATGTTGACAAAGGACGCTTTGAGAAATGCAGTTTAAAAAAATAAAGGGTATAACAATTTATTGGTTTTCCAAAAATGATTAGAAATTTACATGAGTTAACCCAATGGGTATTATGTTAATTTTATGTTGATACTTATATTGTATATTATAAAAAATAAGATGATAATGTGTAAAAAGACAATTTTCCTGTACATGTCAGTGAACTAGCCTGAGGTTTTGTTTCTACAGTGAAAAAAAAATCACATTTATAAGTACTCTAACAAGTAGCAATTGATAATTTTACACAACATTGTGAAAAGTAATAATTGTTTTCGGATTGCTGAGGTATATTGTTACTATCAATTTAATACACATTTTATGTTTTTGGAATTCAAAATATACAGAATAAATGGAATTCCATCTCTTTGGAAAAACACCACTGTAAACATTAAAAAAAAACATTTTCAAAGAACAGAGATCGAATTTGAAATAAATATAGTTCATTATAGTTGTTATTTTCAAGAGAAATTTTACATAATCTATTTTCTTTCCATCTTATATTCATTGCTAACATATATGGCCACGCATGTCCACTCAAAGTTAGTGTTGATTAACTTTCCATGAAATATTTAGCTATTTATTCAACAAGCATGTAGACTCAACCAATGAATAGCTGACTGAGTCTCTTACTTAATAGTTCTTAAAATATCAAAGTACATCCATATTTTTAAAATGAAATTTAGATGTATGTATACAGTACAAAATATATTATGTGTTTTCCCTTTAAATTTTTGTAGCTCAGAGGCTCTTTATGATGTCATGACTCAACATTGTAAGCTTGAACATACAAATGCTGAAGTCCTGGTTGAAGATAGGCAAAGGAAATGTCTCTTTCAAAACCGTAAGACCTCTTTTTAATACTTGTTAGTACCTTTAATGATTAACATGCTCAATAAACATACATAGTTATGTTTATTCCCTCAGTATTTTATAGGATAAACTTTATATTTTAAACAAAACAAAATTTCCATCCTGCCTTGAGTAGTTTCTTTTTAAATATATAAAGAAGCCAGTTCAGCTTCTTCTGCAAAATGTGTGAATGACTATGCCTCTTTGAGTTTCAGTTTCTTATAACCAGATGTTATTTTTGGCAGGATGGGAAGAAAGAATGCATGGGTAGGATAAAATATAAACCTAGATATAATGTAAGATTGTTATATTTAACAACAAGTAAGCTCAATTTTATGAGTAAGAAAATTTCATAATTCTGTTATTCTGATAAAGAGTCTTCATATTATGGATGATAAAATTACTGTATAGTGGTTTTTATTTCTAAAAGATCTATTTGTGAAAATACACAATATTGGCAACAGTGCTTTTAATAATTTTACTGGCCTTGTCTTTCGGTGTTGGTTTAATAGTCAAATTTATCTTCACCATCATGAAAATAATTTTAAAATTAAGGCCATATGAACTGTCTTGAACTGGAGCTACAAAACTCATATCTATTTATGTTTATTTGAATCAAGTATAAAATTCAACCATTTTGATAAGCAAAAAGAAAATAAGGTATAATAGGCATTAGAGGAGGTTCACACTAAAATCCATGTTGTTGAGGCCTTATATAACCTCTATTTCTGCCACCATGACCACTTTGTTCATGAGCCCATTGGACAATGACAGGAATGGTTGGGGAAAGAGGCTGATAGCCCATAGAATTGGTCCTCATGGTCTGCTTAAGTACTGAACTCCTTTTTTTTTTCTGAAATAACCCTTTATTACTCTTTATTTTTTCTTTTAAGTTTTTTGAGACAGGGTTTCTCTCTATAGTTTTAGCTCTCCTGAAACTCACTCTGAAGATCAGGTTGGCCTGGAACTCAGAGCTGCTTACCTCTGCCTACCAAGTGCTGGAATTAAAGGCATCCTGACCAGCTGAAGTTACCTTTTGATGAACATTTACATAGGACACAAGTATTTTCATATCATTTGCTCATTCAAAGAGATATATCGACATACTTTCCCCTCAAATACCTTTCTCACCAATTTTCTAATCATGTTCTTTCCCATTCCCTGACCATTCAGCTAAACCATGGGCTACAGACCATGAGTCAGTTAAAAGTCTTACATCTGGCCATTTCTCTTTCAAGTAAAACGGACAACAAAGTACAATGCCCACTTTGAAGATTTTCCTTCACAGGCATCTTTCAGGATTGTCCAAGAAATGAATTTGTAATCCTACAGCTCTACACTTCTGGGTGGAGCACATATTACATAAACGTTATTAGTGAACCAGGCCCTAGTCTTCTCTTCCTTATAGGGCAAACACCATGAGTCTATCAATGTACATTATTGGGAGCATAAGGCATTGTAACAGGAGTGAGAAGCATAGGCATTTGAGCAGCTTAATGTAACTTAATGCAATTCCTCCAGAGATGAGATACTAATTTTGGTTCACTGTTTTTCCTATCATAGGCAACTCTAATAGCTTCCATCTAGCCTTTCCAACTATAATTAATAGTCCTCAGTCCACAAGCTGGGAAACCAATGTGGAATTTCTGCCAACTTCTTTGTACATCTATTCTAAGTATATATTCTGGAATTAGGAAATAACCACAGGGTAAACTCAGAGAAACACTGTGAGTCATACTTTAGCCAAAACTCCATTAATCACCTGAACTTTATAAGCCCTTACTTTAATTGGAGGGTTATAATGTTTCTTAAGGTTTTCCAGAATCACTGTCATTTCAAAACCAACGTCCAACAGACCCCAGAAAGTCTTATTGTTGCTTTCCTTTGGTTCAGATACCTTTGTAAAAGGACAATAGGTCCCTCTGAAAAGGAACTGAGGAAAGGCTAAGAGTAATGTTCGTAGGCATTTTATCAAGGTCCTTTCTTGGGGGAACTTGGCTGTTTCTTCATTCAAGGGGGTTTAGGTCTTCTGACTGGCTCAAATCTGAAAATTGGTTCATGGGCCAAGATACCCTCTTTCCATAATTCAATGAAAGTAACCGTTCTTTCAAATTTTGAGAAAATTTTTGCTTATAAAGACCAAAGAACAATTTCAGTAAGCTTCTTATCTATTTCACAACTACAAACACCTTGACTTATTAGCCAGAACCATTATCTATTGTATACAGAAGGGCTACTATATTTTTTAATTAGTTTTGTTTCCAGCCACATTGCTGAAGATGTTTCCCACCTGAAGAAGTTGTCTGGTAGAATTTTGGAGGTCATTTATGTATACTATCTTATCGTCTGCAAATAGTCATACTTTGACTTCTTATTTTCTAATTTGTACCCACTTGGTCTTCTTCAGTTGTCTTATTGCTCTAGCTAAAATCTCTATTGAATAGATATGGAGAGAGTGGACAGCCTTTTCATGTCCCTGATTTTATTGAAATTGCTTTACGTTTCTGTCTATTTAATTTGATGTTGCCTACCAGCTTGCTGTGTATTACCTTTATTGTTTTTAGGTTTATTTCCTGTGTTTGCTTGGGTGTATTTATTGTGTTTATGTTTATTTCCTGTGTTTTCTTGGGTGTAGTCAACCTCCTTGTGTTGGAGTTTTTCTTCAAGTATCTCCTATAGGGATGGATTTGTGGATAGATATTGCTTAAATTTTTACTTTGTCTAGGAAAACCTTGTTTTCTTCCTCTCTCATTATTGAGAGTTTTGCTGGTTATAGTAGTCTCGGCTGGCATCCATGGTCCCTTAGAGACTGTAAACACATCTGCCCAGCCCTTCTGTCTTTTAGAGTCTCTATTGAGAAGTGAGGTGCGATTCTATAGGTCTGCATTTATATGTTACTTGACCCTTTTCCCTTTCAGCTTTTAACATTCTCTCTTTGATTATTATGTATGTTCTTTTCTGGTCCAGTCTATTTGGTGTTCTGTAAGCTTCGTGTATGTTTTATTCATCTCTTTCTTTAGGTTAGGAAAATTTTCTTCCATGATTTTGTTGAAAATATTTTCTGGACCTTTGAGCTGGAAAATTTCCCATTCTTCTATTCTTATTGCTCTTTCATTTGTCATTTCATAGTGTCCCAGATTTCTTGAATGTTTTGTGTCAGGAAATTTTTAGGTTTAATATTTTGACTTATGTATCAGTTCCTTCTTTCGTGCCTTATAAGCTTGAGATTCTTCTTCCTTCCATTTTTTGTATTCTGTTGGTGATGCTTGCATCTGCAGTTCCTGTTCTCTTTCCTAGGTTTCCCATTTCCAGGATTCTCTCTCTTTGCATTTTCTTTATTGCTTTTATTTTCATTTTCAGGTCTTGAACAGTTTTATTCATTTCCTTTACGTGTTTGACTGTATTTTCCTGTATTTCTTTAAGGGATGTATTCATTTCCTCTTTAAAGGACTCTATCATCTTCATAAGACTGGATTTAAGGTCATTTTTTGGTGCTTTATCTGTGTTGGAACATCGAGGGCTTGCTGTAGTGGTACCATGTTGCCCTATCTATCAGTGATTATGTTCTTATACTGGCCTTCAGCCATCTGGGTTTTGCAGTTATTACAGGTTTAGATACTGATTTCTGAGTTTATCTTTGTTGGATAGGTAAATTTTGGGTGTTTTCCCCCCTTGGGTTTTGTTTCAACTCTCTTCTGGCCCGAGTGACCTAGGTTTATCGTCTAGTAATTTGTCTCCCCGGGGGTTTTTGTGGCCTCTGGAGTTTGGGGTGCTAACCTTGCCTCTGGAGTTCCTAGTATCAGTATGGAGGGGGGGTCACTGCTGCTGGTAGGCCTCCAGGAAAGCAGGTGGAGTTTTGGAATAGAAAATGCAAGCCAGGGAGTGGGGTGAAGTTTAAGGCTGTTGAGTGTATTTTAAGAGGATATGGCAGGGAAGGGCTTGGGGCAGGGTCCTACCTGGTTATCCCTGGTGCCAGCAGGCCTCCAGGAGAGCAGGCAGAACTGTGGGGCAGGAAATAGAGCACAGAGTGCAGTTTACAGCTGTTGAGTGTATTTTCTGGGTGGTTGGTGGCCAGCTGCTGGGGCAGGAATACCTGCTGTTTCTGGTGTCAACAGGCCTTTAGCAAACTGTCAGAGTCCCTACAGTGTTCTTTTTTTCTTTTTATTATTATTATTATTAATTACACTTTATTCATTTTGTATCCCCCCATAAGCTCCTCCCTCCTCTTCTCCCGATCCCACCCTTTCTCCCTTTTCTGCATGCATGCACCTCCCCAAGACCACTGAAAGGGGAGGTCCTCCTCTCCTTCCTTCTGATCTTAGTCTATCAGATCACATCAGGAATGGCTGCATTGTCTTCTTCTGTGGCCTGGTAAGGTTGCTCCCCCCTCAGGGGGAGGTGATCAAAGAGCAGGCCAATCAGATTGTGTCAAAGGCAGTCCCTCTTCCCATTACTATGTAACCCTCTTGGACACTGAACTGCCATGGGCTACATCTGGGCAGGACTTCTAGGTTATCTCCATGAATAGTCCTTGGTTGGAGTATGAGTCTCTGGGAAGTTCCCTGTGTTCAAATTATCTTGTTCTGTTGCTCTCCTTGTGGAGTTCCTGTCCTCTCCAGCTCTTGCTATTTCCCACTTCTTACATAAAATTCCATTCACTCTGCCCAGCTGTTGGCCATCAGGCTCAGCATCTGCTTTGATAGTCTGCAGGGCAGAGGCTTTCAGAGTCCCTCTGTGGCAGGTTCCTAGGTTGTTTCCTATTTTCTTCTTCTGGCTTTCAGAGGCCCTCTGTAGCAGGTTTCTAGGTTGTTTCCTGTTTTCTTCTTCTTCTGATGTCCATCCTCTTTGCTTTTCAGGATGGGGATTGAGCATTTTAGTTAGGGTCCTCACTTTTGCTTAGTTTGTTTAGATGTACAGATTTTAGTGGGTTTATCCTATGTTGTATGTTTATATGAGTGAGTATATACTGTGTGTGTCTTTTTGCTCCTTTCCAGGTCCCACCATTTACCTGCAAATTTCATGATTTCCTTATTTTTCATTGCTGAGTAATACTCCATTGTATAGATGTACCACAATTTCTGCATCCATTATTCAGTTGAGGGACATCTGGGTTGTTTCCAGCTTCTGGCTATTACAAATAAAGGTGCTACAAACATGATTGAGCAAATGTCCTTTTTGTATACTTGAGCTTCTTTTGGATATATGCCTAGGAGTGGTATGGCTGGATCTTGAGGAAGCGCTATTCCTAGTTGTCTGAGAAAGCGCCACATTGATTTCCAGAGTGGTTGTACAAGTTTACATTCCCACCAGCAGTGGAGAAGGGTTCCCCTTTCTCCACAACCTCTCCAGCATGTGTTGTCAATTGAGTTTTTCATCTTGACCATTCTGATGGGTGTAAGGTAAAATCTCAGGGTTGTTTTGATTTGCAATTCCCTAATGGCTAATGAGGTTGATCATTTCTTTAAGTGTTTCTCTGCCATTCGATATTCCTCTACAGAGAGTTCTCTGTTTAGCTCTGTTCCCCATTTTTTAAGTGGATTACTTGGTTTGCTGCTTTTCAGCTTCTTTAGTTCTTTATATATACTGGATATGAGTCCTCTGTCAGATAAAGGGTTGGTGAAGATTCTTTCCCAGTCTGTAGGCAGTCGCTTTGTTTTGATGACAGTATCCTTTGCTTTACAGAAGATTTTCAGTTTCAGGAGGTCCCATTTATTGATTGTTGGTGTTCTGTTCAGGAAGTTTTCTCCTGTACCAATGAGTTCTAGGGTATTCCCCACTTTTTTCTAGCCGATTTAATGTGTCTGGTTTTATGTTGAGGTCTTTGATCCACTTGGACTTCAATTTTGTGCAGGGTGATAAGTAGGGATCTATTTTCATTTTTCTACATGTAGACATCCAGTTAGACCAGCACCATTTATTGAAGATGCTATCTTTTTTCCATTGTATGGTTTTGGCATCTTTGTCAAAATCAGGTGTCCGTAAGTGTGTGGGTTTATTTCTGGGTCTTCTGTTCGATTCCATTGATCCACCATTCTGTTTCTATGCCAGTACCATGCAGTTTTTATAACTGTTGCTCTATAGTACAGCTTGAGATCAGGGATGGAGATACCTCCAGAAAATATTTTATTGTAGGGGATTGTTTTAGCAATTCTGGGTTTCTTGTTATTCCATACGAAGTTGAGAATTTTTCTTTCCAGGTCTGTAAAGAATTGTGTTGGCAATTTGATGGGAATTGCATTAAATCTGTAGATTGCTTTTGGTGAGATGGCCATTTTTACTATGTTAATCCTGCCAAGCCATGAGCATGGGAGATCTTTCCATCTTCTCATATCTCCTTCTAATTCTTTCTTCAGAGACTTGAAATTTTTTTCATACAAGTAATTGACTTGCTTGGTTAGGGTTACACCGAGGTACTTTATGTCATTTGTGGCTATTGTGAAGGGTGTTGTTTCTCTAATTTCTTTCTCAGCCCTTTTGTCTTTTGTATACAGGAGTGCTACTGATTTTTTTTTTGTGTTAATTTGGTATCCGGCCCCTTTGCTGAAGGTGTTTATCAGCTGTAGGAGTTCCTTGGTAGAGTTTTTGGGGTCACTCATGTATACTATCATATCATCTGCAAAGAGTGATAATTTGACTTCTTCTTTTCCAATCCGTATCCCCTTGATCTCCTTCAACTGTCTTATTACTCTAGCAAGGACTTCCAGCACTATGTTGAAGAGATATGGAGACAGTGGGCAGCCTTGTCTTGTCCCTGATTTCAGTGGGATTGCTTTAAGTTTCTCTCCGTTCAGTTTGATGTTGGCTATAGGCTTGCTGTATATCCCCTTTACTATGTTTAGCTATGTGCCTTGTATCCCTGATCTCTCCAATACTTTAAACATGAATGGATGTTGGATTTTGACAAATGCTTTTTCAGCATCTAGGGAGATTATCATGTGTTTTTTTTTTCTTTCAGTTTTGTTAATATGGTGGATCACATTGATGGATTTCCGTATATTGAACCACCCCTGCATACCTGGGATGAAGCCTACTTGGTCATAATGGATAATATCTTTGTTGTGTTCTTGGCTTTGGTTTGCAAGTATTTTGTTAAGTATTTTCACATTCATGTTCATAAGGTAGATTGGCCTGAAATTCTCTTTCTTTGTTGAGTCTTTGTCAGGTTTATGTACCAAGGTGACTGTGACTTCATAGAATGAGTTTGGTAATGTTCCTTCTGTTTCTGTTTTGTGGAATACTTTGAAGAGAATTGGAGTTAGCTCTTCTTTGAATGTCTAGTAGAATTCTGCACTGAAGCCATCAGGTCCTGGGCTTTTTTTTTGGATGGGCGACTTTTGATGAGTGCTTCTATTTCTTTGGGGGATATAGGACTATTTAATTGATTTACCTGGTCCTGATTCAGCTTTGGTAAGTCAAATCGATCAAGAAAATTGTCCATTTCATTTAGATTTTCAAATTTTGTGGCATGCAGACTTTTGAAGTAAGTCCTAATGATTGTTTGTATTTCCTCAGTGTCTGTAGTTATGTCCCCCTTTTCATTTCTGATTTTGTTGATTTGGGTGGTGTCTCTCTGCCTTTTAGTTAGCTTGGCTAAGGGTTTGTCGATCTTGTTGATTTTTTCAAAGAACCAGCTCTTAGTTTCATTGATTCTTTGAATTGTTTTATTTGTTTCTAATTGATTGATTTCAGCCCTTAGTTTGATTATTTCCAGCCATCTACTCCTTTTTGGTGTGTCTGCTTCTTCTTTTTCTAGGGTTTTTAATTGAGCCATTAAGTTGCTTGAATGAGCTGTCTTGAATTTCTTCTTGAAGGCACTTAGTGCTATGAACTTTCCTCTTAGCACTGCTTTCATTGTGTCCCACAAGTTTGGGTATGTTGTGTCTTCATTTTCATTGAATTCTAGAAAACTTTAATTTCTTTCTTTATTTCTTCCCTGACCCAGCTGTCATTTAGTAACAGGTTGTTCAGTTTCCATGTGTGTGTAGGCTTTTTGCTATTTCTGTTATTGTTGAGGTCCAGCTTTATTCCATGGTGATCAGACAAGATACAAGGGATTATTTAAGTCTTCTTGTATCTGTTGAGGCTTGCTTTGTAACCAACTATATGGACTATTTTGGAGAAGGTTCCATGAGGTGCTGAGAAGAAAGTAAATTCTTCTGTGTTTGGGTGTAAAGTTCTGTAAATGTCTTTTAGGTCCATTTGATTCATGACCTCTGTCAGAGACATTGTTTCTTTGTTTAATTTCTGTTTTGTTGACCTGTCCTTTGTTGAGAGTGGGGTGTTGAAATCTCCCACTATTAATGTGTGGTGATCTATATGTTGTTTAAATTTTATCAATGTTTCTTTTACAAATGTGGGTGCTCTTGTATTTGGAGCATAGATATTCAGATTTGTGATGTCTTCCTAGTGGAATTTTTCTTTGATGAGTATGAAGTGTCCTTCCCTTTGTATTAATTAATCTCTTTGTATTAATTTTGGTTGAAAGTCTATTTTATCAGATATTAGAATGGCTACTCCTGCTTGTTTCTTGGGTCCATTCGCTTGGAAAGTCATCTTCCAACCCTTTACCCTCAGGTAATGTCTATCTTTGTGCCTTAGGTGTGTTTCTTGTATGCAACAGATTGCTGGGTTTTGTTTACGTATCCATTCTGTTAATCCGTGTATTTTAATTGGAGAGTTGAGTCCATTGATGTTGAGAGAGATTAATGACCAGTGGCTGTTAAATCCCTTGATTTTGATGTTGGCTGTGGTCATCAGGTTGTGTGCTTGGTTGCTTTTTGTTTTACTGCAGTAAGGTTAAGTATTTCCTGTGTTTTCTTGAAAGAAGCTAATTTTCTTGGGTTATATTTTCCCTTCTAATGTCTTCTGTAATGCTGGATTTGTGTGCAGTTATTTTTGAAACTTGTTTTTGTCATTGAATATCTTTTTTTCTCCATCTATGAGGACTGAGAGCTTTGCAGGGTATAGTATCCTGGGTTGACATCTGTGTTCTCTTAGGGTCTGCATGATATCCGTCCAGGCCTTTCTGGCTTTCATAGTCTCTGTTGAAAAGTCAGGTGTGATTCTAATG
>NW_026594832.1:0-2297 GCF_907164565.1 Psammomys obesus
AGAAAGAAAGAAAGAAAGAAAGAAAGAAAGAAAGAAAGAAAGAAAGATTTTAGAAGTGCAATACTTCTGAGATGGAAACCAGTACCTTATATACTCATTGATGACAAAGTTACAGTGCTTTGTATAGTTGCCTTCAGTTAATTTCTTTTATGGTTGGTGCTACCCCCTGGGCAGACTCTTCTGAGTTGGTTAAGAAAGCAGGTTAAGCAAGCCATGAGGATCAAGGCAATAAGCAGCACTCTTGCATGACCTCTGCATCAGCTTCTGCCTCCAATTTCATTGATGAGACTGTGATGAGCAAGTGTAAGATAAAATAAACCTTTTGCTTCCCAACTTGCTTTTGGTCACTGTTTTTCCATCCCTAAGACATTCTGTAGCAAATTAGCACAAATACAGTAAATGGAACAACCTACCTTTATTATTTTATATATCTTTGATTAGACAATTAAGCATAGAATAATGGGGTCCTCTACTAGAATCTCACAAAACTTCAATCAAGATATCACCCAGAAGATCATCCTAAGTGATGTATCCCAGAAACAGGAAGACACACACTCCATATTCTCACTTATAAGTGGATACTACACATACATTATAGGATAAATCTACAAAAAATATGAACACCTAAAGAAGGTAAACTAGAAGGAAGACCCTGGGTGAGGTGATCAATCCTCACTCAGAAAGGCAAAAGGGACGGACATTAGAAGAAGAAGAAAATAGGAAACAGGACAGGAGCTTATCACGGAGGGCCTCTGAAAGACACTACCCAGCATTGCAGAAAAGCAAGTAATGATGCTCAAAAACAAACTTTAGGCAGCATGCAGGGAATCTTAGGAAAGAAGAAAGATATAGTAAGACCTGGAGAGGACAGGAGCTCCACAAGCATAGTAACAGAACCAAAATATCTGGGCACAGGGGTCTTTTCTGAGACGGATAGTACAATCAAAGACCATTAATGAATATAACCTAGAACCCCTGGTCAGATGTTCCCATGGCAGCTCAGTATCCAATTGGGCTTCCTAGTAAGAGGAACAGGGACTGTCCCTGACATGAACTCAGTGGCTAGCTCTTTGACTGCCTACCCTGATTGGGGGAGCAGCCTTGCCAAGCCACAATGGAGGACAATGCAGCAAGTTCAGATGAGACCAGATAAGCTAGGGTCAGATGGAAGGGGAGAAGGATTTCCCCTATCCGTGGACTTGGAGAAGGACATGAGAGGAGAGAAGGAAGGGAGGGTGGAATTGGGAGGGAAGAAAGGAGGGTGCTACAGCTGGGATAAAAGTGAATAAACTGTAATTAATATAAAAATAATTATTTTTAAAAGATATCACTTAGGCCAGGAAACTCATTAAAGCCTTCCTATAGCCCCAGCAACTCAAAACCTGATGTAGAAGATCATTTGAGCCAAAGATTCAGCACTTTGAATGAAATATAGACAATATTATGTGTTTCTGTGTAAAAAAAAAAAAAAAAAGTCAATCAAGGCTGTGGTTTTATCCAATTCACTGTGTCCTTTTCCAAACTCATGGACTTTTTGGCAGATAAAGTGCCTTGATCCCACTTCTTAGGGTTTGCTCATTTTCTCCCCATGTGGGTTCTCAAAATACAGGTACATACTTCTTCAGGAAAAGAAGAAAATCCCATTTTCTGGGTTATTGAAAAAGTTTAATATAATTCAAGAAATCCAAAGGAATAACCATCTCATAACATTTGTCATATTTTATTGGTGAGAAGCCAGTGGCAGGTTGCAGCTGCACTCAAAGAGAAAGAATTTTTTGAGAGGGGCTCTGCCAAAGCATATGAATATTGACCTCAAAGTCACCAGTGCTGACTTCTTATGACCACAATGGAATTAATATTTTCTAAACTCTATATTTTGTTATTATGACTTCAAGATTCAAGAAAGTATTCATTGGCTGTATTGTTATATGATCATTGTTACTTCCCAAATAATAATAAATATTTTCATTGTGTTCTATATTATTCCTACCAATATTACAAAATAGGGAATTCATCCCAGATGTCCAGTTCCCTTCAATTTCTCAGGTCATTTGTTTTTAACACAATATAAACCGTTTTAGTGTTGGCCATATAACATGTGCATGTAGTTTTGGGGGTTTTGATTTTTGGGCTTTTGTTTGTTTGGGTTTTTTGTTGGTGTTCATTTGTTTTGGTTCTTGGTTTTGGTTTTGCTTTTAGTGTAGAATCTTAGTTTCATGGGACAGGAAGTAGCAGAACTTAACTAAATGAAAAAAAAAAATGACAGTCAGAGGTAATAGCACATGCCTGTCATTTCA
>NW_026594833.1:0-4974 GCF_907164565.1 Psammomys obesus
AGAATTAACTATTACCTTTCTTACCAGAGAAATGACTTTTTTTTTTTTAGCTCAGAGTGATTTTTGCTGTTACTTGACACTGCTCAGCAAATTTTGACTTCCATAATAAAGTATCTTCTCCTGCTAAACATTATCTTGCTAATTGCTTCCTTTCTCCTGAGCAGAGGACCTCAGTAGACAACGACTCTAACAGAGCTTGAGTAACAGGTTCTGTAGGACCATATTGAGAGCATGCAATTTTCAATTCTTTTAATTGTTTAAAAGGTATAGAAGCACAATGCAGCCACTCCTGATGAGACCTAACAGACTAGGATCAGAAGGAAGGAAAAGAAGACCTCCTCTACCAGTGGACTTGGGGAGGGGCATGCATGGAGAAGGAGGAGGGAGGAAACTATGGGGGATACAAAGTAAATAATGTGTAATTAATAACAAAAAAAAACAAAACAAAACAAAAAAACACTTTGACGTCCAGAAAAAAAAGGCATAGGAGCATGGACTCTCACCATATTACCTTGTCTATCAGACTGTTTAATAATTGTAAAAACATAAAACTCAGTTATATATTCTCCTTTCTGCCTAGCTTGTTCTTTCTCCAACTCTGCAAGCTCATCAGGATCTAAGTCATCCTCAAAGTTTTTCCTAACAAGAAATTATTATTATCACAGGGACATATAACGCTTTGGGAGGAGCCGATGGTTTGATCTCATTTTGTCCCAGAGCCTCCCATCTTTCTTCATATTTCTCTCTAAACCTGAAAGTTTCACTTTCTCAGTCCCGTGACACATATAGAGACTATCTCTAATTAAATTCCATACAATAAATGTGAGGTTACTGCCTTGTCCAATTTTTTCTTTTTTTATTATCATCATTTATTACAAGTTATTCAATTTGTATCCTGGCTGTGACACCCTTCTCTCATCTCTCCTAATTTCATCCTCCTTTGTCTTCTCCCCCTATGCCCCTCCAGAAGTCCACTGATAGAGGAGGTCCTTCCGTCCTTCTCTTTGACCCTAGCCTTGTTCAATTTTTACTCTTGAGGTTTACTCACTGTGCTCTTTTTCTCTTTAGTTTATGATCTGAGCTTGTCAACACCACTGTGTACCACACTGTTTCCCCTTATCTCAAGTCCCTGTTCAGCAGCCAAACTGTCAGAGCCAACTGGGAGAGTCGAACAGTTCCTGAGTGGGGAGTGAGGATTTGTAAGACCTGGGGTCTCACAGCTCAGGAGTTTAAGATCATGCCCTTCCTAGAAACTCTCACAGACCACACAACTCATTACAAAAGCAAGAGGTTTAATTTAACCGTTGCACAATGGGGTCACCCCTGCCGGTCAGCAAAGAGTGGCCCCGGGAGACAAAGGCTTTAGGTTTTTTAAAAGAAAAATTGCTGGAAATTTGAAGTTGCAGTTTTGGCAATTTAGGATTGGATGAGGAAGCTATAAAGGAAGATAATTGGTTAGTCTTAGGTACTCAGGCTTGGCCAGTCCTGCCAAGTGTGGATGCAGCTGCAATTGAAGGTGGGGTGGTTAGCTCATCCTTGAAGATTTGGCTGCAGGTCAGGAGCTACTCAGAAGAAGGATTGAGGCCATCTGGGTTCATTGCTAAGAAACACTATCTTGAAGACAAAGGTCTGGTCGTTCTTTTTGCTGAGTGAAGGTCATTGCTTGCTTGCTTTTTTTTTTTTAATATCTGTCCTCACAGATAGGGTCACATTCCTCCATTCTCTGGAAAGGTACTAAGAGGCTTTAGCTTAACCTGGACCTAAAACTCAAAACTATAGGCTTTAGAAGATGTATAGGTTTTAAAGTTAGCCTAACCCTTTCAGAAAATTAAAAAAAAAAATCAGTATGAGAGAGCTGCCAGTAAAAACTATCATACCTGGTTTCCTGGTTTAGTCCATAGTTCCTTTTTATAGTAAGAACAAAGCACCTTGATACAATGAAGTTCATTGAGAAGTTAAACTTGTTTACCTAGACCAATTTTCTGTGTGATCCTCACACAAACAAAAGAAAGTGGAATTGGCAAAACATCCTGCCTATGCCTGTCTCCAAGTGATGGCCAGGGTGAAAACATGTTTTTAGCTGAGATCTCTCCACAACCTTGGGTAAATTTTATAGTAGAGGCTAAGAGAAAAATTGAGTTCAGAGAGGTGAGCTAACTTCAATTTAGACTCAGGCTATTTCAGAGATAACTTTTTTTGTCTTGATTTTGTTTTGAGAATACAAAAACTATGTTTTAAAACATCTCTGTTTTCAGCTGGGAGTGATGGGGCACACATTTAATCCCAGCACTCAGGAAGGCAGAAGCTGGTGGATCACTGTGAGTTAAAGGGCAGCCTGGTCTACAAAGTGAGTCCAGGACAGCCAAGGCTACACAAAGAAACCTTGTTTCATAAAACAAAAACAAACAAAAAAAAAACCTCTTTGCTTACAATAAATATCAGAAGTACTGACAGTTAAAGGGGATTGTAGGCATCAATAGGAGAGTACATTGAATGATCTGAAAAATACAAACACATGTTGTTTTAATTCTAATAATTCTAAATTATATATAGGTTGTTTATGGAATTTTGATTTTCTTTGTAAAAATACACAATTAAAATATATAGAGAGGCCAAGCATGGTGGTATATGTCTTTTTTGTTTTATAATATATTTTTTATTTTTTTAAGTATTAGTTACAGTTTATTAACTTTGTATCCCAGCTGTGGCCCATGCCCTCATTCCCTCCCAGTCCCTCCCTCATCTCCTCCCTGCCCCTTTCCAAGTCCACAGATAGGGTATATGTCTTTAATCCCAGAATTTAAGAGGCAGAGCTAGATGCAGACAGCACTCTGTGAGTTGGAGGTCAGCCAGGGATACACAGAGAGACCCTGTCTTGTCTTCTCTTTGTTGTGCCTTCATGTGTGCATGCATGTGTGTGTTTGTGTAGGGAATGTTTGTATAGCCAATAAAGCTAGAATGGATGTATTCTATCCACTTTCATTGAATAGTATCTATACAGATAAGGATTTTTCTCCTTCATTGAACAGATAGTTATCAAAACCAGTGCAAAGGATACAAGATAAAATTTATTCACTAAACTGAAATCGCCTAGCTTTTGAAAGTGGGTGATGTTCATGCTAATGCATCTTTCTAACATCACAGAGAAGTATGTGTTTTGATTTATTAAACTTTCTACTTCTTACAATAGTTTTAGGATTGGCTGCTATCCCAGACTAAGCCTGTTTTTGCTGTTCCCTTTTAACTCTAAGTCTTTTTTGAAACCAGCCCACATATCCTTCATGGTAGTTATGGTTTTTGTAAAAAGAATTCTGCCCAGTGGGAACCAGATTCTAAATTGAAAATGACTCTTGGGTTGATATCTACATATAGTCTATAAGGCTCATAATCTGTTTATCTGATGAACTTGATAATATAAAAAAAAACAACAGAATAAAGCACTGTTGGTATAAGGAATCTAGTTCAAGTAATGATTGTAAGTATGTTTCCTTTATTGTTATGTTCTGTTATTATAGAAAAGAAAGAAAGGAGAAGAGGACTGACATAGGTTTCCAATGCAGTTTTGTTATTAGACAACAGAGTGATTTACAGAAGAACTGTGTAAATGTATTGGCTAGTCACAGGAAATGGGGTGATTATTTTTCATATTTGGCAGATTTGCAAATGAAGACACAGAATTAAATCCTGTTTCCATTTTAATGCTGCATCAGCAATGCTAATTTGAATGTGAGTCTGTACTAATTGGATAATTGTACACCTTCCAGGCCATTCAGTTTTTGGAATATTCTTTTCCATAAGTGCCTATGCTGTTTCCTATGTCTCCTTATATACTTAAATGCAAACAGCAACTGTTTCACAGAGGATATGCTAGGGAGATACATGGAAAGCAAATAGGCATAAAATCACATTTTATAAAATCACTAAGATGTATCACTATGAATCCAATATTGATACTGATTCCAAGCTCACTGCTTGATACCGTATGTGTGTCCATATGGGCCTATTGAAGAATAATATTCAATAAAGACCTGATGAATTTGTTTTTGAAAAAAATCTTTTGTTATTCTCATATTTGTTTCATTTTAAGTTTAGAATCCAATCACTAAGATTCTAGTTGATATTGCACAGATATATAAATGAACTCTAGGAAAAAAAAGTATAGCTTTGTGTATTGTTCTGATTAATACCCATTCCAAACTAGATACTAATACCAAGAACCTATGAATTTGTTCTTACACGACAAGGTGTAAATAAGGCTCCTGATAAGTTAAACTGAAAATAAGTTATGCTGTATTATCTGATCATGCTCAATGCAATCGTAATAATTCTAAAAGGGGAAAAGAGGAGGAGGTAAAGATAGTTATGGGTTTAAGAAAGGGTAAGAGAAATCAGATGCACTGTCTTTGAAAATGGGGAAACAAACCATAAAACAGGGGATGCAATGGTCTCTGTAAGCTGGAAAAACTAAGGCAATCAATTCTCTGCAGCATTACGAAGGAACACAATGCTGCAGACTCTTTGGTTTTAGTCCAATGAAATCCCAGTCAAACTTCTACTTCTCAGAGATGTAATATGATGGGTTTTCTGTTTTTTTGTTTGTTTTTGTTTGCTTCAAGCCACTAAATTCATATTTTTGCAAACATACAGAATTAAATCTACAATACTGAAATTTCTATAAAAATTAAGATATTTGGTTCTGAGCAACAGAAATAAATGACAGCTAACTGAAATCCAAAATAAATCTATTGGATTTATGTTGGAGATAGTATTGATGCCCCAAAGCTTGGGGAAATTAAAATCTAGAAGTAAAGTAAGAACTAAGAATGGCCAGAGGGCAAAATGGAGGATCAGAAATTTTGTATCAGTAAGTGATTTTTTAAATAATCATGAATGCCCTCTTCTGGCATGTAGGTAGAACACTATACATAAGAAAGAAAGAAAGAAAGAAAGAAAGAAAGAAAGAAAGAAAGAAAG
>NW_026594834.1:0-421 GCF_907164565.1 Psammomys obesus
CTGCTGCTGCTCCTCCTCCTGCTGGATTGTTGGATTGCTATTTGTTGCTGGTTACTGGTTGAAGATATCCTGCTGGCAAAGACTGGACTTGCCCCTAAGAACTCTATGCCCCTAATAAGTAGGAAGTAGTCTAAAGAGATCTCCTCCCTTTTTCCCCTCTAACCTTCTATCTTGCCTACCTAGTGTTGGGGTGTTGGAAGGGTTTGGGGTGGAAAAGGGTGGAGATCTCTTTAGACTACTTCCTACTTATTAGGGGCATAGAGTTCTTAGGGGCAAGTCCAGTCTTTGCCAGCAGGATATCTTCAACCAGTAACCAGCAACAAATAGCAATCCAACAATCCAGCAGGAGGAGGAGCAGCAGCAGCAGCAGCAGCAGGAGGAGGAGGAGGAGGAGGAGGAGGAGGAGGAGGAGGAGGAGGAG
>NW_026594834.1:521-3965 GCF_907164565.1 Psammomys obesus
GGGGGGGGAGGAGGAGGAGGAGGAGGAGGAGGAGGAGGAAGAGCAGCAGCAGTAGAGAGAGCAGTAGCTGCCCCAAGCCTTCTCAAGGCTCTCACATTTATACATTTTCAAGAATCCCCAGAATCCCAAATGTAAACTATCTGCAGCTGGCAAAAATCACAACCCTGAGACAAATCATAGTTAGTGGCTGTGGACAATCTGAAGTAAGCTCCATATCCCACACCTGGATTAAAACCAAAACATATTCACATAACATTTCTGGGTTTTAAAATAAACAAAAATTCTCACTATAGAGCATGGTCTCATTTCTTCAGTCTCATGGGGCCTCTTCAGAGTGACCATCATTTCAAAGGGGCGGGCCTGTGTTCTAACAGATATATGTGGCAAAATGGCTGATTACCTCCAATGTGTCCTTCCCTGTATATGACACATTTTAATGCGATGTATGCTGGTTATACTCTGTTTAGCTTGGCAACATGATCATGCCTAACCAATGGTGGGTAAGTGATCCTAATATGTGCAGCTCATGGGATAACTCATGTCCTTTCTCTTTTCCATTCCCCCTACTAGACTATGGTGTAAAAATGGAGTCTGGAGCAGTCATCAGAGGGGCTGCATATTTAGGGTATCAAACAATAATGAAAACAAAAACAAAAACAAAAAAAAACCCAAAACAAATAGAAAGAAGGAATGTGAGTCCCTAGTGGCTGTTGTGCCAAATATAAACTCAAGGTTACTTGTTAGTGCTTTTATGTGTGAGAGAAACTTCTTTTGTTGTTATTAAAGAAATATGTTGGAACCTTCTATTATACCCAACTATGTACATATTTAGCATATGAAAATAATAATAATAACAAAGACCATAAAACACACACAATCTTGGTTATAAGTTTCATAAAAATCAGTCTTATGTCACACTCTCAAGACAAACTGCACAGCTTCATTATTAGATTCTTGCTACCTTTGCAATAGTTGTAACAGCACCAGAGAGTAAGGTTGGGAATGAGGGCAAGTTACCAACATCTCTAGAGAATTATTCTGAAAATATATACACCCAGGCCTTGGGATTTAGTAATATTTTGAAAACTTACGTCATCTTGCTCATGTAGGAAGTGTAAAGCAGGAATCTTATAGATCTCCTTTGAACAACAAACCCATATGTGTCTTTTGACTCTCCCATGCTATATACTCTACATACATACATACATACATACATACATACATACATACATATATATATACATGCTATATACTCTAGCAGTATAGTGACTGCTATAGAACCTTTTCTCTCTTAATTACAAAACTAGCAGCTCCTTTTTCAAATTCTTAAAAAAATAAAAATATAAGGCTTTCTCAATCAATTTGTGACTAGCCAAGAAATTAAGAATAAAAACAAACAAGGCAGAAAACTTTCATGTTTTCCAACACATCTATTTGAAGCAGCATTTGAAACGTAAAACTCTTCAGAGACATTGATTTGTTTACACACAAAGATGGTATTATAGAAACTTCAATATATTAAGTGATATCATTATTTGACCAAAGACTCATTAGTTGCTTATGAATAATTATAGGTGGATGATAACAGGGTAAAACTTTTATAGTCTGTTTCAGAATTCTGATGTACAAGTATCAGTGCACATTGGTTGAACAATTGAATGCCAATGTGTTAAATAGTGTGGAAACCCAGATTAGGAAGTAGTGAGCACCCTCATATTATACAGAACTTTATTTAGACCTTTTCTTGAGCTCCCATGGTTGGGTCAAGGTGGGTAGATGCTTATTCAAGTGAGGTTTGCTCTGGCACTCACTGGAGCTGGTGTCTTATGGGACCCAGAGGGAGGGTTGCATCTCTGCTGGGGTCTAGGATGTCTGAGGATATACCCAGCAGGCCCTGCCTGCCCCTGCCTCCCACATGCTGGGATTAAAGGCATGCGCTACTACTGCTCCGCTCTACCTTCATAGTTTTAAATAAAAGGTCAAGTGGATATAAATCATCTCACATTTTACTTTGATATTACAAAAGTAATAATATTATCCAACAGTTAAAAAGTATGAGGAACAACTTCTATGTATTCACTGGGGAAGCTTCATGAGGTATTGAAGTTTAAAATCAAGATCTAGGACTGTTTTATAGCTTTCATTTTTGTACAATCGTAGTCATAATAGATAAAGACATTTGTACATAGAAAAGTCAGAAAAAATATGACAATATTCATTATTTTCAGTTCCCTCTGGAAATCCATGGGAATTTCTATTTTGTATGGAAATATTTTGGTATGGTTTAAACATTTACAATGGGAAGGAATTACTTTTAAGATTATAAAAGCTAATTTCAAAATGGGTGAAAACATTCAAAAGTCAAGCTGAAGTAAGCCTTGAGTAGGCACAGTGATGAAGTAGGTCTCCTACATGACCCAGCTGTACTGCTCGGCATATGCCGAGTGCCAGGCATAAGAAACTTCCTTTCAAGTTGTTGGTCATAGGAGTCTAAGAGATCTACCCAAACAGTGTTAGACTGTTGTCATTGGCCTTGATTCCCTACCAGAATTTGTGGCTAAATCTCTATTGCTGAAGACACAACCTATTTTAGACACAGGACTTGGATGAATCTAGTAGGATCCAACTTGGGAGCCTCCTCCCCGAGGACTAGTCTCAGAGCACTGAAAGTTGCGATGCAAGCTGCAAAGGGAGAAGAGTAATCAATAGTTCATGATGATGAACCATGGGCCATGATGAATCATGAACCATGATGATGAACAGCACAGCCAGATCTCCCCAGAGGTGCAATGGTGGTATTCACGTGGGGGTAACCGATGGCTGTTTAATTGAACTTAAGGCCGATTCTATAGGGAAGAATTCAGGCCTGTGCTATCAACCTAGCCAGTTAGCCATGGCTAGCGAGAACCGTAGAGAGCGCACTGCTGCACTTTCCTAAACCAGTATCATTTCTAACTCAATTCTAAGTTCTTATAACCACAGACAGGGGTAGCTCTCACACCTCATCAAAGAAGCTTCTTTTGCAGCAGACTGAAAATATTACACAAACACATAACTGGTCGAAGTGTAGAGAACAACTGATTGAGTGTTGCCCAGCCCCCTTCTACTTAAGGCTCAGGAAACATCACAGAAGATGAGGCAGAAGGATTATGAGGCATTGACAAAATGTCTCCTGTGAGATGATATTCTCTAGATTTGGCAGTGAGGTTGTACCCGTGAAAGTTCCTGCTGCTGCTCCTCCTCCTGCTGGATTGTTGGATTGCTATTTGTTGCTGGTTACTGGTTGAAGATATCCTGCTGGCAAAGACTGGACTTGCCCCTAAGAACTCTATGCCCCTAATAAGTAGGAAGTAGTCTAAAGAGATCTCCTCCCTTTTTCCCCTCTAACCTTCTATCTTGCCTACCTAGTGTTGGGGTGTTGGAAGGGTTTGGGGTGGAAAAGGG
>NW_026594835.1:0-1293 GCF_907164565.1 Psammomys obesus
TGTGTGTGTGTGTGTGTGTGTGTGTGTGTGTGTGTGTGTGTGTGTGTAGCCTTGGCTGTCCTGGACTTGCTTTGTAGACCAGGCTGGCCTCAAACTTACAGAGATCTGCCTGCTTATGCCTCCTCAAGTACTGGAATTACAGGCATGTACCATCAAGCCTGACTCATTCTTTTCTTTTTTCTTTATTATTATCATTCATTACAATCTATTCACTTTGTATCCCTGCTGTAGCCTCATCCCTCATCTCCTCCTGGTCCTACCTTACCTCCTTCTTCCCCCATGTACCTCCCTTAGTCCACTGATAGGGAGGTCCTCCTCTCCTACTATATGACACTAGCCTATCCAGTTTCATCAAGACTGTCTGAATCGCTTTCTCTGTAGCCTACGACAGCCACCTCCCCAGGGGGAGTTGATCAAAGAGCAGGCAACCAAGTCCATGCCGGTGACTGCCCCTGCTCCCCTTACTAGAGAACCCCCATGGAGACTGAACTGCCCTGTGTGATACATGTGAGCATGGGGTCCAAGTCTTCTCATTGCATGGTACTTGCTTGATTCATCAGTCTCTGCAGGCCCCTCTGGGCCATATTTTGGTGCCGTTGTTCTCCTTGTGGGGCCCCTGTCCCTGAAATAGTGCTACCACAGATTGAGCTATACCACTACTAGTCATAAATCTGAAAGATGCTCAACTATACAACAAGGGCATTTGCTCTACCATGTTCGTAGCAGCTTTACTCTTATTAGCCGGAATCTAGAAACAACCTAGATGTCCCTCAATGGAGGAATGGATACAGAGATTGTGTACATTTACACAATGGAATATTACTCAGCAATTAAAAACAAGGAAATCATGAAATTTACAGATAAATAGGTGGAACTAGAAAAGATCAACCTTCATAAGGCAACCTGGAAGCAGAAAGACATACTTATAGGTGGATATTAGCTATAATATAGGATAAACATACTAAGATCTATAGTCCTAGGGAAGTTAAACAACAGGGAGGACCCATGGGAGGCTTAATCCTCATTCAGAATGGCAAAGGAGGCTGCAATAAATCAGGAAAAGAGGAGTTGGTTCATATCTCCTGAGGAAGAGTCCCACACCACAGCTCACACCAAAGCAAGGATTGACAGAACCAAGATGAGTTAAGAGGAAACCGTTACATGTTTCCTTAAGTGAATACAGAGACATGCAATTGGGGCTGATCCAGTAACTGTGGAACAATTATAAGGTTAATCTTGTTATTGCTGTGTGTGTGTGTGTGTGTGTGTGTGTGTGTGTGTGTGTGTGTGTGT
>NW_026594836.1:0-6108 GCF_907164565.1 Psammomys obesus
ACCCGGAACAGGGAAGGCGGGAAGGCAGTGGGTGGAGTCACGCACCCGGAACAGGGAAGGCGGGAAGGCAGATGTGGGTAGAGTCACATACCCGGTTCTTATCCAGAGTGTTTCAGGCGCCCAACCGCAGCAGATATCCTGCTGTTGGGCATCTGTCCCGCCTTGCCTCTGACCCTGCACTGCTCCAGTCTTGTAAAATAGTGTTGACAGCATTATGCTAGGGCTTTATTCTTTTATTTCCCCATTTTTTTTTTAGCTTAGAATGGAATCTTTCATTCTACGGGTCTAGGGAGAGTCAATCTCCGTCTCCAGCTGCTTGAGTTGATGATACTGCTGGGTTAGCACTAACGTCTGTATGACGGAGAGCCGGTCCTTCATAAACTGAACTAGCCGATTTAGGATACAAGGCCCAACTAGTAGAATCAGGAGAATTATGATTAGGGGACCCATAATGGAGGACGTCAGGGTGGTAATCCAGGGGGACCGACTAAACCATCTCTCGTACCAGCTCTGTCCTGACTCAAAGAATTGCTGTCTCTGTCTGAGTCTTTCTCTGAGTTTAGCCATATTATCCCTTACCAATCCAGTATGGTCAGCATAAAAGCAACATTTATCCTTTTAAAGCTGCACACAGTCCTCTTTCTTGTAAGAGGAGGATATCTAGCCCCCTTTTGTTCTGCAAGACTACTTATAAACCTATTAGGGCCCCCACCCCCGAGTCAGTCTTATCTTTAGTGGATTTTGGGTGCGATGGAGTTTCCATGAGGACGCTGGAGTCTGATCTTGCTTTGCGTCGCGATGAGCCGCCTTGGCATGGGAGGCGTGCACCCACGCTGCGATACCGTTGACCTTGAGTGCCTTCGGGGTTGTCAGCAACACAGTATATGGTCCTTTCCAGCGGGGTTCTAAGTTCTTGGTTTGAGGTCGGCGGACCCAAACTGTGTCTCCGATCTGGAACGGATGCGGCACCACCGGTCGGTTTGCTGTTCCTGGTATGCAGCGGCGATGGGTTTTTAGACTTTTTTTCTGGACAATCTGCATTTCCTGCAAATGAGCTTTTAGAGAGGGGCTGTCAGCAAAGGAGGCTATATAGGGATCAAAGAAATTAACGACCGGTGGTGGGGCTCCATACAGGATCTCGAAAGGAGTGAGTCCATGGGGGCCCAGGGTGTTCTGGGCCCGGTATAGGGCCAGTGGGAGGAGGACCACCCAGTACTAAAATGGACTTGATTAAAGCAGTGAGTCTAGAGGGGTCCCTAGAGAAAGGGGGGGTTATTATTATTATTATTTTTTAGGGTCTCTCTAGGCTTTTAGCCCAGTTGCTGTAATATTAGTTTTTATTCCAGCTAAGCAGATGTTTAAGATAATAGCTAATGCCAGGGAGCCACTTTTGACTTAGCATTTCAGCCTGCTAGGGGGGATTTGGGCGAAGATCCGTCTTCTGGAGCTTCTTCGATGCTGACCGTTGGACCGTAGGCATCAGGAGCTAGGGAGGCTGAAATGCCAGTCAAAGGCTGGGCAATAAATAGGGCAGTCCCAAGCATCTGGTTAGTTGATCCACCCGAAGAGGCAGGGAGCAATCAGGTCAGTTTCCAGGAAGTCCAGATCTCAGCTTGCAGTCTACAGCTGATCCCGGAACAGAGTTAAACAGGTGAAAATCTGCTGAGACAAATTCAGACTGGAGACAGAAGTTAAAATTTATCTATTAAATGGGAAAGATCAGGGAAAATCTCATCTGCGATCCTTTTGAGCTATGCCAGATCTAGGTCACATCTTGAAACTCATATGAATTTTTTTTAGTACACAAAAGGAAATATATAATTTTAAACACTCAGAAAAGTAACATATCAGCAAATTGAACATTTTGAGAGTAACAGGTAAAACTGCATCCCACTGAATAAGTATCAGCTGTTTGTTTTATAACCTTTATACACAACTTAAGTGTGTCCAATGTTAGACCCAGGATGTTTAAATTTTTTTTTTTTATAAAGTAACTAGAAGGAATAGGTTTAAGCTATTCCTGTGTCAAAATCTACCCCAGAAATGGCAGATATACTAAAAGCTATGACTTTTGGGTCAGATATACACATTAAACAGATGTTTTTAACATGATGAGAAGTACCTTTAAGTCTATCTCCAGAAGCCAACCAAAGGAAATTAAAATCTCAACCTGGTGACTGAATACTAAGCAGTCAGTGCTCCATCAACTTATCAGGAACTCTATTGATTAATGTCAAAACTCTGAACTTCTGAAATCTCATAACATAAGCACAACAGTAGCAAAGAGGGGGGAGAGATCTAAAGTATCTCTCATTTTTAACATGTTTTAAATTATTTTTATATTATTATAACTTATAATTATATATCTTAAAACATTAACTTAGACACTCTAATTTTTTTTGTATTTATCAACCCTGAAACATTTTTTTTCAGACTAAATAACAACACTCTAGATTTTTACAACCTAAACTCCTATATCCTCAGACTCTACATAGGCTCCGTATTTTTTTAATCTAGCTATATGTCTTAGGACACAGATAACTAACATGAATTCTGTCAGCAAGGCAAACCTGTTTTTTTCTTTCTAAATAAGAGATCTAGTACCTAGTAGTTCTAGCTAATGAACTAACAGTGGATTTAATTGTCTTCTCTCTAGCTGCAAAGCTACCGTAAGCTTAGCATAGCCATCAAGGTGTTCAGAGACCTGAGAAGGATAAATTATAAGCTAAATAAATATACCAATCTATGTGTCAATCAAAATGACAGAGGTGACTACTTAGTCCATCACCTAGGCAGTGTCCTTCGCTCTTGTCTCTCATGGCATCCTGAACAGAGGCTGTCCAGCCAGGCACAGAAGGTGAGAGACTGCTTTTACTGCTTCTGTGGAAAGAGGAACAGAAGAGATTGACCTCACCTTGCCTCTCACAATGTGAGACAATGGCTCTTCAGATGTCCCCGGCTTTGTCCACAGCTTAGGCTGGGCCCTAGCAGTGGGCCAATTGAGGCAATATTGCCCAGTGGTTAGCATACCACAATCCAGAGTCGCAGTCATCTGTCGTTGTGCCCAAATCTTCTTGGAGACCTGGGGGGAGCTACTGCCAGGATTTCGGGACTTTCTGTCACAATAAGCTCACACAGTTAAAATGCCATATTCATCAGATCTCTGACAAGCTTGAGGGCCAGCATATCTGAGTTATTTCTTGTCTATCTTTATTATCTGTTCTAAACTGTGTAAAAGAAAAACTAAACAAAGACACTAGGTATAACCAACTGCAATTGTTAGTATAACTTTAAATCTGCTCTTTCTGAACTAAAATCATAGCAAATCTATTAATCAGATACAGTTCATAGAGAGCCTAGCAAATCTTGCTGCTCCTACCACTTGCATTAAAATTGAACAGTAAAAAGCTTTGCATTTAGCACTAATCAGATGACTGAACATAACTGAGATACCTGAACAAAAATGATCACAAACTCATGGCTCCACCCTCTTCCTCTCTGGACTAGCGTGGCGGCTGACCACGTGTAACTGAACTCAGCTGGAAGCCCTAAACAGATATGGCAGCAAAAATACAGCTTCACGTGCTCTCTATCCCTGAAGATCATGGCGGCTAGCCACATGTTAGGCTACCACAGGCTGCGACTGACAATACCAAACATAGCCATTAGGTGCTGATGATGATACAGCAAACATTGTGGAGCATTTACAATCTCCCACAACCAACATTTTTAACTTAGTGATTAAATAAGTTTTAGAACCAACTGCATAACATTACAGTACAGAACAATTTTAAACTGTATGAATTATTCTAGCCATACCAAACCTATCAGCCAGAATTTTTTCCCCCTAAAAGAGCATAAGAAAACATTTTGTAATGAGGAATCACCAGCCTTTTAAATGAACTATAACATATTTAAAATACAGTTTTTTTTTTTAAAATCATATTAACTCTCTGGCTTTTTATAATATGTCCACTAACCTTTTGCAACATCCTATATACCTTCAGGTTCCTAGCTTCCTTTTTCTGGCTTAACCAGACATTTTTACTTTTTTTTTTTCTCTCTCTCTCTTGCTTTTTAGACAACCTACAAACTCTCATCAAAATCTTTTTTATCCTAACATGATCCTGCTGGAGCCCTGCGTCCACAATTTGCTTTTTATAGGCAAAGCAAAAACAAGTTTCATTACTACAAAGAGGAGTTCTGAAACTGCTAAATTTTTTCTCTAAAATTACTTTCCTGTAGCAGACAAGATGGTCCAAGGTCACATAAACTCTAAGGAACTTAGAACAAGCTTTAAGGAACTTGTTGAAACTTCCTTTTTTTTTTTTTTTTTTTTTTGAAGGGTTGTAACATGTTTTTCTATAAACAAAACAGCTTAACAAACAAACAGCTCTCCATAAAATACATTCTAAAAACTGCAATTTTGTTCAATTAGCACAAACCATACGTCTGGGTTTTATTTAATAAAATTGATAAAATAAATATCAAAGTATTTTTATTCTTCCCCAAAGGATCGAGAAACTTTTAAATTTTGTCAGATTACCCAAGATCATTGTCATACCCAAATGCCTGATAAACTTTAAATATTTTATAGCCTTAAACATTTAAACAATTTTAAAACCCGTTTTTGTAATATCAAAATAAAGTACCCCTTTTGTAGGAGAGAAGTCATAAGTTATAACCATAGTCTTTAAAAGTCAAAACCAGATTTTAAAACCAGCATTTACCAGTGTAAACAATGTAATTTTTAAAACCAATACCAAACCAAAACAACTTATCCCTTTAACCCAGAAGGAAATGAGAATTATTTGACCAAGGTTTTCTTTTTTTTTTTTCTTTTTTATCCACACCAAGATGGAGGTCACACCACAACCCACATGGCAAAGTCAAGATGGCGGCGAGGCACTGAGGCACTTTATATACCACGTGATATACTATACATATGCGTTCATAGATCTAATGAACACATAGGCACACATTTTAAACAAGTTTTGTGAGGCCTTTCAGAACAGAAAACAGAAGGTAAACACGAGCAAATGCTGCACAGAGACATTGAGACAAAAAAACACCCAACAGCTGGCCAAATTTCCTGGGGCCAAAACTGAGGCCTTACAAAAATTCCTCCAGGACGAGCACCCAGGCCCAAGTCCCTTTCTGGGTAAGGTACTGTAAAAACAGACCTTCAGATTCCCGCTCTGGCTCCTCTGCCACAGAAGCCTGAGTGGTGGGTGGTTCTAGACCACCTCCAGATACTGATGAAGTTGGGGGATGTCTCTCATGGTTTCAGAGAGACTAACACCGAACACAAACCCGACGAACAATAGACAGTGACACAAACACAGAGCACGACACGATTCTGGTGCCAAACCGAAAACAAAACTTCAGATGGAGACTGCGAAGAGGGTCCGGATCCCTCGTCTCCCAGAAAAGTCCGGGTAGGCTCGTGCCTCCAAACAGACGGGAGCTGAAAAATCGGCTCCCTACCAGAAGAGGGACTCGAACCCTCACAACAAACGGGAGCCAAAACTTAGCTCCCCAGGCCCCCTGGGACGTCTCCCAGGGGTGCGGAAGGGAAGTCCTAGCCCGTCGGCTCCTTCTGGCTTCCGCCCTAATACGGATGACTTGGCCAAGACTCAGATTCGGATGCAAACACTTAAGACAGAAACCACTGACACACAGACAAACAAGTTCTGCCGGCAATCTTACCTCCCGAATTTGGGTCGGTGGTCCCTGGGTAGGGGTCTCAAATCTCGGTGGGACCTCCAAATGAAAGACTCCCGTTGAGCCTCTCTAGATGGGGAGACCCCGCTTCCCAAGGAACAGCGAAACCAGCCTTCGGATGCAAGCCGCAAGAGGTTTATTTCGATACACGGGTACCCGGGGCAACAAAGCCTTTCGGAAGACTTGCGCGCCTCTCGGTTGGGGTGACGGGTTTTTATAGGGCTTGGGAGCAAGAAGCGCGATTACAGAAGCGAGAAGCATAGTTACAGGGATCTGATTGGGCGGTTTGAACAAAGCCATTGTTAAGTCACGTACCCGGAACAGGGAAGGCGGGAAGGCAGTGGGTGGAGTCACGCACCCGGAACAGGGAAGGCGGGAAGGCAG
>NW_026594837.1:0-39040 GCF_907164565.1 Psammomys obesus
AGAAAGAAAGAAAGAAAGAAAGAAAGAAAGAAAATTTAAATGGAAGTTACCACTAACCCTGAAATTCTACTCCTAGGTATAAACCAAGGGGAATGAAGACATATGTTCACATGAAGAAATTTGTAATTTGTACAGATATGTTCATAGCAGCATGAGTCAGTGGAAAAATATGACCATCAACTGGTACACACATAAACGAATGTGGTATGCCCATACGGTTATATATTATTCAGCCATGGAAAGGTTGACACATGCTACACCGTTAATGAACCTTAAAAGTATTGAGCAGAATAAGCCAGACAGAAACGGCCATATTGCATGATTCCAGTTATGTGAAATAAATGTCTTAGATTTCTATTGCTGTGATAAAGACCCTGACCAAAAGCAGCTTGTATATTTGGCTTATGTATCCAGAGTCACAGTTCTTTGAAGGGCATCAAGGCAGGAACCTGGAGGCAGGAGCTGAAGCAGAGGCCACTAAGGAGTGTTGCTTACTGGCTTGCTCCCCATGTCTTGCTCAGCCTGCTTTTCTAACACAACTCAGGAGCACCTGCCCAAGGGAGTCATCCCCCACAAGTGGGCTGGGACCTTCCACATTGATCATGAACTGAGAAAAAGCACTATAGATGTGTCTATAGGCAACCTGATGGAGGCATTTTCTCAATTGAGGTTCATCTTCCCATGTGACCCTAGTCTGTACCAGGCCGACAAAGAAAAAAAGCCAGGACAGTAAGAAAAGTGGCAAATCTAGAGGTAAAAACTAGGTCAGTGTTAAGAGAAGCTGAAAAGTGACTGCCCTTGACCACAGAGGTGTTTTGTTTTGTTTTTTTTGGGGGGTGGCGAAAATGTTCTAAGGTCAGCTGTGGCAGTGGACAGACAGCCCTCTGAACACAGCAAAAACCATGGGGTCAAAAAATGGATGCATGCAGGGTGAGTGACTGGCATCTCAATACAGTTGAAACTAATATTTCTGAGGAAATGCTATGCTGGTGCACACTTCAATGCTGAGTTTCAACTGACAAGAAAACCATCATCAAATATACAAGCCCAGGGCTGTCAGAAGCGCTGGTGTCATCATGGCTCTCTATTGGACAGTCCCTTTGACATACATGTCTTGTCAATTTAGAAGGATTTTTTAAATAATTAATTTATTTTTATTTTATGTTCATTGGTGTTTTGCCTGCATGAGATGTGTGGGGTGTCAGAAGATCTAGAACTGGAGTTGCAGACAGTGGTGAGCTGCCATGTGAGTGCTGGGAATTGAACCTGAGTCCTCTGGAAGAGCAGTCAGTGTTCTTAGCTGCTGAGCCATCTCTCCAGCCCCTGTTATCAGGATTTTTAAGAAGCCAAGGTTTTCACATGATTATGGTGGTGGCAATATGATGGCGATGATGTTGGTGATTATATGACAGTGACCGAGATGGCGATATGGTGATGCCAATGATGTGATGATGGCAATGTGATGTGTGATGATGAGGATGAGGATGAGGATGAGGATAACAAACATAGTGATTATGGTCCTGACGGTGAAACACGAGGCCTGTCACATGCTGGGCAAGTGCTCTGCCGCTGAGCTACATCTCCAGCCCCCTCCCTTTGATTTCATACATCAAATTCCGGATTACAAAGGAACTGAAAACCACTGCTAAGATTGAGTTTCTGGTGTAACTGGACTGGAGCCTGTTTAGATTCTCGTCTCTTTTCCCACAGGCTTTTTGCCGGTTTCTACACCTTTCACACACTGTTCTTCCAGCATGGTTGTGGACTAGATAACGCTTGGCTTTGGCATCCCAGCCAGGCCACCTGGGCAGAGCGCCAACCTGAGACAGGACAGCTGCCTGGGTGAGGCCAGGTTCTGAGAAGGTAGTGGAAGCCAGGGTGAGACGTGACCACGTGCTATGGAGACTGAGGCTACTTGTTCCCATCACGTTCGCACTTAGGGGTGTTGGGAGCTTGCCCCCACTTGCCCACTTACCCACCTCATAACCAGAATGATTTTTTTTTCTTTTGCCCCCTGAGGTGTCTCTGAGTCACTCCACCCATGGAAACCTCCTCACTCTAACCTCAGGCAAAGCAGAGTGGCCAACAGTTTCTCATTCCCTCCCATCTCTCGACAGTACCAGCTTGCTCACACCAGGGGCAGGGCTAACATGTAGGTATGGACAGGAAGTGGGCACCAACTTGAGCATCTCTCCCCGCTCCCCACGGAGAAGGGAGCAGGCACATGTATTGAGAATGAGTGACTGTCAAGTCTGATCCTAAGCACCTCACCTCATCTTCATTGTCCCCTCATGCAACAGTGTGATGAGGAGCTGACTTCTGGATGAGGCGCTGAGACGTAAAAAGGCTAAAGCACCTTGCTAGCCCAGGTGTCAGGCCCACTCTTCCTGGCAGCGCCTCCTCTCACCTTATGCACTCAAATCAGAAACAGAGAACAGTCAGTGGGCCTGTTGGACCACACGAGGGTCCCACACCCCAATAGCTCCGCTTGGCAGATGAGCCCTGGCCCTCACAGCTGACTTCCTGAAGCCTGTCACAGGCCGGATGAGGAGGTGACAACAGGGTGGGTGCTGCTGGGGACCTGTGACCACAGTCTGGGGGCAGGGCAGGAAGCAGTGGTGATGCTGGCGAGGATGGGCCTGCCTGCGGATTGATAGTTGCACCATTTCAAAAGCCCCCATTGGCAACTGCAGGTGTCCCCTGAACCCTGTCAGGTCTCTGTGGGACTTCAGGTAAGGAGAGGAAGGGTGGAAGCAGGGAGGCTGGGATACCCCGGGAAAGAGAGTTGGGAGGTAGAGCCCAGAGGACCCAGAAGTGTTAGCACCCTAAAACAAGAGCCTTGAGTCTCCGACAGCCTTCAGGCTCATCTCTAATTCCTTCATGTGCCCACTCTGGGGCTCGTGTGTAAATGAAGATTGGCCACAGTCTCAAAGGCTATTTCAAGTTCTGGCAGTTAGAGTCCTTAAAAGATGGAAATGGGCCAAGTGTGGAGTACACCTATGATTCCACCATCAGGAAGGCAGTGAAAACCTGTCACAAAAGATACAAGGGAAGGGAGAAGGGGGAGAGGAAAGAGAGGGAGAGGAGGGGAAAGGAAGAAGAAGCAAAACCTGTAAATACAATACAGTGAGTGCCAGAAGGGGACTGATGTCCGTGGGTCAGTCAGGAGTGTGTTGGTCTCTTACGCAGGATGACCAGAAAGCTTGACAGGATTCTCCCTTGCCTGTGTATCTCCCAGCCCTGCATGTCACCTGAATTCTGCCTCCAAGTCACTGCTCTAGGTAGAGCATGGAAGGCTGGGGCTGGGCGTGAGCGACACCTGAGCTCATCTCGCTTCTTCACCTGAGACCCTGTAGGCACAGGAGAAAAAAGAGGGCCTGGGAGGAGCTAGACCATATTTCCAATGATCTTAGGAAAATCTTGCTAAGTAGCAACACTAGAGTTATGAAGTAACAAAAATTAATTTATGGCTGGGGGTTCCCAGGACCATCGGAAATGTGTGTTTTCTGATGGTCATGACCCACCAGTTGAGAGCTGCTGAGACAGGAGATAGAAAGAGATTAAAAAACAGGCCCCCAAGCCACCTCAAAGCAAGGAAGACATTTCCAGTCCATTGCTGCCCAGCAGTAGGCAACAGGTAAGTGAGACAAGGAAATGCCAAGGCAGGAAAGCTGGGCAGAAGAAGGGCCTTACAAGGGCACAGTGAAAGGTCCCCCACACTAGATCCAAGATCATAGACACAGGGAGGCTTTCACTGTAGAACTGCGGCTGGTGTCCTTCCAGGAGGCTCAGAACAGCCACATGGGATGCTCTGGGAGAAGGAGGAACTCGGGAACTCACTGCCTCTCCGTATCTCTAAGGAGCGACAGAAATCGGTGCTGGAATTAGAGACAGAGAAAGAGAGTAAGCATTAGCTCGGAGCCATGCTTGGTGCCACAGGCTTGGGATTCTAGCTCCAGGAGGATCATACATTCAAGGATAGCCTAAGCTACAGTGACTTTAAAGCCATCCTGAGCAACTTAATGATACTTTATCTCAATATAAATAAGAGGTAGGGTATAGCTCGGGGGCAGAGCACTTGCCTAACATGCATAAGGCTTTGGGTCTATCCCCGGGATGCTGAGGGGAATCAGGTAGGAAAATGTGTCCTGATCTGGGTGGAAAACGACACTGTGGAGAGCCTAAACCTATTCCAGATTCTCTGTACCTTTTTCTACGGCTGCAGCCATTCCCTCCCCACACCCCCATCGCCAAGCGTTGCTTCAATCTTGATTCTCACTAGGTCTGATAGTAAAGCTCAGCAAGGGGCTTCCTCCTGGCTCTGTGTAACCTTTCTTGGTCTCTCTGTACAATGGACCAAGGCTGTGAGAGCCAGTCCAGCTCTGGCATGCAACAACTGAAGAGAATTTCAGTCTCTCTCCTGAAGATCCCCAGCTGTGAGTGAGATGTCAAGCACCCTTCATTCCTGTTCCCACAGCTTTCAGGGGCTCACTGCTACTGTGCCCGAAGCTCCATGGCCACGCGCCTGTTCCTCCTGGCCATTTTCCTGCTGCTGCCACAACCTGTCCCTGCTCCCTGCTACACTGCCACTCGGTCAGAATGCAAGAAAAAGCACAAGTTCGTGCCAGGTGCATGGCTGGCTGGGGAAGGTGTGGATGTGACCACCCTCCGCCGCTCCGGCTCCTTCCCAGTGAACACACAGAGGTTCCTGAGGCCTGACCGCACCTGCACCCTCTGTAAAAATGCCCTGATGCAAGATGCTATACAGCGCCTACCCCTGACAATCGCCCACTGGCGGCCTCACGGCTCAGGCTGCAGTCGTAAAGTGACCACAGCCAAGGCCACCTCCACAGAAGGTGTGGCCCGGGAGGCAGCTTCTAACATCAATAATGACTGGCGTGTGGGGCTGGAGGTGAACCCCAAGCCTTCAATAAACATGCAAGTGTCCATGGCTGGCTCCCATTCCAACGCAGCCAACTTTGCAGCCGAGAAGGCCCATAAGGACCAGTACAACTTCAATACTGACACAGTAGAGTGTCACCTGTACAGGTAAGAGCTCAAGCAGTGGAGAGAGGAGCCGGAAGGATAGTGGGTCTCTAAGGGGTCTAGGAGCTCTGGAATAACAGAGCAGAGTTCATTGCCTCACAGCAGGGGTCACCAAATCCTGATTGCTGCAGAGTCGTTGGTTCTCAACCTTCCTAACGCTGCAACCCTTTAAAACAGTTTGTGTTGTGGTGACCCCCAATCATAAAATTATTTCATTGCTACTTCATAACTGTGCTTTTGCTACTGCTATGGATTGTAATATAAATATTTGAAATACAGGATATATATGACTCTTGTGGAGGTCAGGACCCACAGGTTGAGAACCACTGCTCTAGATTCATTTCTACTGCTGTGATAAAAAAATGTCTGACCAAAAAGAAGCTAAGGAGAGAGGGCTTATTTTCTTCACACTTCTGGGTTATAGTCCATCACTGCAGCATGATGCCAAGGAAGCAGGAACCTGAAGTCGCTGGTCACGTCATACCCACAGCCAAGAGTAGAGAAAAACGAATGTTTAGCTGTGCTAGCTGTCTCTATTCTTATACAGTCCAGGGCCCCAAACAGAAAATGCTTCTACCCATTTTCAGGCTGGGTCATCCCACATCGATTAAAGCAATCAAGACAATCCTCCATAGTCAAGACCACATGCCAACCTGATCTAGATAGTCCTCCCTGAGACTCTCTACCCTGGTGATTTCAGGCTGTTTCAAGCTGACAATTACTAACCGTGGCACTGGTCTTTAGATGCCAGATCCTACAGCCCTATCCATCCATCTATTCAGCTATCTGTCTATCCATCTTATCACCTATCTATCTATCTATATCTATCCATCCATCTATCCTGTCTGTCTGTCCATCTACCCTCCTGTCCATCCATCTGCCTGCCCATCCATCCATCTGCCTGCCCATCCATCCATCTATTCATCTGTCTGTCCACCCATCCATCTACACATGCACCCACCCATCCACCCATCCATCATTCCTGTCTGTCTGTCCATCCTTCCATTTGTCTATCCTATTGATTTGTCTATCTACTTATATAACATCTATCCATCCATCCATCCATTAATCTATCCTATCTATCTATCTATCTATCTATCTATCTATCTATCTATCTATCTATCTATCATCCACCCATTCACCCATCCATTCATCTATTCATCTATCCACAATAGGCCTTCCCTATCCATGAGCACCCACATCCAGAGAAAAGGGAGATGGAAGCAAGATTGTTCCTAAGCCCTCATTGATGACATTTAGATGCAGGCAGTGAGCACCTAAGCCCTCTTTCCCAGGCATTGCCAACCTACCATAGGGTCCTTCCTGGGTAGGAACAGAGACAGGAGACCCGGTTGGGTCCTCCCTCCTCACTGCACAGATACACAGTAACTCTGCATCATCTGAACTGGTTTCTCTCTGCAGCCCTGGCTGTCCTGGAACCAGGTTGGCCTCTAGCTCACAAAGATCCACCTGCCTCTGCCTCCCTGAGTGCAGGGATTAAACACATGCTCCACCACAGCCCACAGCATTTAAAAAAAATCTATTTCATTTATTTATGTGATTATTTATTTGGGGTGTGTGTCTGTGTATCTGTGTATCATAGTAAGTGTGAGATCTTTTCTCTGCTTCTCCTAAGTGGGTTCTGGGGATCAAACTTGAGTTGGCAGGCTTAGCAGCCAGCTTTACCCACTGACACACGTGTACATGTTTACATTTTTAGATGGCATACATTAATTCTTGGTTCTTTCTTATCCCAACTCCTGCTGGCCCCTTCTTTTTCCCAACTAGCCCGCTCTACTTTCGTGTCTGTGTATGTATGGGAGAGATCTGGAAGGGGCTACTGAATCAGGGAAACACCACCCACTAAGCTCACCCAATGCTCTGCCCTCCTCCACAGCTTTCGCCTGATACAAAGACCCCCGCTGCACCCTGATTTCAGAAGGGCACTCAGGGACCTTCCCCCCAACTTTAACACCTCCACACAGCATGCTTACCACAGGCTCATCTCCTCCTATGGCACCCACTTTATTACGGCGTTGGACCTAGGGGGCCGCATCTCAGTTGTCACGGCCCTGCGTACCTGTGAGCTGAGCCTGAATGGGTTCACAGCTAATGAGGTAGCGGACTGCCTGAACGTGGAGGCCCAGGTCAGCATCGGCGCCCACCTCAGTGCCTCAAATGAACTCAAAGCTTGCGAGGAGAAGAAGAAGCAGCACAAAATGACCACCTCTTTCCACCAGGCCTATCGTGAGCGTCACGTTGAGGTGGTTGGTGGCCCCCTTGACTCAACACATGACCTGCTGTTTGGGAACCAAGCTACACCTGAGCAGTTCTCAACGTGGATAGGCTCACTGTCCGGCAGGCCTGGTCTAGTGGACTACAGCCTGGAGCCCCTGCACATGCTGCTGGAAGAACTGGACCTGAAGCGCGAGGCACTGAGACGGGCTATCAGCCATTATGTGATGAGCAGGGCTCGCTGGCGAGACTGTAACCGGCCCTGCAGGCCAGGCCAGCATAAGAGTGCTCGTGACTCGTGCCAATGCGTATGCCACGATTCGAAGGTCATCAACCAGGACTGCTGTCCACGCCAGAGGGGCTTGGCCCGTCTGGTGGTGACCAATTTCAAGGCAAAGGGTCTGTGGGGAGACTACTTCACAGCCACTGATGCTTATCTGAAGGTCTTCTTTGGTGGCCAAGAGCTTAGGACCAATACAATATGGAATAATAACAACCCCAAGTGGGCCGACAGGCTGGACTTTGGGGATGTGCTCCTGGCCGCAGGGGGACCCCTGAGGGTACAAGTCTGGGATGCCGATCACGGTTGGGATGATGACCTTCTTGGTTCTTGTGACAAGTCTCCCAACTCTGGTTTCCATCAGGTGCATTGTGGCCTGAACCACGGCAGTATAGAATTCCTCTACCATGCCAAGTGTTTGCCCCATCTCACGGGAACGACCTGCCTGCAGTATGCCCCCCAGGGGCTTCTAGGAGACCCTCCAGGAAACCGAAGTGGGGCTGTATGGTAAAACTAACACGCCTGAAAGCTGGGCAGTGGTGGCGTGTGCCTTTAATTCCAGCACTTGAGAGGTGGAGACAGGCAAATAGCATGCCTAACCTTAACAACCCTAACCCTAACCTTGCAGGGAGATCCACAATGGCTTAATAATGCAGTGGGGAGTGTGGCTTGAACCTCTCCCTGAAGTGGCTAAGTTTAACAATAGAGATTCCCTGATTCTCCCTGTCCACACTGCCTCAGCCCTCCAATACCCCCAAGCCTGGAAGCTACTGCTGCACAGCATAAACCCTGGCCAGAAGCTGTCTCCACCCAGCTTTAAGACCCTCCCTCCTTGACATAGCAAGATCAACTGTTAGAGGCAATCCCAGAGGCCCTGTGTACCTTTTGTCTCTCACTCTGCTCCTGATGAATCCTGTGTTGCCAAGCACATGGCTTGACAGAGGGCCTATAAAAATGATGCGAGGTAAGCATGCTGGTGGCATTGTGGCACAGAAGTGGGGAGAAAGGGTGCCCCAGAGACAGACTTCTATGCAGTTTGATAAAATGGGCCGGCAAGTACTGTAAGTGAGCTGTTTTTTGGTTTTGGTTTTGTTTTGTTTTGTAATTTTGCTGGTAATGTAGGACCCCAAAATACCTTCCGCTCTGAGTCAACAAACAGTAGCATTAACTTGGTAATAAATAATGATGAGCATTCAGTTTCTGGCTGAAAGACAATGTGGAGGGGTGGGGACTGTGGGGCGCTGCAGGGGCACCCTTAAATGGCTGCATCTATACTCGGGAAATTCGAGCCCAGCACCACAGGCTCTTCTGGCTTCTTTTATTTGCATTTATCTATTTGTGTGTGTGTGTGTGTGTGTGTGTGTGTGTGTGTGTGAACATGCATGTGCCTATGTATGCCATAGCACAAATGTGGAAGTCAGAAGACAACATGCAGGTCAGTTCTCACCTCCCATCATGTGGGTTCCAGTTATCAAATGCAGAAATGTTGCTCAAGTTCTCAGACTTGACAGAAAGCACTTTTTTTTGTTTTTCAAGACAGGGTTTCCCTGTGTAGCCTTGGCTGTCCTAGACTCTCTTTGTAGACCAGGCTGGCCTTGAACTCGGCAATCTGTCTGTCTCTACCTCCCTGAGTGTTAGCATTAAAGGCATGTACCACCACGCCTGGCTTGAACAGCAAGTACCTTAGCCCCAGTGAGCCATCTCCAGCCCCTTCTCACCTCTCCTCCTCCTAATCAAGATTTATTTTTATTTTATGCGCATGAGCATTTTGCCTGCTGTGTGTGTGCCTGGTACCCGAAGAACTCAAAAGAGGCATTAGAGCCTCTGGAACTGGAGCTGCAGATGGTTGTGAGCCAGCATGTGGGTGCTGAGACCCAAACCTGGCTCCTCTGGGAGAGCAGCAAGTGCTCCAACCACTGAGCCATCTCTCCAGCCCCTTCTTCTCATGTCTTAAAATAACCAGGAGTCCCAATCTGGATTCCATTTTACTCTACAGAAATAAACTTATAAGTAGACACTTAGAAGACAGAGAGAAGAGTGTGTGCATGCACGTGCGTGTGTGTGTGTGTGTGTCTGTGTGTTTGTGTCTGTGTGTGTAAGCATGTGTATGTCTGTGTGTGGATGTGTCTGTGTGTGTATATGTGTGTGCTGTCACTGGCTCAGGGCTGCCCATCTGGAAAACTCAGCTTCCAAGAGAATCAATGTGCATGGGTTGATAAGTTCTCCCCTGTTCTACCACTTGAAGGAAGCAGTGGTTCTAACAGGGTGGTCTGCTCAGCCAGCACCAGGATGAAGCACAGGCAAGATCTGTGGCAGGACTTGGCCATGTATGTGTGTAAGTTTGCAAGGCCGTTTGTAGTCAGAGGGGCTCAGAGGAACCACACAGACCCTGAGTGGGTTTGAAAGTCCCAACAAAATAAACTATGAGGGATGTGCAAGACCCAGAAACTCAAACCCCAATCCCTGACATTGCAGTGACTCTAAGTGCCCAGCAGGCGGGAGGAGCAGAAGGGTCTAGAAGCCTGTGGAAACCACTGTTCTTACATATTTCCTGTCTCAGCCACACACAAACAAGAGCACAGGAGACCTTGCATGACAGCTTGACACATGACACTACCTGTGGCCCTAGAGGTAAATAAAGGTTGTTTCGAGCCAAACCCCACTGGGAAAACAGATCTGCAGAACTGCGGGGGGCGGGGGGCAGGACTCATTTGGCAAGCCCTTTACCAAACTTCAGTTTCTCTCAAATGATATTCTGTGGTTTTCCTCCTTTCTCAGGACTGCTTGAAGGGGGTCACCAGTTTTTGTAGGATAAAAGAAGCCATCCTGAGGGAGGTCATTGACCCTGAAAGTTCACCCACCAGCCCTCCTAGTTTCACATACAGAGAAACTGAGGTCAGAGAGAATGGAGGGCCATTGTTTGAATAGAGTTTTGGGGGGAATTTTTTCTCTCTTTGAACTTAACTGAGGTCAAGATATTAATGGCAGAAATAAGACAGCCAGGTCTCTGATTCCTGGCACTCCATCCTGGGCACAGTGTTAAGATGCCAAGAGCATAGGAAGGAGAGTTTATTTGTATTTTTTAAAGATTTGTTATTTTATATTATGTGTATAAATGTTTTGCTTTTGCATACTTATAGAGGCCAGATAAGGGTACCAGATCCCCTAGAACTGAATTAAGGACAATTGTTAGCCACCATGCGGGTACTGGGGACTTAGCCTAGGTCCTCTGCAAGAGCAGTGAATGCTCTTACCCTATAAACCATCTCTCCCCTATTTATTTATATTTTGAGACAGGGTCTCCTGTAGTACAGTCTGGCCTCAAACTTGATTTGTAGCCTAGGATGACTCTGAACTCTAATCCCTTTGCCTTCAGGATTACAGGAAGGTACGACCACACCCAATTCTATCCAACCATTAGCACTGACTCACTGACCATACATGCTTCCTCTACTTTGTCTTATCCTACAGCGGGACTTCCTGGGACTTCCTCGGACCTGCCAGCAGTTAAATAAAGACATGGAGACTTAGTAATATTTAAAAGTTTGGGCCATAGCTGGGAAGATTCTCAGTTAGCTCATCCCGACTATTCTAGCCCACGACCTGTCACCGGGCTACTTCAGCCCTGTTGTCTGCTTCTTCCTCTGTCATGCTGAAGAATCCCCCACATCTGAATTCTCCCAGAGACCCTCTCTCTGCCTTCCCCTTCTGCTCATCCATTGGCTGCCAGCTCTTTACTAAAGCCAATCATTTACAATTCTAGATTGCCTTAGGCAGGTGAGGGAGGAACAAATATTTACAAACTATGAGATGACTGATGGGCCATAGCTCTGAACTATACAGAATTAACAATTGATATACAGAGACACCCCTTCACACAGTACACTCCAACCCTGCCCCACCTTCCTTCCCCACACCTGCTGGTGCTCTCTAGAATCACCTCCTACAGCCATGGCCTGGCTCAAAGCCCTATCGTTGAAACTGCCTCTGGGGAAACCAGCTGTTTTCCTTCAGGCTGGGAAAGACATGTCTGTTGATATCATGATTACCTGGAAAGAATGAAGCCCTGAGCTCAGATCCCAGAAACCATACAAACATGCTGACCTTGTAAGCGCTGGTGAGGCAAAGTCAGGAACATCCCTGAGCATCACTGGCCAGCCATTTCAGCCTAATTGGGGAACTTCAGGACAATAAAAAAACCTGAGTCAAGGAGGCAGACTTTGTTTCTGAGGATGACACTAGACATTATCCTCTGGCCTCTACACATACACACACACACACACACACACACACACACACACACACACACAGATGGCCTCTACACATGCACACACAGAAAGACACATGTATATGCATGCATACACACATACAGACATGTATACACACACTCACACACATGCATGCACACACAGACACACATATCCATACACCATATACATGCATACGTGGTGTACACATGCACAGACACACATATACACTACACACAGATATGTATGCATACACACGTACCTCACTCTTGTACTGACACAAGCACACATGCATGCATACACACACGAGCATACACACTCATGCATGAATACACATGCACACACATGCACACGTTCACACAGACACACTCATACACACACATCCATCCATACATACACACACACACTTCATTTTAATTTTAGGTGTATGAGTATCTTGCCGACATCTAAGTCTGTGCACCTCATGCACGCCTGATGCCCACAGAGACCAGAAAAGGGTGTTAGATCCTTTGGAACTGGAGTTATAGACTGTTGTCAACTAGCATGTGGGTGCACCTGACTCAAGAGTTGTGAGGTCACCTCCAGTTTGTTCTTGGGCCCCTTCAGTCCCCGAGCTGCCTGATAAGTTCCTTCAGGACTGACTTCCACTTGAAGATGCCCATACCTTCCCAGGGTCAGGACAGGCCTGGCACCAAGTAGGTGCCAGTGCTGGGCAGCATCTAGAGCTGCTGGAACCCAAGGTCATGAATGTTGAGAGTCTCGTTGGAGGTTAGGATTTGGGCTACTTGCACAGAGACAAACCTCAGCCACAGGAAGGACCCTGGAAAACAACAAGGAGTGACTTGAACAAATCAAGAAACTCCCATTCTCCCCACGCAGACCAGCTACCCAGACTCAGCCTATGGTCTGACCCCGAGGCTCTTCCAGCTCTAGCGATATCCTGAAACGACCTAAGACTGCTCCCCCAACTGCAGCTGTCCCAGCTGTGATGCAAGGAAGCTCAAGGGAAGATTTCTACACAGCTCTGGAGCTCAGAGGGTCTCAGCTGAGATGCCACAGCCATCTCACCCTGGCAGTCTGCATGGCAGGAACTGCCATCCCTCATCCTGGAGGAGGCCTGAATCCCTCTGCATCTCTCTTCCCAGAGGCCAGCCCTCAACTCTGGCTAGCCCAGACTAGAACAGCTGCTGTTGTTCTGCAGGCTAAAACCAGACTTTGTTGTTCAGTGTGGAGCCTCAATGGCACATCTGGACTCATTGTTAATTCCCCAACATCTGGTTCTTAACTTTGTCTTCAAAGAGCGGGAACGTCAGCTTTCTGGAAGGACCTTGGGCTTTTCTCTGGGAGCCCCCAGCCTCCCTGTGACTATGAAATAAGGCTGACCCAAGGAGGACAGCCTCATCTCTCTGTCCTCAATGCTCTCAAGATTCAGAGCCACTGTACTCCAGGAAGTTTTCTCAGTGTCCTGCAAAGGGCAGAAGGCAGTAATTGGGCAAGCAAGGACATCATCACTACCCATTGCCTGCCCCTCCCCAGGGTGGGTTTTAGGACACCATATGAATTCATTTTGTAAAACGTTTTTTTCCAAGTCGGAGACTGGGAAGAGTGCCCTCGCTGCCTTCTCTGCCCCACCCCTTCCAGGTGGCCTCTCCTGAAAAGCACAGAGCTTTAGGCACTGGGTAGGTTTTAACTTCTTTGCCCTTCTCAACAGCCTAGTAAGGTAGATATATGTCTCCCCATCACCCATAAAACCACAGCTTTCCCACTCCGTTTTATAGACACCGTAAGACCTCAGGAGCATACCTCCAGACTATGCACAGCATCCCTGGGGTTCTCCAGACACCCCTAGTGCCATCAGTGCCTGTAGCTGCCCCACTAAGCCGAGCACAGTGGTGCACGTCTGTAATCCCAGCACTCCGGGAGGCAGAGACAGGAGGATCTCTGTGAGTTTGAGGCCAGCCTGGTCTACAAAGAAAGTCTAGGACAGCCAAGGCTACACAAAGAAACATGGTCTTGAAAAACAAAACAAACTAAAACAATAATAATAATAATAAACAAAAAAAAAAGACATTCTCGAGGAGCAATGTGCCCATACCCTGCCATTCCAATTTCCTAAAAACATGATAAAGCACATAAAGGGAACATTTCTGGCCTGTGTAGCATCCAGTGGCATCCAAGGAGGGCACAATATTGCATAACCATCACCGACAAGCTGACCCCAAACTTTTCATCTTCCTCAAAACAATGATGTGTCCATGATGCTAAAATTCCTTCATGGGGGCGGGAGATGCAAGCCACACCTACCCCCTTTCCTAAGGTACCAACGACACACAGATGCACAATTCCCTCAAAGTTCACTCTAAGGAACTGAGTTTATTGATCTTCCTCACAGAGCACAGATGAGGACAAGTGTTCTCTCCCCTCCTCAGAGGCCTTGCCTGAAAAGCCTTACCCAGCAAGATGAGGGCTTCTCTGTAGCTGCATAGATACAGTCCACCTCCCCTGTACTTCCCACCTAAGTATTATAGTCCCTCACAGCTCACATGCAATTAAGGCAGAGCTACGGACAATGGTTGGTGAGGGCTGCTGGGTATTCAGATGAAAATTTCACAACCCTCTCACCCATCCCTGAGGGATGACAAAGAAGAAGCCCAGCTGGGATAGTCATTTTGCAAGGAGCATTGCTGAACTCCCCAAATGGGAGTTGCTTGACCCAGGAGACAGTCACTCACAGGCGCCCACTAAACAGTAGTAACCCCAGCTCTAGAAACGTGTCCTACCCTCTGTCATTCTGTCCTTTGCTCTGTGCTGGGTACTTGTTGTGCCTGAGGAATTCCATAATCTTATGTTCTGTGTCTGGCTTCTGTCACTGTTCAGCTGTGTTGTATCAAAATAGCATTCCATTTGTGGCTGAGTAATGATGCTATGAACGGTGGTGTCGAAGCGCCCTGCTTTTAGATCCCTGCCTCAGAACAGGATTGTGGCTCATGTGGGAGTTTCCCTCAGCCACAATCCCCCCTGTCAGGCGAGAACTTCCCATGGGTGCATGGGGACTGCGGCTCCCTCCCCCACCTTCCCCTTACACCCTCCCCACAATAATGAGGCCACTGATGAGGCCACTGATCCCTCAGTTCTGGTGAGGACTTCTCTGGCAGAAAGGAGGGAGGACAGCTCCCTGTAGTCCACATAGACTGATCAGAAGCCCCTCCTCCACACGAAGTCCCTCCCTTCCATCCCAGAACTCCCCAGGCTCAGGGTGACTGCTAAGAGCATCCTTTTCACAAGTGACAGTAGAAGGCAGATCCTGAGCTGCCCTGGGACAGGTGTCCAGCCTGGGCTCCCCTCTCCCACCACAAGCAAAGCAAACTGGGCAAAGCAGAAAAGCCTGGGTTACACTGTAACTGGAAGCATAAACACAGCCCTGTTTATAATAATTTTTAAAACACAATAAAAACAATCTCTGTGGAACAAATTGAGAGGGCCAGCTGGTTGGTAGGGAATTACACAATTTTCCTTTTTGTTAAAAAAAAAAAAATGCTTTACATGTGGAGGTCATAGAAGAACTTGCAAAGACTGTTTCTCTCCACCTTATAAGGTCTCTGGGATCAAACACAGATCATAACACTTTGTGGCAAGGGCCTTTACCTGCTGAGCCATCTTATCAGGCCTACATAACTTTCTTAAGAAATCAAAATGTAGCCTGTTGTGGTGCTTCACACCTTTAATTCCAGCACTCGGGAGGTGAATTCGAGGCCAGCCTGGTCAAGAGAGAGTTCCAGAGTTACACAGAGAAACCTGTCTCAGGAAAACAAAAAAGAAAGAAGACAAATGAATGCTTCCAAAAGTTTCAGAAGTCATTCTCCCCACACACATTTATGAAGCAAAGCATGGAAACTGGCCCCTGAGCCCGGAGCAGTTGAAATGCCTCTTCCCTGTGCTTTACAGGTGCTGTGGCCCTGCTGATGGGGGGATGACGGGTTACTCTCTGTCATCTTCAGCCAGGTGTGGTGGCACATGGCTTTTAATCCTAGCACTGAGGAGGCAGAGGCAGGCAGACCTCTCTGAGTTGGAAGCCAGCCTAGTCTGAAAAGTGAGTCCAGGACAGCCAGGGTTCTGTTAAACAGGGAAACCCTGTCTCAAACAAAACAAAAACAAAGAAAGAATGGAAAAGATAGAAAGAAAAAGAAAAGGTGTAACAACTCATTTCTCAACTCCTTTCACCAACTATTTCTGAAAGCATCCCTCACTGTCTACCTTTACTGAACTAATGAAACTGGACAAGAGTCCATCGGAGTCAGGCATAACGCATACCGTGGTGATTCCAGCCCTTTGGGAGCTGAGACAGGAACACTGTCTTCAGAAGACTGTCATGAATTCAGGGACAGCTTAGGCTATAGTGCTAAGACCTAGGCCAGGCTGGACCCTGTCTCAAAAGAACAGATAGAGGAAAAACTGTGGGAAGCACAGATAAACACTAGGGAAGCCAGGAAGGTTGAACAAGTATGGTTATCTCTTCAAAGCAGGTTATACAGAGATGTGAAACCTGTCTTCTGCTCAGGTGGCTGGGATAGATGTGGCTGACAGCCTGGTGATTTCTGTGCTCTTTGTCTAGCCAGGCCGCATCCCAGACTCTTGTTTATCTCAGCCAGTCTACAGCACTATGCTCCATTATCGTGAGCATTATCATGAGTCCCCTATCATGAGCATTGTTCATCTTGAGCCTGTTTCCTCAGTTAATCTACAGAACCCATCTCTATGGAAGACGTTGCTCACATTTTAGCAAGTTTTGATGTAATCTGTTTTGAGTTTTGTATACAACAAAACTCAAAACTCAAAACAAAACTCAAAACGTGAGACTGAACTCATTATCACCAGAAATGTTTTTTTTTTTTCCAAATTGCTCTATGCTTAATAAACCAGCTGGCATTAGACTCTCTGTGTTTGAACCAATGCTGGCCAGTCATGTTGAACCAGACTTCCTTCTTGTCTCTCTCAGAGTGATATTCCATTGGCCGTGGTGTTTGCAGAGACCCTCATTGAAAAAACAAACAAACAAACAAACAAACAAAACCTCACATGAATTAAAGAATCCACTCAAAGGCAGAGCAGGCCAGAGTGTAGAGTGTGTCCACGCTTGGTAAATGACATAGAGTGAGTAGGTAAGGCTTCTCTCACTCTGTCTGCCTATTTCTCTCTCTGGCTCTCTCTCGTTCTCTCTCCAGGGCCTCACTATGTAGGCCAGGCTGCCTCCTGAGTGCTGTGATTAAAGGTGTTCATCACTACACTCAAGCTGATTACAATAGACTCCTTTGGAGCCAGGTGCTGGTGGCGGAGGCAGCAGATTCTACACTGGAAGGCAGAGGCAGGCCGATCTCTGTGAGATCAAGTCCAGCCTGGTCTACAGAGCAAGTTCCAGGACAACCAGGGCTGCACAGAGAAAGCCTGTCTTGAAAAACACTAAGCTCGGCTGCAGAGATGGCTCAGAGATTAAGAGCACTGGCTGTAATTCCTAAAGGTCCTAAATTCAATTCCCAGCAACCACAGAGTGGCTCATAACCATCTATAATGAGAACTAGTGCCCTCTTCTGGCATTCAGGCACACATACGGTCAGAATACTGTATAAATAATAAATAAATATTTTAAGAAAGAAAGAAAGAGGGCAGACTGGAACATGGTTCAGTGGTTAAGAGCACTGGCTGTTCTTCCAGGGGACCTGGGTTCAATTCCCAGCAACCACATGGCAGTTACTGGCTGTAACTCCAGTTCCAGGGGACCCAACACCGTCACATAGACATATGCAAGTGGAACACTAATGAACATAAATAAAAAATAAATATAAAAAAAAAGAAAGAAAGAAAGAAAGAAAGAAAGAAAGAAAGAAAGAAAGAAAGAAAGAAAGTGCCACTAAGCTCGTGGCAGTGCAAATCTGGGCTCAGCCAACGTGTACTATAAGCTTAGCGGTTTCATGCAGAAGTTGGCTGGAGCTTGGGCTTCAGGGGCCTATAGTCCACAGGGGTTGAAGCCCACAGAAGCACGGCCTATCATTTCTACCACACTGACTAAACGAACCTCCAGTGTGACAAAGTGTGATTATGCAGGGAAGAACAAAGTCCCAGAGCTGCAGAAATTCCTCCAGAAGGCTGACAGTGTGCCCATCCACCTGAAATGAGGCCTTCTGGACCAAACGCTTTACTAGGCCACATTGGCTCTGACGGTGGAACGGACCATGTATTGCCTGATCGCCCTCTATCTGGCTCCACAGCCCAAAACCAAATGAATTAGCCTAGAGAGGACTGGTTTGCTTTGTGGCACAGACCTTTGAATTTTCATTTTTTATTATTTCTGTTTTGTTTTGTTTTTCCACCTGGATAGTCTACTAAACATTTCTGCAAACAAAGGAAAATACAAGAATCTATCGGTTTTGGTTTGGTTATAAGATGTGGGTGGCCTGCCAGATGTAAGGAGTTCATTTTTCAGTTAAAACTATTGTTTAAGGAAACGGCGCTGAACTGTGTTTGTGCTCCTGATTCCCCTGGAGATGCCGGATGACTCTCACAAGCTCATGGATGGCAGCAGTGCTCAGGGGTTCCAGACTGTGTAAGCAGGAACCTGTAAAGGAATTTTAATTTAGAACATGGCTTCTCCGACAAGAGATCTCATCCAAAGGCCTTCTAGGTCTGTGTGATTGGGCTGGAATACAAACAGGACTTAATCCATGAGACAGAGGCAAGCAGATCTGAGTTCAAGGCCATCTTGGTATAGACCAAATATCAGGTAAAGAAAAGCTTAGGTCCAGGTGTGGTGGTACATGCCTTTAATCCCAAACAATGAAGGTAAAGTTAGTTTGCAGAAGAACATATCCATGTTTGAAAGTGATGTCTAATTGAATGGCAGAAAAAGTGATGAAATCAGAGAAGATTTGACAGAATAGGATACAGGGAGAGAGAGTGTGTAAACAAGAGAGAGAGAGAGAGAAGAGATGACAGTTTTACCGGGACAGTAATTTAGAAACAGGTTGTAGAGAGAGAACTCAGGTGAAGAAAGGACAAGCCAGAGAGTGAGAAAGAGTCAGAAGATTAGAAAAAATTGCTGGAGTTAGTTCGAGGCCAAGAGCAATTCCAGGGCTAAGACAGAAGCCAGATTGAATAAGTCAGCTGGGAGAGGAGTTTGAGCCAGACAGGAGTTGAACCAGCCAGCAACAAGCTCAATAAGAAGAAAGGATGAGCTCTCAAAAGCTGAAAACATTCTAGGCCTAGGTTACATTGCATGAAGGCTAGAAGCTTCCAGGACTAGGCCTAAGTTAGCAGACGGAGACAATGAACCTATAAGACAACTGAAACAGGCGAATAAAAATATGTCCCTTTCACAGGGACCACAGAAGCCAGAGGTCAGACATGTGAAATGAGGGTGAGCCACTTGGGGGATTTTTTTTTCCCCACCTTTCAGTAAAATGTTAACAGAAATTTGCAATCTGCCCCGATCTATTGAGTAGCTTGTTTCGAAGGGTTATTTGCCTCACCCAGATCTTTCGTGAAATGTTATCTACTTGTTCCATCATGGGAAAGAGAACACTGGTCAGTGTTGGGACTTTAGACAGCTGTACAAGAAATTCTCCTTTAATAAAAGCTTGGCCTTATGATTTATTTGACTGCAAAATAAATACACATATTAAAAAAACATTTTTTAAAAAGACTTTTTTCTTTCTTTCTTTTTGGTTTTTCCAAACAGGGTTTGTCTGTGTAGCCCTGGCTGTTCTGGATTTGCTTTGTAGACCAGGCTAGCCTCAAACTCACAGACTGCCTGCCTCTGCCTCCCCAAGTGTTGGGATTACAGGCATGCACCATTGTGCCTGCATTCTTAGTTAGGCTGGGGCCCTAGCACATGGGAGAGTGCAGCCCTCATCTAGAGCGGATCTCCCTCCTCAGCTAACATGCTATGGAAATCTCTTACAGGCATGTCAGAGCTGAGCCTCCAAGGAGGCTCCAAATACTGCCAAGGCCTGAAGATGGAAGAAACTCCATGGGAAATGAGCTCTGCCTAACAGGGTGACGGCTATCTAGGCCCAGATCTACTGAGGACTGAGAAGCCCTGGGTGTGCTTCAAGCATGCGTGAGAGAAAGCTCTCTCCATTCCCTCAAAATACGAAAGTGCAGGGTGAAGCAACTGGGTTTGACAGGCACATACAGGAGGGAGGGAGAGCCAGGCCATTCTGAGCAGAGGGGTCACCTTACTACCACTCATGGCTTCCTGGGCCCTCTTACTCACAGTTGGCAAAGGTTAATTCGCAGGGGAAAATTAAAAAGCCAAGATATAGAATGAATGAAATTTCTCTATTAAAAATGCATACAAAAATAATAAATGCCAGCCCATGAGTTTCAGGAAATCTCCCAGCAGTAGATAATTTATATCATACGATTTGGGGGAGGTGGGTTTTGTTTTGTGTTTTTTTTTTTTGTTGTTTTTTTTTTTCTAAGAAAAGATTTCTCTGTGTAGCCTTGGCTGTCCTGGACTTGCTTTGCAGACCAGGCTGGCCTCGAACTCAGATCTGCCTGCCTCTGACTTTCCGAGTGCTGGGATTACAGGCATACGCCACGGCACCTGGCTGTTATAAGAACTGTTTTAAAAGCTGAAAATACAGAAGGTGTCTCACATGTTTATAAGGTTGGCATAACCCTGCAGTGGACTGAAAGCAAGGACAAGAGGGGAAACATTAAAAACATAGATTTAAGATTTCTATATATAATGAAACATAGTAAAATACTAATAACATTTATCTAGGACAGCAACAATGATCGACACTGAAAACTCTGTTCATGTATATTCCAGTATCACCACATTAAAAGAAACCAGGTATGATGGCTCACACATGTATTCCCAGAATTTGGAAAAGGGAGGGAGGGAGGGAGGGAGGGAGAAAAGAAGAAAGAAAGAAAGAAAGAAAGAAAGAAAGAAAGAAAGAAAGAAAGAAAGAAAGAAAGAAAGAAAGAAAGAAAGAAAGAAAGAAAGAAAGAGAGAGAAAGAGAGAAAAAGAAAGAAAGACAGAGAGAGAAGAGAGAGAGAAAGAAAGAGGGGAGGAAGGAAGGAAGGAAGGAAAGAAGGAAGGAAGGAAGTTAGGCCGGGGGGGGGGAGGAAGAAGAAAAAAACATGAACTTGAAAAAAAAACTTGGAGGGCATGCTAGCATACACCTTTGACCTCGGGGCTCAGGCATAGGTAGGAAGGATGTGGGCTCAAGGATAGCCTGGGCTGCTAAGAGTTCAAGGCTGATCTGGGCTATGCAGCAACATTTTTGTCTCAAAACACAAAAACAAAACAAAACGAAAAACTAAGGGTCTGGGGACTTGGCTCAGTAATAGAGCACTTGCCTAGCGTGTACGATGGATGCCCCGGGTCCTACCCAGAACATCAGGACAAAGAAAGATGAATCAGGAGAAAGAGCAGCCTGGCTTCCTCCCTGTCTGTCTGCCTGACAATCTATCCAGGAACTGGTGACATCAGTTACCATGTCCAGCCTGCCACTTTAACAATTGCAGTGGAAACTATCTAAGCGTCAGTCCAAATGGTGGATAAATAAATACATGAGAGAATGTTCCAGCCTTGACAGTACTCTGGGAGAGTTACATTAAGAAAAAATAAATAGAAGTCCTTGGCTTGGAGTTTTGTTGTTACTGCTGCTGCCGTTGTTTTCCCTTTCAGACTGACAATTGCAGACCATGGCCCTGAGTGTCTGCCCATCTGGGAAATGGGAAACAGCACTTCCTAAGCAGCTGGTGTTGGACTGGGGGCCCCGAAGCCTGACCCACTGAACCCAGAGCAAGCATATCACTTCCAGGCCAGCTCAGATGAATTCATTGTGGCTGATGTGGAAGGAGACAAGAATCTACTGAGAGGCCGTGCAAAACACTTCAAAGGCCCATGTCATTGGTGTGGCTTCAGATGAAAGCACTTTGGGTGCGGAGGGGATCACTTGACAATACACAGGGCTCCAACCAGAACCTCAAGAGCCTGACAGGGCCTCTTCTAAGTCACTTGTCCCCTCAGTCTCCACTCTGTCACCCCAGCTTGCCACAGGGCTCAAGATCTCTCCTTTTTTCCTTCTTTAGGGCAGGGTCTCACTATGTATCCCAAACTCCTGATATTCCTGTCTCTGCTCCCGGAGTTCTGGGATTATCTACACATCCAATTTTATTTGGTGCTGGGAATTCCCACAAGCTAGGCAAGCATGGTACTTATCAAGCCACACCCCCAGTCCCTGGCAAGAACATTTTAAGAGATATAACAGACAGTGGCAGCCAAGGTAGGGAGTAGCACTCACTGCTGTTTGAGATTGTTCAGAGGCCATCGCTGAAGGGGAACAACTTGAAGGTGGCTATGAGATCCCCTCATAGGCATCCACTTCTCTGATAAATAGCTAGAGATTGGCACTGCCATCTTCAAACTCAGGGTTTGTCGACCTGGTTCTCAGCCCAGACTGCTAAAGCCTCTCCAGTAGCCCTGCCCTCCACAGGATAACAATCCTTTGTCTCCTTAGGCAGTCCACAGGAGTGGTGGTTCCCCATGTGAGATGGGGGGGGGGGGCAGGGGACTAGCTAGGCAGTCACTTTTGCCAAAGCAGAACCAGAAAAGGGCTACCTTTGGCAGCAAGAGCACAGCAGACACTCAGAGATGCTGAAGGAGCAGCAGGGTGTCACTCAGGTCCTCAGAGCTGCACCACTGAGTGATTGAGTATGAAGGGCCCCAGTCTGACACCATCACAGATCCAGGAAAGGAGAAGCCATTTGCTACAGTGTAGCCAGGCCATTATTCAACTTGTGTAATGGGTGGCCCAGCCAGGCTTTAAGAAACTGGGACAGTCCAGCTGTGTGTCCTCTGAATGCCCAGTGACTGGACAGAGCAGACTAGGGCAGACTGTGCTGGGTAGGAACTGGCATGAGTATGAACAAGGCATAGGCTTGAAGGAAGATGCTGATGCTGGGCACCCGCTCTGCACAGCAGGTTGTCTTCGGATTTGAACAGCACCTGGAAGGACAGAGGAAGCTTCGAGGCTCCCTGAGCAGCCCTCTAGACCATACTACCACTGCCCAAGGCCCTGCTGCTCAGCTCTCAGAGTCCCTCTACTGGCCATACTTCTGATAATCCTCTTTATGCCTAAAATGGAAACTTTTCTCTGAGAAATAGCTCAGCATGTCCTTATTATTATCCCCACAAAAATCAGCCTTTGAAGACAGCCTGGGAGGTGTTGAAAAAAGGCTGTTTGGAGGTCTTTTGTTTGTTTGTTTGTTTTCTGATGCTTCTGGGGAATTAAATCTGGGTCCTCATGGGCTAGGCAAGAGCACACCATTTACAGGTATTAACAGTAAAGAATGACTCCATGTACAATATCGTTCTCCCTAAGCTGTGACCCATAGGAATATACGTTGGCAAGACACTGAACAGTTAGGTGGTACACGAGTGTCATCCTAGCACTTGGGCAAGAGAATCCATTGAAAGCTAGCCTGGGCTAAAAAGCAAAACAAAATTTAAAAATCTCAACACATGAGTTGATGACACCTATACCACCATACCTCTAGAATAAAGAAGTGGATTTTAAAAACTTACTAAGTGGCTACGCAACAAAATATTCATCACAAAGGCAGCAAGGAAATTTTTTTTGCTAATATGTAAATGAAGATACCATGAAACTTTCTGGGGTTGAGGAGATGGCTCTGTGGGTGAGGGTGCTTGCTGCCAGGCCTGATGACCTGAGTTCAATCGTAGGCCTCACATTACGGAAGGAGAGAACTAATTTCTAAAAGCTGCCCTCTGACTATCACATGTGTGCTGTACTACATGGACACCTCAGTACCCACATATACCCACACCCCACACATACAAAGATAAAGAAGTTTCAAAAAGTCGTCTTTTTAAAACCATACAAAAGCTGAGCATAGTCCCAGGTGTGCCTGCAACCCCAGCCCTGAAGGGGAATGACAGAGATAAGAGGACCATGGAGGGAGGGGCTTGCTAGCTGCCTGGCCTAACTGAAGAAGTCAAGCTCTAGATTCAGCAAGAGACCCTGCTCAGGGGCTGGAGAGGTGGCTCAGCAGTTAACAGCACTGTATGCTCCTCCAGAGGTCCTGAGTTCAATTCCCAGCAACCACATGGTGGCTGACGACGATCTATCCTGCAATCTGATGCCCTCTTCTGGTGTTGAGCCACACATGTGGACAGAACACTCAAACATAAAACAAATTAAAATCTTTAAAATTAAAAGAGAGAGCGAGGCCCTGCTCACAAGAACAGGGCGGAGGGTGGTAAAGTAACCCCCCAACCCCCTCCTCTGGCTTCTGCTCATGTACTAGTACACACACACACACACACACACACACACACACACCCCTCATATACATCTGTCTTCATTAGGGTTTCTAGCACTGTGATAAAGCAATTTGGGGAGAAAAGGCTTTATTTATCTTACAGCTTAGAGTTCATCATCTGAAGAAGTCAGAACAGGAACTTGAGGCAGGAGCTGATGCAGAGGCCATGGAGGAGTGCTGCTTGCTGGCTTGCTCCCCGTGGCTTGCTCTGTGTGCTTTTGTATAGGACCCAGGACCACCAGCCCAGGGATGACACCATCCATGGCGAGCTGGGCCCTCCCACATTAACCATCAATCAAGAAAATATTGCTCTCATACCAATCTAATGGGAGAGTTTCCTTATTTGAATTTCCCTCTTCCCAAATGACTCTAGCTTGTCGTAAAACTAGCTGCACACCAAACACTCATACAGAAAGAACTCCGGAACTAGCCTTATGACAGAGCAGAGTTGGAGATTTTATTACATGTTTTAAGAAAGAACAGTGTTCAAGGAGAGAACTAGAGCACACTGCGACCAAGAGGGACTCACAGAAAGCGAGATACACTCTCAACTGTACAGCCCTACAACGGAGGACCACAACTCAACAGACGGACCATTTTGATGTCCCGGTTACACCTCAAATACTTAGCACCCCCCTTTTCTCTGACTTGTGTTTTAAGATGTGAATTTATGTATGTGTGCATGGGTGTCAGCCGGCAAGCAATGGGAAATTGGCCAATGCCACTAGGGAGCCTTAAAGTAAATGGACCTGTAAGTGTCTGTCATAAGCAGGGCTGCTGACTGTTATGCTCCCTCACAGAAGGTGGGGAGACGAACTGGACCTTCATCCGAGGTTCCCGCTGCTCCTCGCAATCATTTGCAGGCAGTTCTGCCATAACCGCATGTGTTCCTGGGGCTTGTGGGGCGTTAAGAGTTCACAGGCCCAGGAAGTGGGGACTCCATCTAAGTGGCTGCAGGGAAGCCAACATCCATGCTGGGGTGAAGCTGCTTTGAAGTCACCAGCCACCCCTCATCTCCTGTGCTCTGTAGTAATGAGATAGTGTTTACATCTCCCCTCGACACAGAAATGTCACCTCAAAGTGGTCAAGGATGGCAACTGTCACAGGGATGATAAATAGCCTGGTTTGGAGGCTATTTATACCCTGGACGGTATGGAGAAAGAAATACACTGTGAGAACGGACATGAATACAGCCGTATGGATTTAGTACAGGGGCTGCCTCAGAAAGCCCACGTCGGAACCCTCAAATGGCCTAGCGAGTCAATGTATGCGTTCACTATTTCTCTTGTCGTGACAAAAATACCTGACGTGACGCAACTTGAGGAGGGTTGCTTCGGCTCGTGGTTTGAAAGGATGTGATCCACTGTGGTGACCGGAGCACTGGGAGCCACTCACACTGCATCAGAAGCCAGGAAGTGGAGAATGGACAGGAAGTGGGGCTGGACTGTAAGACCTCTGGGCCAGCTCCATGCAGAACACTTCTCAGTGAGGCGCCATCTTCCAAAAGTTCTGCATACTTCAGACAAAGTCTTCAAACACAGAGGCCTAGGGGGAATATCTGACATCCAAACCAAGATGGTATAAATGGAAAAGAGATGAGAACAGCGCCTGAGAGCTCTGGGCAGGGCTCATGGGTGTCTGCAGAGGAAGTGGGGCTGAGGCCTGTCCTCCTTAATAGGCCCTAACTCCACTTTGAGCATCATTCTTTCTTAAAAATCTGTAATAAAAAATCTCCAGCTCATCACAAAGCTAGCCCTGGAATTCTTTGTGTGAGTGTCTATAAACACTGGGCTGGTTAGTTTTATGTCAACTTGACATAAGCTGGAGGCATTTGGGAAACAACCCCCCCGCTAAGACCTAGATTGGCCTGAGGGCAAGCCTGTGGTACATTTTCTTGGTCGATGGCTGATGGTGTTGTTTATTCAAGCAGGGGTCAGCATGACCACCTCAGACATCCAATATGAGACGGTAAGCTGTGACTGATGGCACAGAGGGCGGCGGTGAGGCCTGTGACACACAGCCTCTGAACATCAGGAGTGCCGGTAATGAGAACTTTCCATCCACCCTGCATCCACCCTCACCCTGAAGGAACAGGGGACTGCTTTATTTGAGTGGCTTCTGTAATGTCTGCCTCACACTAAAGATCAATCAGCGAAGCAGCAAATTGCATGTTTATACTGTTTTTAATGCTCAAAAGCTCTGTACAAAACAAAACAAAACAAAACAAAAAAACCATAAAGGATTCCTCACAACACCCCTGTGAGGTAGGTAGTAAAATAAGTATTATTCTCCCATTTTACAGACAAGGAAACTGAGGCAGAGCAATCTGCCACTGGTCCCAGCATACCTCCAAGTCAGTGTCAACCATGATAGTGTAAAGGATATTCTCTCTGGTCTCTGACTCCTTGGCTAGACCTTTTTAAAAAAAAAAACTGACATGCATAAAACAGACACCAGCAAACCTGAGAAGCTGTGAACAGACATACAGCAGCTTGCAAAAGAATTCAGCTAAGAGGGTTACCACTTCTCCAGGCTGGAAACAACTTCAGCCTCTTCAAATATCACAGCTAACAGCTGACAGGTCCTTTCCACTCAAGGACAGGAGCCCAGAGACTCAACCCTGTCCCTCAAAGAGTGAAGCAGGTAGCCAGGCTCCTGGGTGTTCAAGCACTGGTTGCCACAAACTGCAATCTCAGCTAAGACTCACCGAACAAGGCCTTCTATGCCCATCTTCCGCTGTGTGAATGAAACTGCTCAGTGGCGTCCCAGGAAAGCAGCTCAGGATCCTGGCAAGAGTGGACCTGGAATCTGAGGCCCAGCAAGCCGCCGAGACCCTGTCTCACCCTCTGCTATTCACAAGTCTCTCCTGTGAGTGACCCTAGGTCCTGCCAATAGGTTTCTAACAAACCCGCTTCTTCACTGCCTCAGTGGCCTCCACAAGCCCTTTTCCTGATATTTCCAACTGGGAAACATTCACCTCTGCCAGCCTAGGGAAGGAAATGGGGAAAGAAGGGTGGGAGTGGTAGAGCCATGTTCACAGGCTTCCAGGCTGGCGACAGAGCTGCCTTTAACACAGACCTGCCCAGCTCACCATCCTCCTCACCGCCCTCAGGCAACTGCTCAGGATGAAAGAGTGAGAAGCAAGAGCAAGCCAGCCAGAGGAAGGGAGTGAAAATATGCCCAGCCTGCTGCCCACCTAGGCAGTCTGGTGACCAATAGTGAGAAGGGGACAGTGATAGTGACTGTTTGGATAGTGAGCTCCCTGAAGGCTGTGCGCCAGCTGGTTTGTGAGGTACACATGCTGGGCCTTGCCAGAGTCCATTACACACCCCAAGGGTTTACAGAGAACAGCTGTGCCATCTACAAATCCTACAAAAACCTCTATCCAAAAGCCCTCAGGCCCTCAGGATCTCCAGGAAGCCGGCAAGTATCCATCTGAAGCAATGAGAACCTCAGGCCCCCAGCCTGCCTGGGCAAGGAGCAAGAGGAAGGCCTACAGGAAGTCCCCAGCATCACAGGGCTCTGGGTCTCGGCTCTGTTCCTGCCAGCGGTAGCGGAGCCTTGCCAGGGGCTGGTCCTCCGTGTTCTCCAGCTCAGGGAAGCCCAGCTGATTGAGAATCTCGTAGATGCCAGCTTTGGCTGCCACCTGGAGAGGGCAGAGATGGGGCAAAGCTTCAGGCGAGGAGGCACCGTCAGGCCCACTGTCCTCAGACCACCCTTTGCTGAGTTCTTAAGCATTTAGGTGAGTCTGGGAGCCAGGGCTACCCTAAGCCAGCTCAGCGGCTACATGATTCTGTTCCCTATAGCTCTGAATGTGCCTCCATCCAGTCCTGAGCCCTTGCAACTGTCCTACACCCGCTCCAGCTGAGTTCCTGGCTCTAGCTTTCCACCCACTCGCATCCTGGTAGCTAACTGTGGACGTGAATCCATATTAGAACGGTGATGGATGGTGCCGTCGACAGGGCCAGCTTCCTGGCTGAGGAGTAATTACAGGCTGCTTTCCTGGGAGGAAAGAGACCTCTCTCTTAACCAGCAGGTGCCGGGTAGGATTGAAAGTCCAGGCAATGAGGGATCACAGAGGTCCTAGGGAAAGAGGAGCCAACAACCAGCTCCCATGACAACCATAAAGAAGTCCCTGAACCTCTGCACAGATCCCTCTTACCTAAAGTACACCTGGCTCTCGCTGAGGCACTACACACATGTCACCGAGTTGCCACCACCTTCCCGGATGACGCCAACACCACTGACACTGCTGTAGTGTCACAAGGCTAGCCACCTTGTCCAAGGCCATGGTGGAAGGAGACAGAATCAGGACACAAACTTGCCTTTGGCCTTCATAGGGGACAGACGGGAGTTAAACAGAATAATGGATCAAAGTGTCCAGGCATCCAGGCAGTGCTGGCCATGAGACACACAGAGCAAGCTCCTGGCAGGTGCCCTTCTCACCCCCATCTCCCTCCTCCACACATGCATGTATTCAGCTGTCATATTTACCAGCTGTCTACCTAGTGAGACACAATCTCCGAGGACAGTAGGACTCTCCCATACCGTGGGGAAGCCTGTCACCCAGGTCCTTACAGAGCATGCTCAGGGACCAGGAGCAAAGATACGGCCACCTTGTGAGCCCATCACCCCCAGGCCTGCCCATCTCAGCATCCTTTCTCACCTCCCGCATCCAGGTGCTGAAGGGCCTCTGCCAGGAGCCAGCCTTCTCCAGGCGGAGGTAGGCGTTAAAGAGGATCAGGTAGATGTACCGCTCCAGGAACTGCAGGCTCCGCAGCTGCAGCCTCCGAGCTTCCTGTACCTCTTTGGTGGCCTTTGCCTGTAGGACAAGGATGGTGTCATCAGACACTCGGACAGACACACACACACACACACACACACACACACACACACACACAGCCTAAGCACCCAGCAGAGCGATTTTAGTGGCAGCAGCCTGGCCTGGTCACAGAAGAGACCCACAGGACCCACCAGCTCTTGTGAGGGGGTCTCAAACCCACTACCTACTGAGAGGAAAAGCCTCTACTTTCCCCTGAAGACAAGGCTGTTCCAAAGCCAGGTTGTCTGCTGGAAAGCTGGGGGTCTGAGATACAGAGGGTGAAATGCCCACTCATGGTTCTCTAGACAGGATCCTACTGCCAATTCCTGTCAACATGCCCCCCCACCCCCGGTCTCCTGGAGCTGACTTCTCTCTCCTAATCCCCTAGCATCCCTATGGAGGCATATAAGGCTCTAATCATGGCCTGGCAGGGGACCAGTGTCATAGAGCTCTGGCTTGAAGATGCAGCTGCTACCACCTTCTCCTCAGCCTGGGCCCACAGTGGATCAGCAACTTTCTGACTGGAAAGGGGAGAAAGCCCACCTTAGTGTCTGACCCCACCTGCCCCTATCTGACTTCCTTGCCTATTTCTCCATGGTTCTGGATCTGCAGTGGCAGGGATGGATGCTCAGCCCTTAAAGGGCCTCCCTCACTCCTCTCCAAGGTTCAGGAAAAGGCCACCTAAAGAAGAAGGGAAGTAAGCCTAGGTGGGTGGAGTATGGAGCCTCTGACTTTGGTGTGCTCCCCGACCCCCAAGCATCTTCTCTGGAAATAGCACCAGGTCACATGCTAGAGAAAAGGAGATGGCAAAGCTGATGGATGGGAAGTTCCCTAGGGAAGATGGGAGTCCAGGTGGCAGTGAGGACTTTACAGACCTGACAGCGAGCATGTTTACCCTGTGGGGACAGCAACAAAGACAGTGGCAAATATATGTGGGAGCTGTAGCCTCCTAGCCTGAGAGAAAAAAAAGGATGCTACCAGTGTTGTGTAGGACACTAATCCTACATTGGGGTTCACAGCCTCACTACTCTTGAGAATCACATGGAACCTTAAAAATTCAAGCCCCTAGGTTCACTCCAGATTGGCCAATGAGGGTCTCAGAGAGGTGGGGTCTGGGCACTGGGATCACTCAGGGCCAAAGATGGGTACCATGGGACTCAGCATTGGAAGTCATTGACGGTTTGGTAGAGCAAGTAGCCTGTTGGAGGAAGATACTGTGGGAGATTCGTGTTCAAGAGAAAGGAGACATTAAAACGGAATGCTTTCAAGGTTCTCGGTAGAGAAACATGCCAGAGGCACTCACGCGATCTGAGGCACACAGCCAGTCTCTCCTGTAGGGAGGCCTGCTTCCATACCCCGGCCTCCTCCTCTACCTACTATGGATGTGCTGCCCACACAGCCATGGGAAGGAGTCCCAGAGGAAGAAGGTCCCCCAGGCGTGTACTATCCCGTCCTCACCTCCCTTGGACCTCCACCCAGGCCCGCAACAGCTCTCTGATCTAGAAAAATAGTGTGGCCCTAGGGGTGGGGTGAGGGCAAGGGGTTCTTCAAATGACAGCACTATCTGTGGGAGGGCAGAGTGAGCCCCAAGGGACCAGAGAGGGCCGTTCTCCCAACAGCTGGGCCACAGATGGAAGCCTTTCCATGAACACACACAGCGCTGGCCTACATACTCTGGGAAAACTCCAGGGTCTCCCCCTTCCCCGCCCCAGGCGTGACATGGCCTGGCGCCCTAACATTCACAGCTGGAAAGAGCCTGCACAGTACCAGTTCTGCTTTGGGGGCATGTGAGGGGAGGCAACTAGTAAATGGGGACCCTCAGGAGGGAAGCAGAGGAAAGAAGGGACAGCAGTCTGTACCAGAAAGGGCTTGGGGACAGGGCCCTTGGCTCCCAGGGAGACAGCAAGATTCACAGGCTGACTGCAGTTTAGCATTAGCCTCCTGGCCTCCACATTTCAGAAAACCAGTGAGAAGGCACCTGTGAACCACACTGCCCCAACTGACCAGCTCTGAAGCCACAAAGAAGAGTCCCACCTGCCTGTCCTCTGGGACACTCCAGTAACTACAAAGCAGTGAGGTGGCTATGTCAAGAGGGAGGGGGAAGGGCAATAAGAGAAAAGGCACCTTCAAGGCGGAAGAAGAGGCAGTGGGCACCAGGGAGGCAGCCAGGGATCAGGAGGGAAGCGTGTCCCCCAGGGCAGAAAAGGGGCCAGTGTGGGCAGTCAGGTTAGAAACAGGAAGACAGGCTGGTTTGTTTTGTTTGTTAAGGACTTGATGTGACAAAGAATCTCCTGGAAAAGAAGCCTCAGTGAGGAACTGTCTAGATTAGGTTGGCCTGTGAGGTGCTGGTGAGGGAATCTCTTACTTGAATTAACTGAGGTTGGGAAACCCACTCTGATTGTTGGTGGCACCAGATCATGGACTGGGCCCTGGAATGAATGAAAAGAAGAGCCAGCTGAGCATTGCCATGGACTAATCCAGCACTCTCTGGCCTTGACTGTGGGTGGTGTGCGACCAGTTGCTTTAAATTCTGGCAGTCCCCATGGCGGTAGACTGTCTCCTGGAACTGTGAGCCAGTTAGGCTCTTTCTCTCTTAAGTGCCTTTGTCAGGGAATCCTATCACAGAAACAGGAAGAGAAGCTAACACACAGGCTCAGAGCTTGGGAGAAGCCAAGACAAGAGGGTCCGACAGACAAAGGGCCAGAGAGGCTGTCTGAAGGAGAGTTGGAGCACTGTATGATTTTGTCAAGGATTAACATTGTGTGCTCAAATAAATAAATAAATAAATAAATACAATTTTGCTTAGAAACTAGGTAGTGGATAGAAGGAAAATATATATATATATTAACTTAAAAGCAAAGCACATATATATTGACTTATATATATATAAACTTAAATATATAGACTTAAAAGTAAAGCATAATATATTGACTTGTATAGAGAGAATATATATTGACTTAGAAGTAAAGCACATAGATTGACTTGTATATAGAGACATGTCTCTATACATACTGACTTAGAAGTAAAGCACATAGATTGACTTGTATATAAAGACATGTCTCTATATATACTGACTTAGAAGTAAAGCATATGGCCGACACAGTGAAGCCCTGTTTGTCCCTGTTTGTGGTAAGTGTGCCCCACCACATGCGTCACATAGCTCCCATGCCTCAGCCTGCTTCTCCTCTCTTCCTGGATCCCAGGGTGTTTTCAGAAGGACAGGAGTCACCGACAAGGCTCCTTGGAAAAGCCACTTTAAACTGCTTCACCCAAGGTTCAGGAGAAAGCTCCGCTCTCACCTGGCCACACCACACCAGCACTGTCCCAAGACACTAGCAAGGATGAGGTCTGAGGCACATCCGGTGAAGGGCAGAGGGAGGCTTTCCAGTCCTACCACCAAGGGTAGAATTATCTCTAAATTCAGATGCTGTGTGAAGATGACCGCCTGACACCCCCAGAGGTACCCATGGACACATCCTGCCTCTGGCCACAGGGCTGTGATTTGAGACCATGGCCCCTCTGCCTGTCACAGCCAAGTTTCCTTAAAAGCACTCTATACTGACACAGTTCTGGGAGGGGTAACCCGGCCGCCTCCTGTGCGTAAAAATAGTCAAGCTGTTTTTAAATGGTCCAGCAGGACAGGCTGTCATTAACTGCCATGAAGCTGGACAAAGGCTTCCTGGGCCTTGGGACTGAAACCTAAAATAACCGGGGCTCAGGAGAGCTGCCAGGGATGTGGGGGCTGCAGGCTTCTCCTACTTCCGGTCCGTCTAGCATGGATGTAAATCTAGCTCTGTCAATAAGTCTGAAAGCTCTTTGATAAGCCACCAGGAGTAACCGTGAGACTAAGCCTCTGGGCTCTCACCTACCCTCTGCCCGAATGGCCCTTCCCCTCCACCTGGCCGAGCCCAGTCAGCTTGTCCCCCCAGGCTTAGGCCAAGCCCCGCTTTCCCACTGCTCCAGGTCTCACAATTTCCCCTCCCTCAGCCTCCTCTGCTCTAAGTCTGAAACCTTAAGGTTTCTAATTGCTTCACCCAGGTGGGACCTGCCTTCCCAAACAACTCTGAAGTCCAGGATTGTCACCAGTTCTCCGCCTCTTGGTCCCTCACTCCCACCCCGAAAGGTCTCCGTTAGAGCTTGGGATGCAGCAAGCGACTAGCGAGTGAGTACCATGGACCCAGTAGTCTCCTCCCGAAGCAGTTTCCATAGCTTTGGGAGCCTAGATTCTAGATACATGCTAACTCACTCTCTCTCCCACACACATACATATGCTGAGAATACACACACACACACAGACACACACACGCTTCATACAGGTGCCTGCACCTCCAGTAGACATCTCCGATACCCCAATTCATCACCCGTGTCCTAACAGTCTCCTGAAAGCCCCTCAAACTGCTATACCACAAGTTTCCATCACAGGGGCAAACACCTCCTTCTAACTGCAGGGCCTAAACTCTGGCTCCACATTCGATTCTCCCTTCCCTGACTTACATCTCAACCAGGAAATCCCACAGGCTCCCCTTCAACCCACTTCCAGATGCTGCTCTCCCCTCACCAACTGCTCCCAGCCACCGCATTCCAGTGACAGTTCCTGTGTGACTTCCAGACCCCTTCCCATAATTGGAGAGGGATACCTTGTCCTGGAAGACCATCCCAATAGGCTAAGAGGACAGAGCAAACAGGCAGATTTTCCTTTTTACGCAAAGATTTAGTCCACCTGCCATCTACCTCCCACTCACTAAATAAGACACTGCAGAGCCTGCTGTGTCTGGCAGGGTCCTGGGAGCTGGGCTGTAGGAGTGGGCCTGTGCGATGAACCAGGCATGCCCAGTGGTAGCTGCTTCCCGGAAACAAAAGCACAGAGGCTCAGTGAGATAATGCCAGGGCCAGGAGATGTTGAAATTGCCCCTGGGACCTCTCTAACTCCAGTGGTACACAGAGACCGTGCCAGGCACAGCAGCAAAGTCCCTTGGAGGGCCAAAAGGCTTCCAGCCCAGCTAGCAGTGGGAAGGGAAATGAGGACTCAGCTGCTGACAGGAGCCCTACATACACAACAAGAACACTCTTATGAACACATTGACACTGACATACACTCACACACAAACTCTATTCAGCAGCTGCACTAGTTTACTGACTCTGTTCTGAGCTAGGCCTACGGAAACAGCTCTTCTCCCGTCACATCTTATGTGATAACTTAAAGGCACTGCAAGTCTACTCTAATTGCAGGATCTGGGCCCTGGAGACCCATTACCTACTGGAATGAGGTCTCCAGGGACAACCGGGACAGTGTTGGCCTGAGCCTTAGAGAGGCTGAGAGAGACCCCCCAGGGCCTCAGCGCCTGAGCCATCTCACTTTCTGCTTCTCTTAGGAAAAGAGCTTAGTCCTTGGGGTACTGAGCTGATCTTCCTGCCTCCTGGCAGCTCCTGCTTGTGGAGCCTATTCCAAATGGCTTCTCCCACAACCCGTCCTCTTACTGTTACCATGAAACTGTCCCCTGGGTCCTAAGTGCCATCTTAAAGGAATAGAAATATAAGAAAGTGGAAGATAAAATCTGATCCTGCTCCCAGCCAGGCACAAATCTTCCATGGGCCTCAGTTTCTTCCTCAGATGAATGGGTCTAGTAAAACCTTCTCTGGCTTCCTTACCTCTCTGAGGACTGGAATGAACAGGGTCTAAGTTCTCAGAAAGGCAAAGCAGCATGGTTTCTGCAAAGCAATCTGTGGAGAGCAAAGGGCGTCTGCGGCCAACTTTGCCTCAGATTTTTCTCAAACTCAGCCTGGACAGAAGACAGACAGCCGTAGACTGTTTTAAATACGAACAGTAAGAAGGACTGTCGCCAGCCAAAGCCAAGGCCCCACTGGCATTAATGCTTTTAGCAGGACTTTCTCTAGAGCCTGACCTTGCTTTCTGCCATAAATACTTTCCCTTTCTAAGTCCAAGAGGAAAGAACTGATTCATGGACAGGTCAATCTGTGGGCTGGTGGCCATGTTGGGATACTTCAGTAGGCCCTGGACTTCCCGTACTGGTCCCCGTCGCCTCAAGTCCATGCCAACCTCATGAAGTGGCTCATCTCAAGAGACTGTCTTTCCTTTTCTCTTTTTGTGGGAGGCAGGGTTTTGGCTTTGTATTTTTATTTAATGTTTGTTTGTGTGCATGCGCACATGTGCAGAAGTCAGCTGGAGGGAGTCTGTTATCTCCTTCCACAGTCTAGGGGATCAGATTCACGGAGCCATCTCGCCAGCCCTTGAGGCAGTTCTTAAAAGCCCCTGAGAACAGCCCAGCAGTGGTGTGCACACCTGTAATCCCAGCACCTGGGAGGCAGAGAGGCAGGTGGGTCTCTGAGTTCAAGGCCAGCCTGGTCTACAAAGTGAGTTTCAGGATAGCCAAGGCTATACAAAGAGACCCTGTCTCAAAGCAAAACAAAACACACACACAAACACACACGGCAACCAGACCTAGACACAGCCTCATAGTTGCCCTGGAAAATAAGGAGGTTTTGCTAAGCTTTGTCTACGAAACCAGGCAACTGAGGCAGGTGGAGGCAGAAAAAAACAAGACTGTCCCAGAAGGCCTTGTGTGCTACCACTTGGCATATACCACACAACATCAGCCACAATGGTACGAAGGGCCCTCAGCTCTCACCAGGAACTGCCCAGGAGCCAATACAAGCGTCCATGTGCCTTTCTTCACCTTGCTAGAACCCAGGCTGGCACAGCCTTCTCCTTGGTCTGACTCAACAAAGGACAGGTAAGAAGTGAACATGGACCAGGTGCGCCCAGCCTCAGACACACGGACACAATCCCACCTATAAGGAAAGGTGAGCGCACATGTACAAAGATCAGAATGAGAAAACTAAAATTCACACCCCACGGCTCAGCGGGCCCTGGAAACCCCTCTGCACCCCCAGACCATTTATATTCTGCCAGCTCTAAAAAGCTCTAAGAAGCACGGATTTCCTTGACGTTCCTGCTCATGTCACACATGGAGGCGCACAGGCAGAATGCTCTTTCCATGAGAGAGCAGGGGCCTCCCATTCTCCTACTTCTCTTCGACCCTGGGGTCACTTTTATTGCCGATAATTAGCACCAATGCCAAATGCCAGCCATGTGTTCTTAACAGCTTCTGATTAACATGTAGGTCAAAGACTGGTTGACAAGGGTGAGGAACAGAAGCCAGGCTGCCACATGCTGTTGGGATCTCTGTAGTCTCAAGACCGTTGTGTTCTGCTGGGAAAACTTGAAATGGATGGAATGTCAACTGGGACATTCCCAGGCAGTGAGGCTGATGGAGGAGGTACAGCCCAGATGGAGTCTGGGCCCATTTCCACCCAGAGCTGAGCAGCATCCTCCACCCCCCGCACACAGCCCACTCTGTGTGAAGCTTGCCAGCACCCAGCAGAGACCAGCTGAGGACCTCTGGTTTGAAACCAGGGGGCAGGGGCTTAACCAAACCTTACGAGAGCCTGAAACTAAGCCAGGTGGTTTCTAAGAGTCCGTTCGTGGGGTGAGTTGGGGGAGAAATGTCTCTAGGATGGGTCCCACCCCTATCCCTGCCACCTTACTCCCCAGGAGTAAAGCCTCCCCCAGAGACATCTCGAGATCCTGAGCTCAAACACAACGGAAGTTGGGGAGGGGTGAAACTGGAGTGAAGCCTCCCCTCCCCGCTCTGCTAACTCACACAGGACCTTGTGTGGCCTGCCCTACCATGACACGCAGCACGGCCTCATCTGTAAACACACACTGGACGGTGAGGGCGGAGAATGTTCGATGTCACCGGGTCCTAGGACGCATGCTCAGGGGCCTCCCCTCTGCTGAGACTTACTAGGCTCTGGCCCTGTCCAGTGCTACAGCCGCTGAGGGCTTCCAAACACTGGCCCTGGGAGCAGCATGTTTCAGCCGTGCAGGTGGGGGCAGAAAAGCCTCTCCTTCACCTGAGCTCAACTTCCTCCCCATCTACATCCCCCTCTTCCACCTGTCGGCCCAGATGATCTGTTCTGGCTTCTCGCCTCTTTCACAGAACCTGGCTCTGTGGCCACTGAAAAGTGCCAATCCCACTGTCCACTCTGATCACAGGTGTTTTCACAGTGCCAAGAAAGTGCGACTTCTCACAGTTCAGAAACACTACACAGAAACCCTCTACTCTCTCAATGTGTAGAGGTGGCTGGAACCCCTCTTGCACATGGCCTGAGCACCGAGCTTCTGAGCCGAGCATCTGGGACCGCTCAGGGAACAGCTCAGCCCACCATGAGCTCAGGCCGTTCCACACGGAGACTTGCAGCGGACCCTGGAGGAAGGACTGCCCTTCGTTCTAATGGAGGGAACACCCAAGTTTCCAAAAGCTGAGCTCACAATGGTCTCTGGGGATGGTTGTGGTGTGAGTGAGAGCAGAACCAAAACCAGACTGGGTTTGCTCTCCCCTTCCCCCACCATACAACGGCATAGTGTCATAACTGAGAGTGCCTGAAGGGCTTGTGCACTGGCTTTGTTGGTAGAGTGCTTGCATCACTTGCACAAAACCCTAGATTTCCCCCCAGCACCGCATAAAGCAGGTGTAACAGTGCGCTCCTGTAACCCCAATATTCGGGAGGCAGAGACAGGAGGATCCGTACATCAAGGTCATTCTCAGCTACATGTGGAATTTGAAGCCAGCTCAGGATATGGGAAATCCTGTCTCAAAATGAATGAAAGAGCCAGGGCCAGGACTCATGCCTTTAATCTTAGGACTCAGGAGGCAGAGGCCAGTGGATCTCTCTCTGAGTTCAAGGCCAAGCTGGTCTATATTAGTGAGTTCCAAGCAATCCAGAAAGAAAAAAGAAAAGAAGACATCTACAACACAAAAATAAGTACAATACATCACTCCGTTATTATGAGATGCATTACACACACCATTCCATTGCTATGCATCAGTCCATTATTATGAGACGTGTTAGACACACTGCTGTCTTTATAAAAACCCAAGCAGACAAGTACATCCAGAAAGACTCAATAGGAAACATGGAGCTAGCTGTAGGTGGCTGGGGACCAACTGCCAAGGCCGTGAGGCTTCTTTCTGAGGTCCTGACCACACTCTAACATCCGTGTTGCAGTGGCAACCATGGACCAGTGTACTGTAAACAAGTGCATCAAGCAGTATGTAAAACTGCATCTCCATAAGTTTGGTTACAACAGAGTAAGGTGGCCCAGGCTCCATGTCCTTCCAATTCCATGCCGTGAGTACTGGCATCTCAGAGCTGTGAAACATCCAAAACTCTGGGAGAGCCCCCGTAATCTGTCAAGCCTGTGGGGGAATCTGAGGCTCTGAGGTAGGAGACCACAGCTCATCATAGGTGGCTGTCAGCCTTGGCTGCAACCTGGACTCACCCAGGTGAATTTTAAAAGCTAGACCCACACTCTGGGCACAAAGCAAACCGAGCTGGACTCTAGGAGGGGACTCACGCCCCAGATGCCAAAAGCTTCATGTTCACCTCTTGCACAGCAGGTGAAAGCCCCTGAGAGTCTCACGGCCCCCTGCTCTATGGTACCTTTAAGACCTTGTCCTAGGGGCTGGGGAGATGGCTCATATGTTAAGGCACACAAGTGTGAAGTCCTGAGTTTGGATCTCCAGAACCCAGAGAAAGCCAGATAGAGCAGCTCTTGGCCATATTCCTAGCATTCCTACAGCAAGAAAGGAGCGGCTTCTTCTTCTTCAGGTAGCGAATGCCTTTAATCCCAGCACTCAGGAAGCAGAGTCAAGTAGAGCTCTGTGAGTTGGGGGCTAGCCTGTTCTACATAGCAAGATCAGGAGAATCCCTGGATGCTCAGGGCCATCTAGCCAACAAAAGACCCCATCTCAAAACAAGGTGGGAGGAGCCAGTAAATTTGCTGTATAAGCCCTGATGACCCAAATTCAATCCCAAATCCCACATAAGGGAGGAAGGGGAGAACCTCTGACCCTCACACTCTTGCTATGACATGCATCCCCTCCCATCACACACACACACTAGCAGTAAAGAAAATATCTTGAAACACACACACACACACACACACACACACACACACACACACACACACA
>NW_026594837.1:39140-60551 GCF_907164565.1 Psammomys obesus
CACACACACACACACACACACACACACACACACACACACACACACACTGTAGTTCAGTGGCACAGCACTGACCAGTGAGACCCTGGGTTCTATGGGAAGGTGATGGGGAATATTTTGCCCTAACTTAGCTCACTGAGACCGCCTGGTGGCCACACTGGTGAATAACTGGATCTAGTTTCTGGCCCCCTGAAGGACCCTGGGATTGGGATCCGGTAAAGGTCAGGTAAAGGTCAGCACCAACTTGGCCTCGGAAATGCGAGGGCGTCCTGGTGGGGAGGTAGGGAGGTGGGGAGGAGGCCTCACTTGCTCAGCTTCCTCCATTAGACACTCCACTGTGAAGGCAGCCAGAGCTGCTGTCCCTAAAATACAGCTCTGCCCTCCCACCCCCACCCCTGCCACCTTAACTCCCCAGGAGTAAAGCCAGCTACCCTCCAATCGCACTTCTGGTGAGTGCTAAAACACTGTGCTACCAAGTGGCCTTTAGTGCCTTGAAACCCTCTGTGAACCCTTAGTCCTCCTGGCCTTTGCCCATGCGGCCCCTGAGGCCTGCAGTGGCTCCTTTTTGGGCTGCTTGAGGCCACCTCCTAGCTTCTCCTGTAGCCCAGGCCCCCCATGCTGCCTGCTCTCTCTGTCCTTACAGTGGACATCCAGGTTCTGAGTCCCGAGGAAGCGAGGTCCTGGGAGCTTCGGAGTTGGGATGGAGAGAAAGGAGCTCTAAAAGGGCCTGGCCCATGTTTCCACCTTTCCACTGCTTGGGCCCCCAGCTGCCGGAACCTAGAGGCCTCAGCTCCAGTGCACTGAAGGGGGTTTCCAAAAAGTAGCAGTGAATGTGTGCTGGCTGGTTTTATGCCAGCTTGACTCAAGCCAATGTCATTTAAGAAGAGGAGACCTCAAATGAGAAAATACCTCCCCCAGATTCTACCTCCGCCTGTAGGCAAGCTGGCCTCGTACATTTTCTTGATTGATGATTGACGACAAGGGAGGCCCAGCTCACTGTGGGTGGAGCTACCCATGGGCTGAGCAAACCATGAGAAGCAAGTCAGTAAGCAGTGTTCTTCCATGCTCTGCCTCAGCTGCTGCCCCCAGGGTCCTGCCTTGAGTTGCTTCCCAGACTCCCCTGGACAACGAACTATAAGCTCTAAGGCGAAATGAAGCCTTTCTCCTCCCCGAGTTGCTTTATCATGGTGTTTTATTACAGCAATAGAAACCCTAAGACAGTTCAAGACTCAAAGGCAACTAACTCAAAGGAACCTGGAGACGGGAGCCTGATCACAAGTGCATTGTGTCTTCCAAAGTGTGCCAAGTCCATTTTGGAAGCTCCTAGTCCACCATCTCCTCCCCATGCATGGCAGCCTCTAGCCTGGTCTTTTCCCAGTCTTATCCCATAGTCCCTGCCTACTGCCAAACTGGGGCCTACCCTCTAACCCAGTCAGGATCTGACTCCATGCCCCCAGCCCAGGCTGTTCTGAATCACTCTTATCATGCGTTCCCAGCTTGAGGCTGAACAAGTAGCCTGACACAGCCTTCTCTACAAGCCACGAGCAGAAGCTGCCCTGAAAATCACCCAGCCATGGCATACACTGCCACTGGCTACCAGGCAGCTCGCCCCGTGACCAGCCCAATTCCCACACTCCAGAGTCCCAAAGCTACAAACCACCACCTGCCCAGCCCTCAGGCCCTTCTGAGGCAGAGAAGGGAACACTGGAGGCCCAGCCACACTCAAGGGCTCATTCTTTCTAAATAGCCGAAGGCCCCAGATTCATATGTTAAATCTGAACAACTCTGGAGACCTTATTTTTACAATTTAGTAAGTCAATAAAAAATAAGCTGGGAGGACTGGCAATATGGCTCAGTGGGTAAAGGTGACTGCCATCAAGGCTGACCACCTAAGTTCATTCCCACATGGTGGGAGGGAAGAAGCAACTCCAAGTTATCCCTGACCCCCACATTCACACTGTGTACATATAAGTACATATATACAATAAAAGTAACATATAATGTAAAAAATATGCAAAATGCATGTAAATATATAATTAAAACACGTAAATACATGTTAAAATTACAAATTGTAAATATAAGTAAAATAAAATTTATCTGAGTGGAAAAAAGTTAAACCTAAATGGGAACCAGACCCAGACCCCAAATGGTGTACACACACCTGTCCTGGGGCTACAGCAGCCGCACCATGCAGTACTGAGCTGCATCTCCGCCAACTGTCATTCACACTGCCACCCGCCTGACGCTGGCTCTGGGACCCCAGGATCACACACCAGACTCGTGCCCCATCCCACAGGGGTCTCGGGTGTGCCTCCCACAGCGGGTTTCTAACATCTATGTTATCCCAGGGGTAGATTGGGTGGGAGTGGTTTGGGGCTGCTGCCGTTTCTGTTCCCAGGTCCACACACTCCTTTCTAACAAGTGGGAAAGTCACAGACCAAGAACCCAACCAAAACAAAACCTAGGAAGGGCCCCCAGGCCTTGCTGCCACCTCAGGCCTGCACCACCAACCTCGCTCGCCCCCTCAGCCTCACCATGGGGAGCACAGCCCAGGAGCCTGGGGCAGGACTCACCTGCCGGTAGGTGCAGATAATGATCTCCCGCAGGTGGTAGTGCATGGGTGTCATGGTCTCACTGACGGTGTCCAAAGCCGCATCCACCTCCTTCTTCACGTGGTGGCCATCGGGCAGCAGCTGGACCACCTTCATCACCACCTGGAGCCAGCAGAGGGGTGAGCAAAGGGGGAGCCTCAGCCTGAGCCCCCCTAGCTGCTTCTCAGGCCCGGGGCAGTAAAGGGATATGGCAGCCCACAGATACCACACAACCACATTTTTCCATTCATAAGCAAGAGGGTCCACACATGCACATCTCAATGCATACATTACCCTCTGTGCAATGAGATATTTGTAGGCATGTGTGACGTGTGTGAATGTCTGTGTGATCTATGAGTGCATGTGTATACAGGCCACTGGGGGACATCGCGTGTCCTGTTCTCCCTCTCACTTCTGAGACAGGGTCTCTCACTGATCTAGCCTGGATCTAGGCTGGCCTCCAGCGAGCCCCAGGGAGCCTCTGTGTCTGCCACACAGTGCCGGGGTCACAGGTATGAAGGACCACGCCTGGCTTTTGCACAGGTCTGACTGCTGGGACTCAGTTCCCATACTTGTGCAACAAACACTTGTAACCACCATTCTTTTGTTTGTTGTTGTTTTTGAGTCAGGGTTTCTTTGTGTGGACCTGGCTGTCCTGGACTCACTTTGTAAACCAGGCTGGCCTCAAAGTCACAGATATCCACCTGCCTCTGCCTCCCCAGTGCTGAGATTTAAAGGCGTGCACCACACTGCCTGGCAATTCTTAATGTATGCATTTTTTTTTTTTTTAATGAGAAGCTACATATGTACATCTTTTTTGGTCATTTAATTGACTTTCTATCCTTAAGAGACCATCAGGTTCTGGGGAGACAGTTCAGCTGGTAATGTACTTGCTGCTCAAGGTTGAAGAACTGAGTTTTATCCCCAGTACCCACATAAAAGGCCAGGCAGAGGGCAGAGAGCAGAGACAGGTAAAGCCAGTCAGCCAATCCAGCTGAAGTGAAGAGCCCCAGGCCAGGGAGACCCTGACTCAAACGAAACAAAAACAAACCAAATAAAATGGGTAGCCAGCTCCTGAGGGCTCACACCCAAAGTCTATTCTGACCTCCCACCTAAGTGTACACACACACAAAAAAAAATTTTTTTTTAAAAAAGAGGCTATCATCACCACCCAGCTAACTCAGCCGGCAGAGCATGAGACTTTTTAAAAAAGGCTATCAGGGTAAAGAGACAACTCAGCCATTAAAAATGTGAATTGCTGTTAGAGAGGACCTGAGTTTTACTGCATCAGGTGCCTTACAATAGCCTCTACCTACAGTTCCGGGGACTCCAGTGCCCTCTTTTGGCATCCACAAGCAACTGTACTCATGTGGACAGACCCTCACAGAGACACACAGGTCCACATAGTTAAAAATAATGTCTTAGCAGGGCAATGGTGGCAGCACTTAATTCCAGCACTTGGAAGGCAGAAGTAGGTGCATTTCTGTGAGTTTGAGGCCAGCCTGGTCCAAAGAGTAAGTCCCAGGACAGACAGAGCTATATAGTGAGACCCTGTCTCAAAAAAAAAAAAAAAAAAAAAAAAAAAAAATCAGACAGGTGGAGTGGCACAGGCCTTTAATCTGGGAGGCAAAGGCAAGGGGGATCTCTGTGAGTTTGAAGCCAGCCTGGTCTACCCAGAGAAACCCTGTCTCAAAAAACAAAAATAAAAAAGTGTGTATCAAGTACTAAACCTCCAAGCTGTCACCTCTACCTGTCACAGTCACATTTTAATGAAACAGACACCCATAAAGGAATTCTCAGTCTTTCAGGGCACATTAACAGCAGAAGTAGGCAAGCCAGCCTCCTATAGCAGAAAGCACACACACAATTCTGAGAAGGAGAGCCAGGGAGACAAGTCCAGTAAACCAGAGGAAGCACTAACAGCATGATATGCTCGGAGTATACCAAAAGCACGGGCGAGGTCCCTTTCAAGATTCAGCTTACTCTTTATCTTTTAACTGTTGGGCAAGGATTCTACCTACGAGGCCATCTAACTGCAGCCTCCTCCAGCTTTTTGAGACGGGAGCTTACATGTTCCAGGCCATTTCCAAACTCACTGTGTAGCAGAGAATGACCTTGAACTCCTGATTCTCCTAACCTTTCCCACCCAAGCGCTGGATTACCGGCATGAGCCACAACTCCCACTCAGGGAATGTGATGCTGGACTTAAGCCCTGGACTTCCCACATGCTCAGCAGCAAGCCAGCTGAGCCCCTCGTTTCCTCTGCTTTCGTTGTTTTTATTGCAGGGATAGGGATCCAGTCCAGGGGCCTTATAGGTCAGGCAAACGTTCCACCACTGAGCTACACTCATTTATTTATTTGAAACAAAGTTTCACTGTGTAGCCCTATCTGGCCTCAGAGTTGCTACATAGACCAGACTGGCCTAGAGTTTGACGGCTGTTAGTATTAATTTTGTCACAATAAGAAAAGAAAAAAAAAAGTGAGTAACAACTATAACAGGAAAAAAGTTGTCCAAAGAGGAGCATATCCAAAGCCTGGGGGTACATGTGATTGGCATTTCTTGACCTCTCTCACAGAGGTCAGGGCAGTAAGACTGCCAGGAGAGCAAATGGCAAGTTTGTGGCACAGTTACCAGGTGGACAGAAACCCACCGTGAAGCTGGCCACTGGCCAGCTATGGGCAAGTGTGGAAAGAGGTGTCATGTGTCTGAGATGACACATGACAGAGGACAAGTGTATTATACACATGACTGGTTCTGAAATGTTAATGGCTGCCCTAACATTAACTGAAGCAGGGGGCTGAAGCAGGGGGCCGGCCAGAGCAGAGGTTACAGCCTTACATGGGGCACCAACCACAGCTGAGTCTCAAGTAAACTATGAGGTAGTTATCAACAATATCGTGAATACTTACCCTGGTAGAGACATGTCCAGCCCCCATCTACTATGGCTATTAGCAGAGGCTCAAGGGTCAAGCTGTTCTGAGCTGGCTGAGCTGCCAGCAGGACACAAGATTCCAGCCTGCACAGCATTCCCAGGGACCCAGAGACATACTCACCTGAAACTCGCCCTTGGTGAACTTGGCATCAGGCACACTCACTAGCTCCTCCTCGCCCACCTCAGGGCAGCCCTAAGGGATGACAGGGCTGAGCTGGAGCCTCTCCTTATTTTTAGCCTCTTCCCACACCTAGAACCCTGATGAGGGTCTGTGAGAACTGATGGATGGTATCAGGCATGACCTCTGACCCTTCACCCTTGACATAGCCAGTACCGCCCCTGCCTGGGACGACCTCTGACTTCACACAGAAGACCACACCTACCCCGACGTGCCAGCAGGCCAGCACAGCCACCACCATGGCAGTTGTGGTTCGGCCCTGGCCACTAAGGCAGCTGAAGACGAAGCCTGTGCCTGGGTCCTTGGTGAGAGCGGTCTGCAGGGCCTCAAGAAGCCGGTCAAAGTCCTGGGGTGACAAGACCACAGTGTGAGTCCAGGGGTGTCAGTGGCTGTCAGTGTGGACCCACATCCAGACGGTAACCCTAGGTTTCTGTCCTCACGTGCCCCGTCATACACATAACTTTGACCTGTGCAGACACAGCTCACAAGGTTACACACAAGAGCACATGTGTTAACAGCTACATTTTGTGCGCACCATAACTGTCCCATCCCAGCATCCAGGACTAGGCATATGAGCAGATACAACACGTTTCTGGGACTCGATATGCCGACCCTCCACCTAGTGGGTCATGCACTGGTGCCTTTCAGCTCAGTGCTGTGTCCTGCCTGAGATCTTCTGAGCACTTAGGGAGCAGCCAGTAGGGGGCAGCACCTCACCAGCTATGAGGCCACAGAAAGCCGAGCCAAAGGAAACTATCAAGGGACATCCACAGGCCACACATACCAGGCACTCACAGCCCACAGATACACCAACAGGTACCTGAAAAACAAACCACACCGACCACTGCAAACACACAGGTCACAGACCTACACTGCCACGTGAACACCACCTCAGTCACACAGCCCACAAGCATGAGACAGATGCTACGAACCCCACGGGAGCCTACATTCCACACCACCAAGGCACCATGCATCATATATTCCTCCAACAGACAGGTGAGCACACGTCCTTCCCTGCAACATACACATGCCTGCAACACAGGACACACACAGACCAGCCCCACGACACAAAGCATATGCAGGTATATTACACAATGAATGGACGCTCACGCATGCACATAAGCACACATATTCAGAAAGGGTTGGAATGTGCTTCTGAGGCCACATGTGGACCCCATTAGACAATCTCCTGGCTCCATTATGGAGTACAGCTGCTTTTCCCAGGCCAGAGAAGAGGAAGAAAGATCTGGTCCCCAGAGGCTTGGCCCCTCACCTCCTCCTGGGGGGCGCAGAAGTCTGGCACAGGAATCCGGTGGTAGGTAAGGCCCAGGCAGGCCCCCTGATGCTGGCTAAAGACCTCCTGCGTGGTCAGGCACTTCTGGAACCTGGGGGTGGTAGGGCTCTTGGTGTTGGGGGCTGGAGCACTCAGGTGGGCCTTCAGCTGGGCCTCCAGGGCCTGGACAGGAGCAGGACAGAGGGCGGAGGCCACTGAGACAGGCCTGAGAGGCAGGAGCCTGATGGAGCCATGAGTCAGAACCATCCCAGAGGCAGAAAAGCCACAGGGGTATGGGGACATGGGGGCACAGAATAGAAGGCTGGGAACAGCGGTCCCCTCCTAAGCCTCAGCTCCTCCATCCATACAACAGGAGAGCAGGGCCTTCTTTCTCCCGAGTGGCTCCCATGCAGACCATGCAGAAAGCCAGAAACCTCACCTCCAGCTGCTCAGGGGCCAGGGTTGGCCCGGGGGGCCACAGGCTGTGCATGCGACCATCACACTCCAATACAACCTCCTCCCTCAGGTTAATCCAGACCACCTGCCGTAGCTTCCTCTTGGCATCAGACAGGTAGGCCAGAATGCTGCCTAGGGCCTGTGGGATGAGGGGCCATCAGGGCCAGGGCTAGCCTTTCCCCTGCCCCCATGTTTGGACCTGGGCCTGGGAACGGGCACCTTGGCACTGGGCTGGGCGGTACCATAGATAGGCATTCGAGGTACACGCCGGAAGTTGGCTACATCCATCTCTCGGACGGTGCTGAGTGCATCCGGGGAAACAAGATCATCTGCTTCCTGTAGGGAGGATACCAAGCCTGAAGCCCACTGTCACCAGCTACATCCAGCCTCAGTGAGAAAAGGGGGGTGGAGGGGACAGTGTCCTGCGGGATGCAGGGCATGCATGGCTGGACACCTACGGTCTTGTTGGTGTTCCGGCAAGAATGTGATGGGGCACACCTCCGGAGAGGCTCCAGTTGGATGTCTAGCAGTCCAGTTTGACTGTGTCAAAGCTCTGGGCTTTGAGACTAAGGAGAAGTGCTAGGACTGCAGCCAAAGCACGGTGCCTGAGCATGGCTCACACTGAAGCCTGCCAGCCCCCTGGCAGTACCTCCCCAGCCCTACAGGAGATCCAGAACTCTGCGAGCCAGGGATCAACCAACCCAGCCCACTCCAAGGATACACAGCCACTCACCAGGGAGCCCTTGGCGATGAGGTCCCCAGGAACCATGGGCCCCACTGAACTCAGCATCACCGGCAGACGATACAGTTCAGGGTGGGTACACAGCCATCGACTGAAACTGAGGGCAAAGGCCAGGGGGTACTGCAGCCCGAGGCCAAGAGAGACGGGGCATTGAGGGGTGTGGGACCATCCTGAGCCCTCCCTGCCTAGTCACAAAGGGAGCCCCAAAAGGTATCATTGTGGTCCAGGGGGAGAACAAGCAGGTGTTTGCTGCCCTGAGCCTAGGTCTGAGTTGGGAAGGAAAAGGAGAAATGGGACGGGGGCAGCAATAACACTCACTTGGACCCCTTCCTTTCTGCCCCTCCCAACCTTCCTCAGGGACCAACACACACAATCTCAGTCTATTCCCCCCCACACCCCATGACGGCTCTGTTGCTAGGGCGGGAGGAGCGCCACTCCCTCAGCCCCACCTGCTCATGCAGATAGTAGTTAAATAGGATCAGATAGAAGTACAACTCCAGGCTCCACAGCGCCTTCTGCTGGATAGCATGATGGCTACCACTACCCTGAGGACAGAGAGGGGAAGGGAGAAACGGGGTGTTAGACATGAAGCTGTCCTCTTGTCTAGAAGAGTAGAAATCCCCAGAAGGCACTCTCCCTAGCTCCATGACAGTTCTGCCAGGCTGGAAGTCCTTTGCCACGGCTCATCTGCAGAATGGAACTCTGTAGTGACAAGGCTGGGCATGGGTGGCTCTGGTGCAGATGCTGCCTCTCCAGGCCGGTTCCCAGCCCTGGGCCAGGGGTCAAGGGTGAGGAGTAGACAACAGGATGTCTACTCCCCATGTCATGTTCCATTTCCTCTGTGTTGAAGAAGCCAGCACACACATCCCTTTCTTGTTTGTTTTGTTTTTTTGAGACAGGGTTTCTTTGTGTAGCCCTTGCTGTCCTGGAACTTGCTCTGCAGACCAGGATGGCTTCATGCCCTCGGAGATCCGCCTGCCTCTGCCTCCCAAGTACTGGGATTAAAAGTGTGTACCACCACCACCCAGCTCCTTTCCCTTTCTCTTTGTTTGGTTTGGTTTGGTTTTTTGAAGACAGGGTTTCTCTGTGCAGACTTGGCTGTCCTGGAACCACTTTGTAGACCAGGCTGGCCTCAAACTCACAGCAATCTGCCTGCCTCTGCCTCCCAGAGTGCAGGGACTACAGGCGTGCGCCACCACACCTAGCTTTCTTTCTCTTTCTTGAGGGAGATCCTCCTTTAAGAACCAGGAAACACACAGAAGTGATACTCCAGGGCACTATTACCCTGTAGAGAGACAAGAGATAGCAAACGGTAGGATTCCCTTTCCCCTAATCCCAGCCAGCCTCCTCCAGGCAGTGGCACATCACAGAGAGCCCAGGAGTCCCACCCCTTGACCCTCAAGTGTCACAGTTCTCCGGCTGGGTGAGCGACCTAGAAGACCAGTGAGATCCGAGTCGAATGACCTGAGAAAAGGCTCAGAGCCTATATAGTAACTGGGCCCCGCCCCACACCCACCTTTGGGAATCCACACCTCCAAGAGCCTGCACCGCTTTTGCTGTTGAAAGCCAGGGAGTGAGTACGCTGGGTGGGTGGGTGGATGGGGTCTTAGTCTCAGTCACACCCCTCTGCATTACCATGGCAACATGAATAGCTCTGCCATCAGTCAACCGAAAGACTGTGCCAGTGAAATAAAGATGCAGCATGAGCTCTGTGTCCCCAACCCCTGGTCTGGACTAACGGATAGTCCTGGTCTTTGACATCCCTGCTGCAGACGCAAGAGGGGGATCCAGATAACAGAAGATGAAAAGGCTCTAGATACAAGCAATTTCAGAACGACAGAGTCCTGAGAAGCAGCTCATGTGTCAACAACGGGGACCTGTCCGCTGACAGCAACAGGTGACACTCAGATCTCTCCTAAGCGTTCCATGTACCTTTCCTCACCTGACCCCCAACAGCCCTACCAGCTACTTGTCATCACTTGCCCTACCTGACAAACGGGGCAATGAAGGCACACAGCAGATACCCATGTCCCCATCAGGACTGTGACTGTGACCAGGCAGCTCAGTCAGGAGCCCCCAGCTCTCACTCACCAGGCCCACAAAGGTTGACCTGGTCATGAGTCTACACGAAAGAACCATTAAAAATCTTCTCAATGACAAAATCCAGGGATTCACTTTAAAACTAGAAGTGTGGGTGGCTACATAGAGAACCATCCACAGTTGAGGAGAGGCCCATATGCTTGGGAAGCTGCTGGAGCAAGGTGCCTTCGCTTTTCCCGTTTCCGATTTCTCAGTTTTCCCATCATGAAACATAGCTCTCAACGGCTTTGTTTTGGGTGTTAAAGAAAGAAAAGGTTGTAAGGCCTTAGATTTTTTCCATACACAGTACACAAAGACTGTCACTCCCTCTCATCCCCAGAGCTCAGGACAGGAGCTGTGAGCCAGCCCAGCACTCCTCCTGGACCTGTGGAAGGGACAAAGCCTGCTCCTTCCATGGAAGCTCCAGAAGTTTCCTTTGCAGAAAGAGTTCCTGTATGGATCCTGAAAGTCCCCCAGAGACCCCTGAATTAAAGGACCCTTGGGTCCTGCAGCCAGGCAATGGTGGTACACGCCTTTAATCCCAGCACTCAGGTAGCAGAGGCAGGCGGATCTTTGTCAGTTCAAGGCCAGCCTGGTCTACAGAGCCAGTTCCAGGACAGCCAAGGCTACGCAGAAACCCTGAACCCTGTCTCAAACCACACCCCACCCCAACCCACCCCAGCCCACCCCCCGAAAAAAAACAAACAAAGGCTGAGTCCTGGAATGACACTATTGGTAGGTGACAAGTTCCTTAAGAGGCGAGGCTGGGCAGAAGTTCTTTAGGTCACTGGATATGTACCCTAAAAGGGCACAGGATGCAGGCTGCCTCTTCCTGCTTGTCCTCTGGCCATGATCTGAGAAGTGCTGTCCCAAAATTCGTGCCACAATAATGTGCTAGCCAGAAGAACAGCGCCAAAGAATCCTAGGTGTTGACTTGGAGAACTTTCCTCTCCTGTCCTTCCTCCCTCCCTCCTCTCTCACTACCCCTTCTCTCTCTGCCGACCTGGAACACAGCATACAGCCCAGGCTTCCCCTGAGACCGCAGTTCTCCCACCTCAGCAGTGTGAGCTGTAGAAGCCTGCACCACCCCTGGCCTTTCCTTTTACAAGCCAACTGTCACAGTCCTAGGTTTTTCATTATCATAATGTGAAGCTGACTAATGTGATCATCTGGGAAATGTTTGTGTCCAGAAGTCTCAGCAGGCCCCTCTGTCCGTCCTGTTTATTCTGCAGCAAAGGGACCTGCTCAGAAAAAAATAAACTTCCCTCTTCCTCATCCTTCCCACTGGCCCAGCTGCCCACCCCACCCCCTCCAGAAACTACTGTACTGATGGAGAAGCAATCAGACTGAAAAACCCCAATCCCCGACAGAGTCCAGTGTGTTCCTCCTGGCCTCACCTGCTCTGGGCTATCCGGCCTGATGCCTTCAAGCTTCCTCTGTTTCTTTAGGACCTCTTCCTTCAGGTCATGCAATTCTGCACAGGCAGTGATAGCTTGATCCACCTAGGACCAGAGCAGGAGGACAGGGAATGAGAGAGACAGAGAAGATTGTCAGAGAGAGAGAGAAGGGGCAGGGGGGAGACCCTACACACACACACACACACCAGTGACAAGAGCAACCATCCCACTGCCACCACCACTGCGACCTCCACCATCCTGGCCCAGCCCCTCACTCACCTCCTCTACCATCCTCTTCCCCTGGGGCACCTTGCAGATGAAGCCCTGGATCACATGAAACTGCTCCATGGGCAGGGGTTTGGTCAGCAAGGAGGCATCCCTGACAAGGTGAGAGTCAGGAGTGTGAGGAGGGACCACCATGCAGCCCTCTGCCACTGGGGGACAGCATATTGCAGGCTCCTTCTGAATTCTACTGGGGGAATGAAAACCCAGAAGGGTCCAGTGCCTCTCTCCAGGGCACCAAGCAAAGCTGTGGCAAAAGAGGCAGCAATGCCCAGTCTTCCAGAAGTGGCCCCATCATCCCGGAGGTGGCCTCACCCTCTCCTCTTCCCGTCCTTCCAACCCTTTGGCTGTCAGGACTCTGGCCACTCACTCTGGCTGGGAAGTGGTTCTACTGTAGTGGAACAGCACAAGGGTACCCAGGACCATGCCCAGGTTGGTCCTTCCCACACCTGACTGGCAGCTGAACAAGAGGGCAGGAGGAAGCCCGTGGCTATCTCGGAGTCGCAGAAGGCTGGGGGTCTCCTGCAGGAGGGAACGTAAAAAGACTATCAGGCGATAGTGTCACGGGAAAACCCTGAGGCTGCGGCCTCTAGTCAAGCTTATGACATCTGTAGCAAGCTGGGGTCAGACAAGCAGCAGTCTCTGATGTCAGGCTCACACACAGATCTGCTCCATCTGCTCCCGGGCCTCAGGTCCTGCCCCTGCTCCGCCTCAGGGGAACTCAGAGAACGGGCCAGGAACCACGGGCCTGCAGTAGGCACTACTCAGAGAGTTCTAGGCTCTACATTGACCTGACCTCTCCCCATATAGTACAAATTAAGGCACTATCCTGACATGGGTTGGGACAGAAAGACCTCCCACCCTTCACTCCCACCCGTACCCAGTAAATATCAAATCTGTGGAACAAGAATCTCAAGCTTAACTGAAGACAGAAGGAAGGAAGGAAAGGTCTAGAGAGGAGGAAAGGTCTCCAACACCACACGGCGAGTGTGCAGCCGGGCCGTGGCAAGAGCTGGGCCCTCCAGACATTAATGCTGGACTCTGGCGTTAGAGAATTGCAGATGTGTGCGTGCACACCTGAGCACACATGCTGCAGAAGGAGCATATACTCACATAAGGACACACCCACCACACCACACCCCAACATACCGGACCCCATACACAGCATGGATCGTACCTTCCACAGATGATGGCCAGAGGTCACACCCACCCTGAGCATCTCCAAGGAGACCAACTAGTGGCACCTGTTCCTACCTGCACTCCCAGAATCCCCCTGGGTTCCACTTACCCGGAGGACGCTGACAAAGGCATCAAACTGGGCTTCCAAGGGGGCCCCTTGCTCTGGCAGGGGGAGACGATAGTATCTGCCAGGAACAGAGGGTAACCCATAAGCCAGGCAACGACCCTGAATAGCAGCTCAAGACCTCATTCCCAAGCACAGGCCTGATGTGCAGATGGGGAAACTGAGGTAGCAGCTGGAGAGCCACAGAGGACATCAGCTCCAGGTACCTGTAGGTGGGCTGCAGGAACAGCGGCCGCTTAAACACCTCCTCGGTCACGTGCACATCGTCCTCACCTCGGATGGCCACAGTGTGAGGCTCCCCACGCAGGTCATCCGTGTTGTGGTACACGTGGTACACGTTCTCTCTCAGCTGGGCAAAGTCATGGATCTAGAGGTTGACGCAGGAGTCAGAGGGACAGGACCCGAGTTTCCTAGGCCAGGTCTGGTGACTGGGCCACAAAGAAGCTTCACATAGATTTCTTTTCCTCTAGGAGGGAACCACAGGCCAGGGGGACTCTGCCCTGCCTGAGGACAGCCAGACCTGCATGGGCCAACCATGACCTCGCTGCAGGATGGCCGGAGGGCTCGGCCCAGTGGGCAGCAGAAATGCACCAAGCCACCTGAATGCCAGGGCAGGGTGAGGCTCAGCCAGCTAAAGCAGAAGTGAGAGAGGCAGGGTCAGGCTGGTCCCCAGCAAGGCCTGGACCTCCCCACATGCATCTGTCTCTGAAGCACTGTGACCCCACATTCCATTCACACACCTCTGTGGTGTGTCAGCTGTCTCGGAGCCCCCACCAAGCCTCTGTGCCATGGGAGAGAAGAGGAGGCCCTGGACTCCCAGAGATGGGCCCAAAAAACTTGATTCCTCAGGGCCCCACAAGACAAGTAAACAGCCAAACTTCAGCCATGGGCCTCCTACCCTAGAGCTCTTCTTACCCCTCCCTAAACCAGGACAGGGGAGTGAAGGAGAAGCAGGGTAGGAGAGGGACAGAAATAGGCCAGCTGGGAACAAGGGGGCATGTTTTCAGCCAACCACTCACCCAAGCAGGGCATGAAAACTAGGGAGTGTGGGCCAATGATGGCTGAAGAGCTGGGCTGCAGGCTGGGGTCTCAGCTCAGATACTAAGAGGCCAGCTAAGGAGAAAAGCTCATATGACTGCCAGGCCCCACCTCTTTCCGGATGGCCAGCTCCAGACTCTCGGCCTTGACCCCCGGCCCAGGGCCCCTGAGGTTCTCATGAAGACTCTCCTTGTCTCGAGGTGTGTAGGACACAAAGTCCTCCTCAGCCCGCAAGAACAGCACAGGCTCCTCCCGCACACAGAAGATGATGCACTCCTGGCAAAAGAAAGCCATTGCCCCATCCTGCACGGACACCATCCCCTGTCCAACTTCCAGCTTCTATGCCTTTGCCCAGATGGTTCCTCCCTCATCCAGGGGGAAGGGACGGACCAGACCCTACAATAGGAATCCTAAAGAAACTGTAAGTTCCCTCTATTGCCACCTGCCCCCAACTCCCCTCAATCAGCACAAATCCACTCTCCTCTCCCCGGAGCAAGCTCTGTTGCATTTTAATCTACTGATATGTCAGCAGGTCTGTCTTTTTTCTCTGGGTAGACTACACATCACCCAGGCAGAATCATTCTGGTCCTTTGCATGGGCCCACGATGCCCAGCATAGAGTTCTAGGTAAACCAGTTGCCTGATAAAGACCAGCTGAAGAAAGACTGAGCTAGACCATCTTGTGGCACCTGAAGTTGGAAAGCGGCTCTCTTGTCACCTCTCACATCCTCTGAGGCTCTCAAGAGTGGGATATACAAGAGGCTTCTGACCTTAGGAATCCCCTAACAGGACAAAGCAATAAACACTCTCCAGTTTCTGCCTAACCCAGGCCACACTCCCCTCTCCGGCCCACTCCAGAGCCTCGGATGTCACCTCTTGCTGTGGAGGGACAGCCTGGGACATAGCAAGCTCACCTTGTACCCATCCTTCTGGAGTTTCTGCAGGACCCTCCTGAACCCCAAGAGGCTGGGCTGTCCCATGCCAAACACAGGGAGCCTGTCCTGCACCTGCCGGAAGTTGGGAGCCCCACAGCTCCCCAAAGTGCCCAGCATGTCCATCTTCTCAGTGATATCACGTACCAGGAAGTAGCGACCCTGACAAAGAGAACCACAGCAGATCAATCAAGGACCCAAGGGTTTCACCTCAGGCAAAACTCTGCCCTGGTCTCCAGGGAATAGGGAGGGGACTGGAGACACAGTCCTGCCCTCAAGTTCTGGCAGTTTCATGGGACAGATATCTGTGATGGCAACAGTGTTTGGTTCAAAAGAACCAGAGAAAGCTTCACCTAGAAGGTGGCCTTGAGGCCACCCAGGCCTTGAAGAGAGCAGATATCGGAACTGCGGCCAAAGCTGGCTCCAAAGGGGGCCTTACAGCTCCCCTGGAGGACAAGATACCTTGAGTTCTCAGTGAGGCTCATAGAAAGAGGGTCATGTCAGGACTGAGACAGAAGACAACTAGGCCAGCTCCTCCCTGGAGCCTCACCAGTTCCAAGGACTCCAGACTTGGGTAAAATGACACACAATGAGCAACAAGAGAAAAACAGGATACTAGCTTGATAAGAGTTCAATCCTAGGCAAACCAGAGCCTTGGGTCATCTCCTGTGACCCCTGCTTGACAGACAAGGAGTGAGACCTGTACACCCAGACATGCCAGAAAGCCCAAAATGACCATCGCAGCCAGCCAATCACCCAGCGTCTAGTCCTTCCTACACTGCTCTCAAAACTGATCATGGGACAACAGTACCAAATGCTTTAAAACAGCAGGTCTGTGGACTTTTTACCCCCAGGAGGCATGGGGGGAGGGAAAAAAAAAAAAAAAAAGCTAAGCCAGTAAGTTCTGAAACTCTAAAATGTGGAGTTTTAGACTCTTAGAATCTAAGAGCAGTAGGTGGCGACCCCGTTGGCAAACCTCTATTTCCAAAACTACAGTAGCAAAATTACAGTTATGTAAGTAACAATGAAAATAATTTTTATGGTTGGGGTCACCATAACATGAGGGCTGTGTTAAAGGGTCACAGCATTTAGGGAGGTTGAGAACCACTGTATTAGAAGAAGATGGAAAATACTAGACAGGAAAGGGATCGGGAGCAGGAGTCTGGGGCCAGGACCCCCATAGAGAGGAGAGGGGAGAGTGGACCCCATGGGTGGTTAAGAAGAACTGAGGGGCTGGGGCATGGCTCAGCAGTACTTACTTGCCTAGAACCATCAGTGAGGGACTGGGGATATGGCTCAATGGTAGAACGCTTGCCTAAGAGTATGAAAAAGTCCCTGAGTTCCAAAGAAGGACTGAGAGACAAAGGTAGAGTGAGAGAAGGTGGAAGAGGAGAGGAGGCAGAGAAGGGGTAAGGAGGGCAGGGTGGGGTAGGCAGAGCTGCCCTCACCTGCACTAAATAGTGCTCAGGGGTGGCATCTGAGAGCCTGCCCATCCTGTAATGGGCCTTGAGCAGCTCTTCGTGGATCTGGAACTCCTCCTTGCAATTGTACCTGCCAGAGGCACAGTGAAAACTGAGTCAGTCAGATGACCTTTGTTGGTCCTTTACATTGTCACCAGAACCCCCAGCAAAGATATCTCACCCCCACCCATGCAGCAGCCCCTTCGTCCTCATACATAGACCATCAGGGCGGAAACAGAGACCTGAGCTACCCCACTGCAAACTACACTTCTCAGACTCCCTTGCAGCTAGCTGAGTTCTTGTGATTAAGCTCTAACCAATGAGATGTGAGGAAATGAGGTGGGGCAAATTCTGGGCCATTATGCCTTCTAGTCTGTCTTTGGTTTCCCCTCCTGCCCCCATGGCAGAAGTAGAACAGTCCTCTGAAAAGACAGAGGCAAGCGGTGATAAATCGAGGCAAAACACTGGGCGAGCCTGGGGCTGTGACGGGAACAGTCCCCACGCTTCCAATCCTAAAGTCCAGTGCAATTCAGCCCACAATATCTGAAGGGTGAATTGGATCCTTGGCCGTTTACAGGTGTTCAATTACTCGGACCCACAATAGGCTTGACTGTTTAACAAATCCACAGTGATCTGTGTAGACAGTAAAGCCAGGTAAAGGCACAATCACTGAAGCAGGATGCCTGTGTACTCAAGACCCAAAGCTACACTGCTCAGTGCCTGAGAGCCACCTGCTAGAGCTCAGGCTCTCCTGCTGGGGCACCATACAAAACACCTGCCGGTAGGAAAGCAGTGGGCAAAATGGGTGGGGTGGAGGACGGCTGCACAAGCAAGGGGCCTCTACCTTGCTGACACATCACAGTGGCCCACACTCTGCCTCCCTGAAACCCGGCTTCCTGTCTAACTCAGTTTTCATCTCTATCTGCTGTGATCAGGGCACTGCAAACCTTTCCTGCAAAGGGCAGAAAGCAAACTTTTCCAGCTCCGTGGACCCTGTAGACTCTGTTACAGCCTGGCGATTCTGCCAACAAAGCACCAGGTATCCGTAGGTGATGTACAAGTGGATGGGCCTAATGGAGGACCAATAAAACTTTATTCACATCAGCAGGTGATGGCCCAGATTTGGCCTGCACGATGCAGTAAGCTGGTGCCTCGCTGGACGGTCTGTAAGGTCCCTCCCTTCCACCTCAAACACTCTGCAACCCAAGGAGGGCTCCGAGTGCAGCCTGTTCCTGCTGTATGTTTTCAGGTGGCCAGTAACTGAGCCATACCACCTGGCTCCATATTTTCCCTGTCATCTCTATTTATGCTGATGAGGAAAGTGAGGCCCAGAGAGGGGAGAAGGAGATAGACCCAGGCCCCAAAGCTGCTTTTTCCACAAGGCTGGCTTCAATGCCTAAATGACTGCCTTTCTTTCTTTTTTTTTTTCTTTTTTGTTTGTTTGTTTGATTGGTTGGTTGGTTTTGTTGTTTTGTTTTGTTTTGTTTTTGCGACAGGTTCTCACTATGCAGCCCTGGCTGTCCTGGAATTAACTATGTTTGATCAGCTGGCCTCAAACTTACTGTCTCCTAAGTGCTGGGATTAAAAGCATGTGCCACTATGAAACCCAGCAATCCAAAGTGACTTTCACCATCTGTCAAGTCACTTTTTCATGACATTTCTTTTCTGCCTTTATCCCAAGCACAACAGTTTATGGTAATTACTGCTATCCTGCCAAGCCCCAGGGCTTGAAGGCTGATTGATCATTCCACCCTCGGGCTTCTTTACACTTCAGGCCCATCTCTCAGATCTCTGCCAAACTTGTGTGTGAGGCATCTTCTTAGAGCACCGTGTCCCCCTTCCTGCATTCCAGAAAGGCCCAGAGATGAGGAAGCACAATGGACAGGTATGATGAGAAGAACAAGGCTCCAGCTCCCCAAGAGACAGACATAGGGTACCACTCCACACACAGATGTCCATCCTTCCTGGCCCTCCTGGATGCTTACGTGTTGGGTGGCCGAAAGCACTCTAACAGGAGAAAACCCCTGCTCCTCCTAAAGGCCCCAACCGGAGCATGGACGAGGAGTCCCCAGCTTTCCAGCCCACGGCCTTAGAGAAAAGCCTAGATCGGTGGGGGGGCATCATGATGCACGCCTTTAGTCCCAGCACTTGGCAGGTGGATCGCCGAGGTTTCGAGGACAGCCTGGTCTATACGGCAAGCCAGCTAAGGCTACCTAGTGAGACCCTGTCTTTAAAACAACAACAATAATAATGATAACAATCAAAAAGAATGTTTCTTTGGCCACTCTTTATTCTCTGGGCTTTTGCAGTACCACGTGGTAGTCCATGCACATGGCTAAGCAACATGAGCCCAGAGACTCACAAGAGACACAGTCCTACGACCAGCTTGCTGTGTGATTCCAGAAATACTGCTTAACCTTGCTGGGTAAGGTGCAGTGTTTTTATCTACAAAACTGGAAGCAGTCTGTGGGCATTCAGTGCACGCAGGTTTTCCCCTAAAGGCCACGTCTTCCAGGAACATGACCACATGCCCCCCCCAATACTCACGTGATCACAACGGGGGCCACCTTGTTGGGGATGATGGACTTGGCCTTGCTGTTGTGCAAGCCTGTGGTGTGGAAGGGCTGCACACTGAGTGAATGCCTGCCATCCATGGTGCTGCTGCCTTGCAGGCCCTCCAGAGAGGTGCCAGCCGAGACTGTCTGCTGTGCTGTGCTTGCTGTTGTACCCATAGTCCGCCAGTGGCCTCAGGACCCGAGACCTGCAGGTGAGAAGTCACACAGTTCAGAGGGGCAGGAAAAAGTCAAAGCAGAGGGAGCCTGGCCCCTCAGGAAGAAGCAATTCCCCCCATGGCTGCAGACTCAGAGACTCTGGGGCATCTGCCTTCATGGCTGGCTCTGCTGACGCTGTGGGAGAGTTCTGTACAGAAAAACCTAACAAGCAGCTCCAGCTGCTTAGAGGGGCTTCTCTCAGGACCTCCTGGGACCACCTATGTCCCCTGTGTGCTTTAAGGAGGCTGGAGCCAGAGGAGGGAGGAAATAAGCCTGGGAAACCAAGCCAGGACCCCAGACGGTGGAGGGGAGAGCAGGCTGTGCTGGCCACTAAGAAGGGCTAGAGAGATTAAGAGCACTGGCTGCTTGTCCAGAGGACCAGGGTTCAATTCCCAGCACCTGCATGGCAGCTCACATGTCTAACTACAGTCCCAGGGGACCTGGAGCCCTCTTCTGGCCTCTGTAGGCACCATATACACGTCTTACACAGACATGCAGGCAAAATACCCACATACATAAAAATAAACTTAAAAAAAATTTAAAAACCTGAACATGTTCAGGAAAATAATTTTTTTAAGAAGAAGAAAGGCTGGGCTGGAGGGATGGCTCAGAGGTTAAGAACACTGGCTGTTCTTCCAAAGGTTCTGAGTTCAATTCCCAAGAACCACATAGTGGCTTATAACCATCTGTAATGAGATCTGGTGCCCTTTCTGGTGTGCAGGCAGACCAGGTAGAATGCTGTATAAATAATAAATAAATAAATCTTTAAAGAAGATGAAGAAGAGGAGGAGGAAGATGAGGAAGAAGGGGCGGAGGAGAAAGAAAGGCTGAGGGACTGAGGCACAGCTCAGCCACAGAGCACTGGTAACTAACACGGGGTACAGTCAGGTAGGGTTAGCCGCCCAGAGGTCATGTTCAGGACTTCCAGGCTCAGACAGCAAGAAATGAAGCTGGGTAGAGAGGGCTTGGACAGGAATAGGCCGCCGGGCTCACATATGCCCCTTGCACGGAGGCCATTCTCCTCTCCTCCATGTCATTCCGCTAAAGCACAAACAGGAAAACACTCTATTCCCGAGTTTCATACAAGGAGGCCAGAGACATCCAGACCAGGTGAGCTCCCATCAGATGAAGCATTCAAAGAAAAGAGCAGCCACAGTTCTGGGAAATGGGGCAGAGCTTCCCCACCCAAGGAGCGCTAAGCATCCTGGACTGGAAGGTCTCAGCAGCCTGAGGTTAAAGTCAAAACCTATTTAAAGCAAGTGAAGGAACATATCAGGATCCAGTGGAAGAGCTGGAGAATGGCGTAAGGCTTGGGGCCTGCTTGGAAGAACAAGGTTAGGTGTCCCACATGGAAAGTGGCAGTTATGGCAGAGGGGATCATGGGAGGGTTTTTTTTTTTGTTGTTTTTTGGTTTTGTTTGTTTGTTTTTGCTTGTTTGTTTGTTTGGTTGGTTGGTGTGGTTTGATTTAATTTTTGGGTTTTTGAGACTGGGTTTCTCTGTGTAGTCCTAGCTGTACTGGACTCACTCTGTAGACCAGGCTGGCTTCTAACTCAAAAATCCACCTGCCTCTGCCTCTGGGATTGAAGGCATGCACCACCACTGCCACAGCTTCATGGGTGTGTCTAGGAACTCAGTGGCCACAGGCCCACACATGTCACTATGGGGGTGAATTCTGGTAGCTCCCCATTTCCTTTTACCCTTGGGAGATAGCCCACTATGTAGCCTAAAACATTTAGCTGCAAATCATGGGTGCTGTCTGCTCCTGACCACACTCCCCCACCAAACCCCCACCCTCACACCCTTTATCACTGCAGCAGCACCCAGAGATGAGAACAGTGGGCTGATGGGTCAGTGCAAAGCCAGGCCAAGTCAGTCTGCAGTCCCTGGGCCTGACTTAGAGCTCCCAGTGCTCATATAGACTCCCCATACAGGGGGGGGGCTCCTTCCCCAGAATACAGGGGCTCCATCCACAGAGCTA
>NW_026594838.1:0-6416 GCF_907164565.1 Psammomys obesus
TCAACACACATGCACACGTGCGCACGCACACACACACACACACACACACGGAGACTTTAGATGCCTGGGACTTGCTTCTCCTTCCTCTTATTTCCTTTAGGCAAATGGGAATCACTAACAGTGGCTGAACAGGGGTGAGTTGTGTTTAATGTGTGGGTCTGAGCACAGCTGTGTGACAGGCTGTGGCAGTGATGGGAGCTGCCCAAGACACAGACTGCAACTCAGGAATGGTGTATTATTAAGGGAGACAGGATTTCTTTTGGCTCGTAGTTTGAGGGGTTACCATCCCTGTAGCTCAGGAAGGCCTAACAGGGGCAGCCTCATGGCAACAGGTATGTGGATGGAACTCCTCACATCTCCTCACATTCTCCTCACAAGCAGAATGAGGCTACATCCTGACATACTAGCTGTGGCCCTGCAGTGCTATGGCTGCCAGCAAGGACCTATGTCTAGTAGTTTCAACATTTCTGCAACAGTGCCTCCAGCTAGGGACCAAAGGTTTAAACACATGAGCTTAAGAAAAATTTAAATTTAATCTATGACATTTCTGCCCCTGGTCTCCATATGCTCTTAGACTGACTCTCCTCAGTACCTGCAGCTTTCCTTGGCAGACGTACCACATTCTACAGTATCCTGAATTGCAACTCAGGCTTCCTGTTCGCGGTTTCACAATAGCCTACTCACGAGATCCATTCGAGGAATCTGAGCATGGTCTACAATACTGAGTCTCACAGGCTTTCGGGAATCTTGGTGCAAGATTCCATGACCCTGCAACTCTTGTATTTTGCATGCCGAAAAAACAAGCATTCTTTGGATGACATCATGTTCCGTTAACAGTCGAGATGTAGCCTGGGACCCTTTTGTTACAACTGTAGTGGCCTCTGGGTGCCCTTATGACTGAACCAAGAAAATTCTGCCCTGGTACTGTGGGAACTTGCCCTCAAGGCATGATTTCTGTTGTGTTAGTTCAGGTTTAAACTTAGTTCAGACGTTGGTTGCTTCTTTCTCAGGAGCCTCTCAAGAACATATCTTTATATTCATAAACTCCAGCGTACCCACTCTCCCTTTACATGAAGATCTTTTTTTTAAAGTCAGATTAGAAGCCTAGAGAGATGGCACAGCACTTAAAGCTGCTTTTTGTTCTTGCAGAGGATTGGAGTTTGCTTCCCAACTCATGTTGGGCAGCTCACAACTTCCTGTAACTCGAACACCAGGGGATGTGATAGCCTCTCCTGGCCTCTACAGACACCCTTATATGCACACACACACACATACACACACACACACACACACACACACACACACACACACACACACACACCATTATAATAATAAAATATATCTTTTTAAATTTTTGTTTAATTAGTCTTCGATTCACTAACATTGTAAAGAGAATATCTTGTGTTATCTTCTAGAAACTTGGTTGTCACTATGTTTTCAGTAGTTTTTCTTTTCTATTTATTCATTACGGATGAATTTTATTAAAGAAATGATGTGTCATGGTGCTTTCTTCTTAGATCAGAAATTACTGGAATTCAGTAGACTTTTTCAATGTAGCTGGTGGTGAGTTTAAGTTCTGTGTCTTTCCTCTGGGCGTCCCAATTCCATTTGTTATTGAATCTCAGCAACACATGTGACAGAGTTCTGATGATGGGTCCATGTTTCTCTTCTGATGTTGATACCCAAGTTATCAACTCTGTTATCAGCTCTGCAATAAATCTTCACCTTTAGTGGTATAAGTTCTCCACTCCATCTTTGCTCCTGCACATTCTTTTTAAATGATTTACTTTTTAAACTTATGTGCATTGGTGGTTTTGCCTGTATATATGGCATGTGTGTCTGTGTGGGTGTGTCATGTCCCCTGGAACTGGAATGACAGGCAGTTCTGAGCTGCCATGCCAGGGCTAGAAATTGTACATGGGTCCTTTGGAAGAACAGCCAGTGCTCTTAACTGCTAACTCATCTCTCCAGCCCCTACATATTGTATTTAAATTATATTTGGGGTGTGTGTGTGTATGTGTATGAGAGAGAGAAAGGACATCATCCAGGCTATAATGAAAAGACTACATGCAAATACTCAAGAGATGCAGTTGAGAAGAATTATGGTAGCCAGGCTGGAGAGATGGCTCAGCCTCTAAGAGCATTGGCTGCTCTGCTCTGTTCTTCCAGAGGAGCTGGGTTCAGTCCCAGTACCCACATGGTGGCTCATAACTGTCTGTAATCCCAGCTCCAGAGAATCTGATGCTCTCTTCTGCTTTCTGTGGGCATAAGGCATGTATGTGTGCACATACATACATTCAGGCAAAACATCCATACACAATTAATTAATTAATTAATTTTAAAAATGTAAGGAATGGTAGTGCCTTAGTATTTCTTAAAAGAAAACTAAAAATTACTGAGTTTATTTAAGAAAAGATTAGGAAAAAGAACAATAGAAGACTAAATAACATAGAAAAGATAGGAAAAAATTAACAAAGTAGAAAAAAATGCCTCCTCCGTATAGAGGTGAGCAAAAATCCAAAAATAGGGTCTTACAAAACATCACACAATATCTTAAAATCTTCAGGGGAAAAAGAAAAGATCAAGCCAGGTATGGTGGCTCATACCCTTATTCTCAGCATGCAGGGGGCAGAGGCAGGTGGATCTATGTGAGTTTGAGGCCAGCCTGCTCTGCAAAGCAAGTTCCAGGCCAGCCAGTGCTACAGAGTAAGATGCCTTCCAAAAATAGGATAAAATAGCATACTACCAACACAGACAGCTATGTTTTAAAGATAGAGGTACCATACTATATATAACTTCAAGTCCACAAGAATAAAATTTTTTATTAGAAATGTCATTTGCCAAAACTGATACTAGAAAAAAAAAAAAAAAGAAAAGCGAAAGATAAAAAAGGAAGAAAAGAAAAAGTAAGCTAAATTGTGCTATAACTATTGAAAATCTGGCCTCATCTGTAAGAGCCATGTCCCAGGCTTCCCAGTAGAGCAGAGAAGGAGGACTGATCCTCCACCCTCTTTACAAGAGCCAGGGGGATGAGCAGAAGTGTGGGTTGCACAGTGAAGGGCAGAGAAAGGGCACCTTAGCTTCATAACCCTGGACAGAAAAGGAGCCAGAGAGAACTACAGGGTAAAATACAAACATTGCACCAAGCTTTCAGATAGATATGACCCTCTCCTCTCAATCTGCTGTGCTAAAAGATGCATAGTTACTCTTTATGGCTGCGATTTATGCCTGTGCATATGTAAAGACCTGCAAGCAGGCTTAGACATTCTCTTATGCATTCTATACAGATGCTCTCTTAGGGTATTCCTGCTGCTACAACAGAAGACCTCGGACTGGTATCTTAGGCCATTTTCTTCATTGCTATAGCACAATACCTAACACCAGGTAATTTGTAAAGAACAGAGAGCCATTTGGAACAGAGAGCCATTTGGCTCACTGTTGCAAAGCCATGGTGTTCGCATCCGTGAACGCATTTTTTGCTGCAACATAACCTGGCAGAGGGTCCCCCACAGCAAAGCACAGAAGCCACCTGTCTGACCTCTCATTTTTCTCCCTCTTTCTTTTAGACAGTATCTCACTTAGCCCAGGCTGACCTTGAATGCACTATCTAGCTGAGGATGACCTTGAACAGTCCTCCTGCCTCTAGCTCCCAAATGCTGGGATTATAGGTAAACTGTGACTTGTTTACATTGTGGTAGAGATGGACATTGGCCTTTGTGTATGGAGACAGCTCTACCAACTGAGCACATTCCAAGCCCCTCCCCCTTTTCTTCTAAAGCCATTAATGCCATTACTGGTAGGGGTTTCCACCTTGATTTAATTTAATTCTCCTTTTCTTCCCAAAAGCCACACCCCTGACTACCATTAGCATATAACTGTGAAGATTTTGTCTTCAACTCACAGATTCTGGGAAACTGCAGCAACTGAGTAATTTATAAATAACACAATATAAGTAACATGGTTACTTAGACTGGAACCATCCAAGAGTCAGGACATGGTGAGTGTTTATAGAAGGCACATTGTCACTGTGTCTTCACACAGCAAAAGACCAGAAGGACAAAAGAACACAATAGCTGCCTCAAAATCCCTTTTAGAAGGACTGTAATCCTGTTTACCTCCTACAGTCTAGCATGAATTTTGGAGGGACCCAATCTTCAGTCATAGCCAGTTTGTCTCTTTGTTTATTCAAGAGTACTTATTACACACACACACACACACACACACACACACACACACACACACACACTTGGATAACTTGGTGGAAAGAACCAGAGATGAGCATCTTTGTTCACACAAAAGTTTCCTCCGAGAGACTAGAGGTCTAAATGTAAGAGATGGACTAAAAACTGTCAGAAGAATTTTCATGACCTTGGGTTGGTTAGAGCCAGAACATTAGAACTACGAGCAATGAAAGAAAAGTAATAAAATTGTACTTAATCAAACTTGAACACATTTGTACCTTAAAAGGACACCATCAAGAAAGCAAAAAGAAAATGGTCCTGATGGTGCAAACCTGTAATTCCAGCTACTCATGCATCTGGGGCAAGAGGATATTGCAAGTTTAAGGCTTACCTGAGCTATAGCATGAATTCAAAGCCAGCTTAGGAGCAGGAGAGATGACTCGGTGGTTAATATCACTGGCCTCTCTTCCAGAGGACCTGGGTTCCAATCCCAGCACCCACATGGTAACTCGCAACTATCTGTAACTCCAGTCCCAGAGGATCTGATGCCATCTTCTTGCCTCCATAGCCATTGCTTACAAATGGTACAAAGACACATGCAGGCAAAATACCCATACACATTAAAAAAAAAAAAAAATTAGGTGGAAATCAGGGAGTCCTGCTGAGGATGGGGAGGGAGGATTGGAGGCACCAGAGGGGTCAAGAACATCACGAGAATATAGCCCAGAGAATCAACTGACCTGGACTCAAGTGGGCTCATAGAGATCAAGGAGCCTGTATGGGTCCTTGGCCCTCTGAATAAATGTAATGGCTGAGTAGCTCCGTGTTTTGTGGGATTCCTAAAAGTGGGAGCAGAGCTGTCTCTGACTATTTGCCTGCCTTTGAGACTATTTTTCTCCTACTGGGTTGCCTTGTCCAGCCTTGATGTGAGAATATGTGTCTTAGTCTGTAGCTTGTTATGCTGTATTTGGTTGATGTCCCCCGAAGGCCTGCTCTTTTCTGAGGGGAGATGAAGGGAGGGTGGATCTGGGGAAAAGGGGAGGTGGGGAGAGACTGGGAGGAGAGAGGGGAGGGGAAACAGCAGTTGGGATGTGAGAAAAGAATAAATAAAGAGGAAAAAAATCTAAAAAATTAATAAATCTCAGAAAAAAATTTACACTCAGATTCTTTTTCTACTTTATATATATGGATGTTTTCCCTGCGTGTATGTCTGTACAGTATGTGCATACAGTGTCTGAAGCCTCCCAATTTTGTTTAAAAGAGATAAAGATAAAGAGAATCCTGGGGGTGTAGCTGGGTGGAAGAGCATTGCTCAGCATGTGAGAAGCCCTGACTTCAACCCCTAGAACTGCAAAAAGGAAAGAAGGAAGAGAAGGAAAAGAAGGGAAGGAGCCAGTGAAAAGATGACTCACAACAGAAATATTTGCAAACCATATGTTGGGAGCCAGGCTGATTCCAACGCTTTCTCAGAGAACTTGAAAGAAAGAGAATACTCCTATGTCCATGACAAGGTCCAGTCTGGGCCTGAGGCAGGACCTAGAAGAAGTTAAGATTTCAGTTCCTGGGAGCCTGGCTTTTCCTCCTTGAAGAGACTGTGGTTACAAGTACCCAGGCCACTGTGTACTCGGTCTGTGATGCACCTGAGATACCCTGTGTTTCCTTTGAGCAACACTGATTGATTAGCTTCCTGTTGACTCCATCCCATTTTACGATAACTTAATGCTGACACTGTCTCATTTCCCCCTACAAACTGTATATAAGATGCTGTACTTCTTAATAAGCTTACTTGGCATAAGACATAGCTTGTGCAAGACTGCCTGGCCCCAGCTGGGAGATGGTGGCACATGCCTTTAATCCCAGAACCAGGGAGGCAGAGGTAGGCAGATCTCTGAGTTCAAGGCCAACCTGGTCTACAGAATGAGTTCCAGGACAGCCAGGGCTACATAGAGAAACCCTGTCTCAAAAAAACAAAACAAAAGACAACCTGATCCCAAATTCTGCTATCTTCTTTATCCTCTGATCCTCTGGTCATTCCTCTCAGGAACTTGTCACTGAAGAATGACCTGTTGTTCCTGGTCAGCTATGTCTGAGAAAGGTCTAGAATCCAAATATATAAGGAACTATCTATCACAACTTGATAATAAAAAGATAACTCAGTTTAAAACTGGGCAAAGGATTTGAAAGGCAGTTTTCCAAAGAATATAAATGAACAACCCATAAGCACATGCAAAAGCA
>NW_026594839.1:0-4998 GCF_907164565.1 Psammomys obesus
TTGGGAGGGGGTCTCTCTGACGGAAGATACCCTCCGGGGATCTTTCATTTGGAGGCCCCAGCGAGATCTGAGACCCCCCACCCAGGGACCACCGACCCACCTTCGGGAGGTGAGCTGGCCAGCCGTCTTTTCTGTGTATGTATCTGTCTTGTCTGTTGTGTGCTTCTGTGTCTGTTCTGTTTGCAATCTGAGACTTGATCAAGTCATCTGAATCAGACGGAAAGTAAGAAGGGGTTGACGAATCCAAGGACTTCTGTTCCGTATCCCTGGAAGACGTTTCAGGGTGTCTGAGTGAGTCTGAGTGGGTTCGAGTCCCACTGCTGACTCCCATCTGGAGGGTCTGAGTGGGTTCGAGTCCCACCGGCTCTCATCTGGAGGGTCTGAGTGGGTTCGAGTCCCACCGGCTCTCATCTGAGAGGGTCTACTGTCGTGGGTTCGAGTCCCACTAGTCGTGGGTTCGAGTCCCACCGACTCTCATCTGAGTGGGGGCCAATTTGTTGGCTCCCCGTCTGGGAGACACGGATCCGTGGCACCGGGTTGGGGCCTCGCCCCTCTCGGAGGGTTACGTGTTTCATCTGGGCCATCTGAATTTTTGCTTTCAGTTTTGCTTCGTGCCGCGCGGCTTGTGTCGTGTTTTGTCTGTTTAAATCCTGTGTTTCTCATGTATGTATGTGTTTTTCTGTGTCTGTTTCTTTGTGGACTTGGACTGATGAGAGTTCGGACAGAGGACAGTTGAAATTGAAACTAGTTCTCGGCTCGGGAGCTCGGGAGCTCGGGAGTACACACGGCTGCATGACAGGACACCAAGCAGTGTGCTCTCCCTCCCGAAGGAGCCGAGGAGAAAATGCTTTCAGGTGGCTGGGGAGACGTGGAGCTGGAGCTTGGGCGGGCGGTGCTCGGACACTTGGGAGTCTGTGAAATAACAATGTACAACCAGCAGGGCACGGGCTCTGCAGCCCCGAGACGAAGGGGTGGAAGATCGCCCCCCCCTCCCCCCCGCTCGGAGGGGAGGTGGGGCGGCGCGGCTGGACTCCCCGGGAGCTGCCTGCAGTGTTCAAGAGAGGCCCGGCCAGAAAGCAGGTTCATGACCTGCGGGGGAGGTAAGCTAGAGTGAAGCTCACAGGGAGCCAAGAGAACAGGCAAGGCTCGTGGGCTTGCTAGGTAAAAGTCCTTAGGCGGGGATTGGCACCTTAGCTGCTCCACGACAGGAGCTGCTCTGGCTGCGAGAATAAAGAAAAACTCCTCCCCCTTGCCTTCATGCCAGCTCAGCAGTGAGGGGGAAGAGAACAGCAGGAGCTCACCACGCCCTCTTGCTCCTCTCTTCCCTCCTCCCACCTAGGGGGCTTGCATCTTACAGATCAAACAGTAATTTAAGATGATTGTTTTCAATTGGTTTTAAATGGTTGATATGATCAAAAATAATTGGGTATGTTTTAAGGTTAAATTCAAATTCTTGTTTAAAACACGTATATGTGCCTATGTGTTTGTAGGGTCTATGAATACATATGTTTAAATAACAACAATATAAATTGCCACATGGTGTGACTCAGAAAAAAAAAAAAAATTCTGGCTGATAGGTTTGGTATGGCTAAAATAATTCATACAGTTTAAAATTGTTCTGTACTGTTCTGTTATGCAGTTGGTTCTAAAACTTATTTAATCACTAAGTTAAAAATGTTGGTTGTGGGGGATTATAAATGCTCCACAATGTTTGCTGTATCATCATCAGCACCTAATGGCTATGTTTGGTATTATCAGTCACAGCCTATGGTAGCCTAACACGAGGCTAGCCACCATGATCTTTCAGGGATAGAGAACATGTAAAACTATATTTTTGCTGCCATATCTGTTTAGGCTTCCAGCTGAGTTCAGTTACACGTGGTTAGCCGCCATGCTAGTCCAGAGAAAAAGGATAGAGCCATGAGTTTGTAATCATTTTTGTTCAGGTATCTCAGTTATGTTCAGTCATCTGATTAGTACTAAATACAAAGCTTTTTACTGTTCAATTTTAATGCAAGTGATAGAAACAACAAGATTTGCTAGGCTCTCTATGAACTATGTCTGATTAAAAGATTTGCTTTGATTTTAGTTCAGAAAGAACAGATTTAAAGTTATACTAACAACTACAGTTGGCTACACCTAGTGTCTTTGTTTAGTTTTTCTTTTACACAGTTTAAAACAGATAATAAAGATAGACAAAGAGTAACTCAGATATGCTGGCCCTCAGGCTTGTCAGAGATCTGATGAATATGGCATTTTAACTGTGTAAGCTTATTGTGACAGAAAGTCCTAAAATCCTGGCAGTAGCTCCAAGGTCTCCGAGAAGATTTGGGCACAACGACAGATGACTGCGACTCTGGATTGTGGTATGCTAACCACTAGGCAATATTGCCTCAACTGGCCCACTGCTAGGGCCCAGCCTAAGCTGTGGACAAAACCGGGGACATCTGAGGAGCCATTGTCTCACATTGTGAGAGGCAAGGTGAGGTCAATCTCTTCTGTTCCTCTTTCCACAGAAGCAGTAAAAGCAGTCTCTCACCTTCTGTGCCTGGCTGGACAGCCTCTGTTCAGGATGCCATGAAACAGGAGCGAGGGACACTGCCTAGGTGATGGACTAAGTAGTCATCTCTGTCATTTTGATAAACACATAGATTGATATATTTATTTAGCTTATAATTTATCCTTCTCAGGTCTCTGAACACCTTGATGGCTATGCTAAGCTTACGGTAGCTTTACAGCTAGAGAAAAGACAATTAGATCCACTGTTAGTTCATTGATCAGTTCATTAGCTAAATTAGCTAAAACTACCGGATACTAGATCTCTTATTAAAAAAAAAAAAGAAAGACAGGTTTCCCTTGCTCACAGAATTCATGTTAGTCATCTGTGTCTAAAGATATAGCTAGAAAAAAAAATAAAAATAATACGGAGCCTATATAGAGTCTAAAGATATAAGAGTTTAGGTTATAAAATCTAAAATGTTATTATTTGGTCTGAAAAAAATGTTTCAGGGTTGATAAATACAAAAAATTAGAGTGTCTAAGTTAATAAAAATAGTTTAAAACATGTTAAAATTGAGAGATATTTTAGATCTCTCCCCCCTCTTTGCTACTGTTGTGCTTATGTTATAAGATTTCAAAAGTTCAGAGTTTTGACATTTATTAATAGAGTTCTGATAAGTTGATAGAGCACTGACTGCTTATTATTCAGTCACCAGGTTGAGATTTTAATTTCCTTTGATTGGCTTCTGGAGATAGACTTAAAGATACTTCTCGTCATGTTAAAAACATCTGTTTAATGTATATATCTGACCCAAAAGTCATAGCTTTTAGTATGGTATTCTTAATATCTGCCATTTCTGAGATAGATTTTGACACAGAAATAAAAAAAAAAAAATCAAACATCCAGGGTTTAACACTAAAGCCAGTAATGTGTTTCTGCCTAACTTTCCAATATAAACATAGAGATGGGGACTAAAAGATGCTAAATATGTAAAAAAATGGCTAAGCTTCATTCGTGGCTAATTACCAACAGGCTATGCCCACAAAAAATGTTACCGTAGACACACTTAAGTTATATATAAAGGTTATAAAACAAACAACTGATACTTATTCAGTGGGATGCAGTTTTACCTGTTACTCTCAAAATGTTCAATTTGCTGATATGTTACTTTTCTGAGTATTTAAAATTATACATTTCCTTTTGTGTACTAAAAATTTCATATAAGTTTCAGGATTTGACCTGGATCTGACATAGCTCAAAAGGATCACAGATGAGGTTTTCCCTAATCTTTCCAATTTAATAGATAAATTTTAACTTCTGTCTCCAGTCTAAATTTGTCTCAGCAGATTTTCACCTGTTCAACTCTGTTCTGGGATCAGCTATAGACTACAAGCTGAGATCTGGACTTCCTGAAAACTGATCTGATTGCTCCCTGCCTCTTCCGGTGGATCAACTGACCAGATGCTTGGGACTGCCCTATTGCCCAGCTTTTGACTGGCATTTCAGCCTCCCCAATCCCTGATGCCTACGTCCAACGGTCAGCATGAAGAAGCTCCAGAAGATGGATCTCCGCCCAAATCCCCCCTAACAGGCTGAAATGCTAAGTCAAAAGTAGCTCCCTGACATTAGCTATTATCTTGAGCATCTGTTTAGCTGCTGACCATCCTAGATTGATAAGAGATAACATGGCTAAACTCAGAAGAAAACTCAGACAGAGACAATTCTTTGAGTCAGGACAGAGCTGGTACAAGAGATGGTTTAGTCAGTCCCCCTAGATTACCACCCTGATCTCCTCCATTATGGGTCCCCTAATCATAATTCTCCTGATTCTAGTATTTGGGCCTTATATTCTAAATTGGCTGATCCAGTTCATAAAAGACCGGTTCTCTGTCGTACAAGCGTTGGTGTTGACCCAACAATATCATCAGCTCAAACAACAGGAGACAGAATTTAACTCTTCCTAGGCCCGAGAATGGAAGATTCCATTCTAAGTTAAAAGAAAATGGGGGAATGAAAGACCCCAGCCTCACCCTAAGTTAAACATAGCTAATGCCATTTTGTGAGACACCACTGTTTTGTAAAACTCTGAAGGCCAGATGAAAAACTGGAAAATTACTGAGAAATCCTAGCTGTGTCACCCACTTGGGATATCTGTGGTCAGGCTGCCCCAGTCATACTAAAAACAGTTTGTGTTAATCACTCTCATAGATATCTGTGAGACTGTTTCAGCTAAGATAGGGAAAAACAAAATAACAGGTGGCGGGCCACGTCAAGGGGTCATCCTACCCCCCTTGACCACCCAGTTCCTGGAATCTTGGTGCCCCTGCCAAACTTTGACGCAAATTGTGGTCTCGTGTAAACGTACCAATCAGCCCCCTGTAACCATGCCCTCTCGTTTCTGTACCAGTGCCTCTGCCTCTAAAACCCTATAAAAACCCCAGCTTTCTACCTGGGGGGCGCGGAAGTCTTCCGAAAGACTTTTTGCCCCGGGTACCTGT
>NW_026594840.1:0-1170 GCF_907164565.1 Psammomys obesus
GATAGATAGATAGATAGATAGATAGATAGATAGATAGATAGATAGATGACAGATGGATATATAGATAAATAGATAGATAGATGATGGATAGATGATAGATAGATAGATAGATAGATAGATAGATAGATAGATAGATGATTGATAGATGATAGATGGGTGGCTAGATAGATAAATAGTAAATGGATCAGTAGATAGATAGATAGATAGATAGATAGATAGATAGATAGATAGATAGATAGATAGATAGATAGATGGTAGATAGTCGGTGCTGGGAGATTTGCCAAACCACCCATCTGTATGCAGTTTCTTGTAGTTCTTAGACTTCCAGCTTCCAGGGAGTTATCATGGCCCAGTTGCTCCTCTCTTGAGTGGCTTCCCTTCTTGTGGAGTCCTCTCACTCTCTCCCCAACATGTGAGAACATCCTGGGCACCCTTCTCTTCTCCAACCTCAAACAGAAGTCTCCAGACAAGTCCCCCAGGTTTTGCCTCAAGAAATCTGAGCTCTAGCTCCCAAAAGACATGGGGAAACAGAGTATGGGCCACACCGATGTCACTTTGTGTCTTCATTTTCTCCCAGATGGATGAGGATGAAAAGAGAGGTTGACAACCCTTGTGTCCAGTTGCAGGATTGGTGTGGACTCTGAATGCTCACCCCAGTAGCTATAGACCACCAACTGCATCTACTTCGGCTGTATAGATTGAAACTGTATCCAGTGCAGTGGCTAGATTGTGAATGTATACACTCGGGCAAATATAGATCGGAACTGTAGCCACTTCAGGGATATAGATTGTAACTGCATCTTCTAGAGTGGCTATAGATTGTAACTGGCAGGAGACTGATATAATTGACTTTAGCTCATTTTTTAAGTGACACAGCCTTGCAGAGTCCTCACCCATGACCTCTCTCCTGCCATACACAGTCACCATCACCTGTTAGTGGTTTCTGGAAAAAATCTGAGCCCTCATTGGCATAGTAGCACACTTTCTTGAATGTGGTAAATATCACGTGGGTAAGACAACCTTGTGCATGTCTCACACTCCTGGGTATGGTATGGATACCATATCTCATTGTCACGTGGATGTGACACACCTTTGTGTGGATGAGCCCACCTCCCTGGGAAGTAATGAGGATTTGAGAGAATCTGCAACCTGGCCCTCTCCTGGGATTCT
>NW_026594841.1:0-1867 GCF_907164565.1 Psammomys obesus
AGGTACGCAGCATCTCTGAATACAATTGTCTCTAGCTCTACAAAGGATCTTTTTCTTCGCAAACCATCAGATCCCGCTGTTGGAGATGAGTATTATTCCACTAACTTTGTTTTCACAGAAGCAGATTGGTTAATTCTAGGGTGGAATTGACAAATGTCACACTGCAGAGTGTGGTGACATTTCAGCTTGTTTAAAAAAATAAATACAAACCATATTTGTGGGCACTTACTCCTCAGTGTGTGGATGTTTCTGAATGTGTATGTATGTGTTTATTAGTTTTGGATCAGATGGACAAGAAAACTACATATCTGAGAACCAGCTAGTTTTATGTATAATTTTTGTAAATGAAGTATTTCTGGGTAAAGTTATAAAACAAATTAACTAATTTGCTTCTATGAAAACAAAGTTAGTGGAATAATACTCATCTCCAACAGCGGGATCTGATGGTTTGCGAAGAAAAAGATCCTTTGTAGAGCTAGAGACAATTGTATTCAGAGATGCTGCGTACCTTCAGTGAGTAAACTTACCTCATCATTGACAGGCCTAAGAGACCCCTTTGTGAACTGGCCTACTCATCTGCATTTTGGGGTTATTTCCAGCATCACCTGTAGTTGTCAGAAGCCTAGAGCTGAAAGCTGGACTTAGCGGTGAGAAGTTCAAGCTATGCCACCTTTGTTTTCCCATCATGTAGCTTCATGGCCTTTACCCGGCTCCTTTGCTTCTCTAGTCCTCCATTTAAATGTATATATATATACACATTATTATATATACATACATTATATATATAATATATATACATTATATATTATATATATATAACCCTGTAGAATGCATGCAACTGTACTTCTTTTTTGTTATTTTTTATTTTTATTTTTATTTTTTTGCAACTGTACTTCTTAGACCTGAGAGTTAACCAACCAGTAATAATTAGATGAAAGTATTCTTCAAGCCATTCCTCCCTATTTTATGAATATTCCCATTGTAGAAATTTTAAAAGTTGAATTCATTTATAAACAATCTCAGAAACTTCACTGAGTTAAAACAGCCAATTTTGTTACATATAGGACTTAGTCCATATATTTGACATGGTCGGTCAGCATGACAGATACGTCTGTGACTTAAGAATTAGGTGTGAATGTGAGCTTAATGGTTTCTCACACTACTGGAACGTTATTGCTTTTATGACCATAAAACTCCACCTCATTCTCCCTTCATTGTACTCCAGAAGGCCGTAGTTTCTCTACATTTGTATTTATACTCTAAATGGTGCTGTTTTTCTGTTTTCACAACTGTTCTCATTTTATGTTGGTACTAGAGAAAACTGAAGCAAATTCAGCGCTTTAATACAAATCCATTGTCATCCAGCTCTGAAGACCTGAAGTGTCACTGGGCTGAACTCGGAGGTCTCCAGGCCTCTGCTCCTTCTGGAACGGAGGGAATGTAGGGAATGGTACGTTCCCTGGCTAGCCAGCTGCTGAGTACTACCCACTTCCCTTGTTTCATAGCCTTCAATCTTGAGGGCTAGCAGTGGAGGCTCGAGTCTTCACAGGAGTCTGGAAGCATGCATCTGCTGCCTCCCTTGTTGGCTGGTACAGACCTCCGTGACTACATCAGATCCTCCCCTCCCCCAACACAGACACCAAATTCACGGTAACCCTCTCCTCTCAAGATCCTTTACTAAAGCACCTGCAAAATCCAGTTTCACCACAATGGGGCATACGCACACAGGAATAGAATGTTAACATCCCTTGTGGTATTCAGTCTACCCGCACACTCATGATGAGGAGCCGATAAACGTGAGCATCCTTGCATCTAATAGGAGGGAAGAGCCGCTGTGAGGTAGCTGATTCGGTGAGCTGACGGGATA
>NW_026594842.1:0-2789 GCF_907164565.1 Psammomys obesus
TAGGCTTTAGAAGACATACAGGTTACAAAGTTAGTCTAACCCTTTCATTTCCCCCTTCTCCTTGTAACTGCTTCAATCATGAAGCAGCTGCAGAGTGAGAATGTTATCTTAAAAAAATTCTTTTTTCTTTTGACCCAACATTTCAGCCTGTAGAATGGGACAATGGGCCGATGATCCGTCTTCTGGAATTTCTTCATGCTGATGATTGGATCGTTGATATCTCAGTTTGAAAGAGGCTGAAATGCTGGTCAAAAGTTGGGGAGAGTACATGGGTAAAGATTACTAGGAGCCAGTCAAAGGCTGGTCAATGAGGCAGTCCTTAACAGTCTCTGGTTAGTTGATCCAATTGAAGAGAAAGGGAGCAGTCATGTCTGCTTCCAACAAGTCCAGATTTTAACTTGCAGTCAACCAGGTGAAAATCTGCTGAGACAAATTCAGACTAGAGACAGAAGTTAAGATTTGTCTGTTAAATGGAAAAAGTGAGGAATCCCAACACCAGGGAAAAACTCTTCTGGGATCCATTTGAGTTATGCCATATCTAGGTCTCATGACCTTTTGATTTTTATAAACTCATATGAATTTTTGGTACACAAAAGGAAATATATATATATATATATTAAAAAACTCAGAAAAGTAACATATCAGCAAATCTAATACAACAACATTTTGAGAGTAACAGGTAAAAACTATATCCAACAGAATGGGTACCAGTCAGCTGTTTGTTTTATATCTTTTATAAACAACTTAACTGTGTCCATGTGGCAGCCTTTTTGGAGTTAACGGCATCTGAGCAGCGGAACTCAGCCTCTTGGCTATTTTTTAAAGTCCAGTCTCTCACAGACTGACCTTGGTGGTCTTACAGCAGACTGCTCTGACCCTGAGAAACTCCGTGCAACCATAGTAACCAGACAGTAGGCTCTGTGCAACCTTGAGTAAACCCTCCTATATTTTGGCTAAGTAAAATTGCCTGCATGAGAAACTGCTTGTACTTTTTTTTTTTTTTTACTTAAGTGTTAACCTGATGTCCATTAAATTGACACTTTGATCAGTATGTAGACCAACATTTTTTAGATTTTTATAACCTGAACTTTTATATCCTCAGACCCTATATAAACTTTATATTTTTTTTAATTTAACTATTATTATAAGACATTGGTAACTGATGTAAAGCTTGTGAGCAGGGCAAACCTGTTTTTTTTTTTTAATATATAAAAGATATAGTATCTAGTAGTTTTAACTAACTAATGAACTGTCCAATGAGCTGATAGTGAACCTAACTGTCTGCTCTTTAGCTGCCAAGTTAACTGTTAACTAAGCCTAGCCTTCCAGCCTAGCTGTCAATGTGATCAGAGACCTGAGAAGGATAAATTATGAGCTAAGTAAATAACAGAGATGACTAGTTAGTCCATCACCTAGGCAGTATCCCTGGCTCCTGTGGTCTCCTGGCTTTCTGAGCAGAGGCAGTCCAGCCATCAGGCATAGAGGATGAGAAACTGCTGCTGTGGAAAGAGGAACAGGAGAGACTGACCTCACCTTGCCTCTCACAATGTGAGAGAATGGCTCTTCAGGTGTCCCCGGCTTTGTCTGCAGTTTAGGCTGGCCCTAGCAGTGGGCCAGTTGGGGAAGTATTGCTCAGTGGTTAGCGTACCACAATCCAGAGTTGCAGTCATCTGTCGTCCAAATCTTCTTGGAGACCTTGGGGAGCTACTGCCAGGATTTTGGGACTTTTTGCCACAATAAACTTACATATGTTAAAATGCCATATTCATCAGATCTCTGATAAGCTTGAGGGCCAGCATATCTGAGTTACTCTTTGTTTTTATCATCTGTTTTAAACTGTGTCCTATAAAACAGAATGTTACTTAATCTAGTTTTAGCAAATTTCTGAGATGCATGTTTTAGAACTATATATTTTAAGACAAATAGGCAAACTTTATAGTTATCCATCTTAGGCTTAACCTTAAAAAAAAAAAACCTATGCAAAGACACTAGGTAAAGCTCAACACCTTAACCAACTGCAATCGTTAGCGTAGCTTTAAGTCTGCTCTTTCTGAACTAAAATCAAAGCGAACATTTTAATCAGATACAATTTATAGAGGGGCTAGCAAATCTTGCTGATTCTACCACTTTGTATTAAAATTGAACAGTAAAAAGCTTTGCACTTAACACTAATTAGAGGACTGAACATAACTGAGAGACCTAAACAAAATGGTGGTAAACTCATGGCTCCACCCTCTTTATCTCCGGACCAGCATGGTGGCTGGCCACGTATAACTGAACTCAGCTGAAAGTCCTAAACAAATATGGCAGCAAAACTACAGCTTCACGTGCTCTCTATCCCTGAACCATCATGGCAGCTAGCCATGTGTTAGCACAGGCTGTGACTGACCATACCAAACATAGCCATTAGGTGCTGTTGATGACACAGCAAACACTGTGGAGCATCCATAATCCCCCACAACCAAAAGTTTTAACATAGTGATCAAATAAGTTTTAGAACCAACTGCATAACAGAACAGTACAGAACATTTTTAAACTGTATGAATTATTTTAGCCATACCAAACCTATCAGCCAGAATTTTTTTTCTTTAAAAGAGCATAAAAAAACATTTTGTAATGAAGAATCACCAGCCTTTTAAATGAATTATAACATATTTAAATACAGTTTTTTTTTTTTTAAATCATATTAACTCTCTGGCTTTTTATAATACATCCACTAACCTTTTGCAACATCCTATATACCTTTAGGTTCCTAGCTTTTTTTTTTTTTTTTTTTTTTTTTTTTTTTT
>NW_026594842.1:2889-5507 GCF_907164565.1 Psammomys obesus
TTTTTTTTTTTTTTTTTTTTTTTTTTTGCTTAAGCAGACATTTTTGCTTTAGACAAGCTATTTTTTTAATATCTCTTGCTTACTCTCTCTTTCTTTTTAGACAACAGAAAAACTCCCATTAAATTTTTTTTTTTAATTTTTCTAAGGGTTGGGAAACTGTTTTAAGTTCGTTGTTAGACTGTCCAAGAGTTATTGCTTAAAAAATCTGATAAACTGTAAATGTTTTATCCTCTTAAACATTTAAACAATTTTTAAAACTCGTCCCTGCAATATCAAAGCAAAGTATCTTCTTTAGGAGTGAATTCACAAAGCATAACCATAATTTTAAAAGTCAAAACCAGATTTTAAGACCAAAATTTATCAGTGAAAACAACCCAATCTTTAGAACCAATATCAACTTAGAACAAGACTTTCTTTTTATCCTAAAAGGAAATAAAATCATTTTGACTAAGAGATTTTGCAACCTTTGTTCTTTTCCTGAGCCACACCATGTGGCAATTTACATTGTTGTTATTTAAACATATGCATTTATAGACCCTACAAACACATAGGCACATATACATGTTTTAAAAAAGAATTTGAATTTAACCTTAAAACGTACCCAATTATTTTTGATCCTATCAATCATTTAAGACCAGTTGAAAACAATCGTATAATGGCCATATATTTAAACAGACAGACAAAACTTTTTTTTATTTAGACTCAGCTGTAATTCTAAACATTACAGCAAGTGCAGTTTTCTTCCTAAATTACTGTTTGATCTGTAAGTTGCAAGCCCCCTAGGTGGGAGGAGGGAAGAGAGGAGCAAGAGGGCGTGGTGAGCTCCTGCTGCTCACTTTCCTGCTGAGCTGGCATGAAGGCAAGGGGGAGGAGTTTTTATTCCCTCTTGGCAGCCAGAGCAGCTCTTGTCCTAGAGAAGCTACGGTGCCAATCCCCGCCTGGCCATGTATAAGGACTTCCACCTAGCAAGCCCAGGAGCCTTGCCTGCTCCCTTGGCTCCCTTGTGAGCTTCACTCTAGCTTACCTCCCCTGCAGGTCCTGAACCTGCTTCCTGGCCGGGCCTCTCCCCTCCCCCATGCTCTTCGGCTGTCCATTGCAACAAGGGGCCACATCAAGCCCGTGCCCTGCTGGGTGTGCACTGTTATTTCACAGACCTTCAAGTGCCTGAGCACCGCCTGCCCAAGCTCCAGCCCCAGCTCCACATGTCTCCCCAGCCACCCGAAAGCATTCCCTCCTCGGCTCCCTCAGGAGGGAGAGCACATTGCTTGGTGTCCTGCCATGTAGCCGTGTGCACTCCCGGGCCGAGAACTAGTTCTAATTTTAACTGTCCTCTGTCCGAATTTTCATCAGTCCAAGTCTACAAAGAAACAGACACAGAAAAATACATACATACATGAGAAACACAGGATTTAAATTGCTGGGGGAGAAGAATCTCTCTGCTCCTCCCTGTTCACAGAAAGGGGCAAGATGAGCGTCCTACAGGATGTCCCATGGACTTGGCATTAATGGCATGTCTGTCTGCCTTAATGAAACCGTTCCAGGCGAGTGGCCTTGAACCACGCAGGGGACTCGAACCCCTTCTACAGATGCTCTTGAGCTAGACCATCTCTCTGTCAAAAGAGTCAGAGAGGCAGCAACAACAGAAACAAAGAATCAGGCAAGTAATCAAACAAGGACGCCCTTGTGAGTGGTACCACAGTGCTCTGATAGAACGGCTGCCTGGTGGCGGTCGTTCTCTACAAAAATCAGACGGGAGGAGGACTGTCTCAGATCCAACCTCCCAAACGGAAACTGGGGCGTCCCCCAGTTCCCAGTCAAGCGATATTCTGACACGTCTGTCTATCACAATGACTGATCAGATGACCAAAAAGGTCCAGATAGGCGCCTAAACTGAAACAGATTGGTACCACAGAAATCTGATTGAGAGGCTGCCTCATGGTAGTCATCTCTGACAAGAAACAGATTGGTAAGACAGAAACAGACTAACCTGTTCCGAGCTTGACCTCCGAGTTCAGTCTGATGAGGGTTGGGGAAGGGGCATGCCCTTTCCCCGGCCAAACGCACCAAAAAATGTAAGACCTGGGGTCTCACAGCTCAGGAGTTCAAGATCGCGCCCTTCCCAGAAACTCCCCCAGACCAAGACTCGTTGCAAAAGCAAGAGGTTTATTAACCATTGCACAATGGGGTCATCCCTGCCAGTCAGCAAAGAGTGGCACCGGGAGACAAAGGCCTTTAGGTTTTTAAAAGAAAAATTGCGGGAAATTTGAAGTTGCAGTTTTGGCAATTTAGGATTGGATCCTAAATTTATAGCTTCCTAGCTATAAAGTAAGATAATTGGTTAATCTTAGGTGCTCAAGCTTGGCCAGTCCTGCCAAGTGTGGATGCAGCTGCAATTTAAGGTGGGGATGGTTAGCTCATCCTTGAAAATTAGGGGCTGCAGACTTTTGGCTGCAGGCCAAAAGCTACTCAGAAGAAGTCTGGGTCCATTGCTAAGAAATGCTATCTCAAAGACAGGAGTTTTTCTTTTTGCTGAGGGAAGGTCATTGCTTGATTGCCTTTTTTTTTTTTTTTATCTGTCCTCGTAGATAGGGTCACATTTTTCCATTCTCTGGAAAGGT
>NW_026594843.1:0-6445 GCF_907164565.1 Psammomys obesus
TGAGTATCTGCCCAGCTATAGTGCTTAAAGCTTGTTAATAAATTTAATAGGTCTCCATGTCATAATTTAAGAGTTGGAGCAGGCATAGAATAAAACTTATAAAAGAGCAGCACCAACAGATGAATGGATTAGAAATATGGCTGATACTGGTTCTTTCATATGATCTAACTCTAATAGGACAAGTGAGCTCTAAAGGTTTTGAGATAATCCAAATTGTCAAATGCCTTAATTGTGGTAAGCAGGGTGATTTCAAAAGGAATTGTAAGCAGAACCAAGCTAATTCTAAACGACAGCCTGAGACCTCAGGAATATGCAAAAGACGCAGCAAAAGCCCGCACTGGACTAATGAATGTATATCAACAAGGGACATGGTAACCCCTTGTTGGGGAAACGCCCAGGGGGCCTCTCACAGGCCCCACTATCAAATTCAAATCAGCCCTCTCAGGCAGCAGCAGAAAAACCCATCCACAGAACAATTAAGCAACACTCCTCTGAAGATACACATTAAAAACTCAGATATCAAAGTCAGAGCAACTTCAACAGCTAAAACAAAAACCTAGAAGGGACCAGAAAACAAGTATTTTGTCAAACTTCTATAGATGATCAGAGGCCAAAACTAAAGGTATTTATAAATAATACTGAAATTGAAGAAATGGCAGACACTGGTGCAGATGTAACAATAATTTTGCCAAAATCTTGGCCTCTTTAGGAAATAAATATTCAATTTCAAAAGGTTGAAACTTTATTCCAGGTATAACAAAGTATAAAATGGCTTAAATGTACAAGGCCAGAAGGTCAATTAAAGCCTATATAGCTGACATAGCTATAAGTTTATGGGAAGAGATCTCATGCAACAATGGAAAGCATGGAGGAGCATCCCTCCAACTTCACTGACATACCATAAAAACAGGAGATGCTCCTGATAAAGACATTAAACAATGTTATCAAGGACAGTTACAGACTGTCCAGGCTGTCCACAAGCAGACTGCAGCACAGGCTGACTCTTTAACTTTATACTGGGGAGCTGCTGCAGCAAGCACACCGATTGCTTTACCACAAAATGGTACCTAACCTGTTTGGGCAGAACAAGGGCCTATGACAAAAGAAAAGTTACATGTGTTAGAACAGCTAGTCCAAGAGCAGCTGGAGGCTCAGTATGTTGAAGAATCCACCAGCCCATGGAATTCTCTTACATTTGTCACTGAAAAGAAATCTGGCAAATGGAGGATGTTGACAGATCTGAGAGCAATTAATAAGATCATTCACCCAATGAGTTCTCTCTCTCTCTTTTAAAGTGATTTATTTTTATTCCACATGCGCTGGTGTTATGCTTGTATGTATGTCTGTGTGAGGGTGTCAAATCCCCTGGAACTGGAGTTACAGACAGTTGTGAGCTGCCATATGGGTGCTGGGAATTGAACCCGGATCCTCTGGAAGAGTAGCCAATGCTCTTACCAATGAGCCGTCTCTCTACACCCTGGAATCTCACTGCTGTCTTTGTTACCTAAAGCAAGGCCTTTTATAAAAACTGATTTAAATGACTGTTTTTTTTTTCACCATACCCTTGCATGAACAAGACAGAGAAAAATCTGCCTTTATAGTGTTTACTTCTAATAACTCTAAACCAGTTCAAAGTTTCCATTGAAAGGTCTTGCCACAAGGGATGTTGAACAGTCCTACCCTATGTCAATATTTTGCAGCCATTAGAAATAACTCATAAGCAATTTCCTCAATCCACAATTTGCCATTATATGAATGATGTTTTGCTGGCTGATTCAAATGAAGATACCTTAGAAAAATATTTGATGAAATAAAGAGATTTTTACCTTGCTGGGAATTATAAAATGCTCCTGAAAATATACAAAGAGGAGATTCTATTAATTATCTAGAATATAAGATAGGTCTGCAGAAAATTTGGCCATAGAAGGTACAAATCAGGAAAGACCAATTAAGAACTCTTAATGATTTTCGAAAATTGTTGGGAGATACTAATTGGCTAAGGCACACAATTAGATTAACTACTCAAGAGCTAAGTAATTTATTTCAAACCTTACAAGGTGATAAGAATGTAAATAATCCAGGAAAATTATCAGCAGAGACTAAGAAAGAATCTGCTCTGGTGGAGAAGAGATTACTGACGCACATGTGGACCTCCTATTCATTCTCCTATGGGAGTTCTTTCGCAGAGAAAAAAATTGTACCTTAGAATGGTTATTTTTAGCACACAGAGTAAAAAATTAAAGCCCTATGTAGAAAAGTTTTCCAAATTGATTCTAAAAGAAAAAATGAGAATTCATCAATTAGCAGGAATAGACCCAGAAGAAATTGTGGCACCTTTTACGAATGCTGAAATTGCCTCATTATGGGCAGAGAATGAACACTGGCAAAGACATGCAGTAATTTTTTTTTTTGAAGAAATTTACAAAAATACCCCAAAAGCAAGTGACTTTAGTTTATAAAAAGAATTAATTGGCTTCTTCCTCATATAGTAAAAGGGACACTGATTTCTGGAGCCCCTATAGTCTATAGTGTTACGGACTTGGTTTATGATATATATGTAAATATGTTTTTGTTATAATCCCAACTGGGGGAATTCTAGTTTGTCCACACCTGTTAATTGTCTCGTGCAGAGCTTGGTCTTTGCCAGCTGGAATTAGTTGAATTTTGAGGACTCTGAGGGTATAAATATAGGCCAGAGGAAGAAGGTGCAGTGGCTTGGTGAAGACCGAGGACTGCTTGCTGCTGGCTCGTCCTGCTGCTGTGTTTGCTGTTTACTGGTTACCTGGTCTTTAGGATTTTCCGATAATGGATATTGGTATTGCCCCCAAAAGATCCTACAACCCTAGCCATCCGGAAGAAGTAAAGAGGGCTACATCCCTTTTCCCTTATAACATTCATTTTCCCCTACCTGAGGTTGGGGGTGGGAGTGGGGGTTGGAAGAGAGGTATAAGCTTTAAGGGATCTCCAAATAAAGTATCATTTGAAAACCTAGCACCTATACTATACTGGTGCAAATAAATCAGAAAAGGCAGGTTATAAGTCAGAAAGAAGAAAAAAAAAAACCACACACACAAGCAAAATGGCCCAGAGCCCTTATGATTCAATTTAAAAATCAAAGCTGTTTGCCATTCTCATGGTATTACATGATCTTCCCGAATCTCATATTATAGTTACTGACTCTCAATATGCAGAAACAGTTGTTTTGCATATAGGAACTGCTGAACTTATTGATAATTCAGAATTAACTTCACTATTTATTCAAAAGTAGAAGTCATCCATTGTATACAACACATATCAGATCCCACATGGGTCTACCAGGCCCTCTAGCACAAAGTAATAATGAAACTGATCAGCTATTAGTAGGAAATGTGCTAGAAACTTCAGAATTTCATAGGAAACACCATGTTAACAGCAAAGATTTAAGTAAAATTCTTCTATCACTTGGCAACAAGCCAAGGAAATTACATGGAAATGTCCTACTTGTTCTTTGTATAACTAAACTCCACTACCTGCAGGAAGTAACCCTAAAGGTACCCAAAGAAATGAAATTTGGCAAATGGATGTGATTCATTTTGCAGAGTTTGGAAAATTATACTACAGACCCATATGTAGAATTTCAAGGGGCAGCTCCTTTAAGTTCTGAAAAGGCTGTTCTGTAATTCCACATTCATTACAAGTTGTGGCTGCTATGGGGATATCCGTACAAATTAAAACTGACAATGCTCCAGCATCTTCTCTAATAAAATGAAACAACGTTTGCATGTTACAACATAAAACATATTACAAGTATACCACACAATCCTACAGAACAAGCAGTTGTAGAGCTCTGATTACACTTTAAAGGAGATGCTTACCAAACAGAGTGGTAATAAAGACCCCAAGATAGATCATATAATGCTTTTTCAATTTTAAATGTTTTAAATGCTAATGAGTAAAAAACTACAGCTGCTGAGAGTCACTGGATCATAGGAAAAAACTGCTGAACTAAATCAACCTGTTTTTTTAATGATGTATTAACTTCAGAATGGAAGGAAGGAGATGTGTTGCTCTGGGGGAAGATGTTTTGCCTTTGTCTCAAAAGGAGAAGAAAAGCTATGGATTTCTTAAAAATTAATAGAGATTAGATTTGACTAAAGGAGACCTCCTAAAGTTCTAGGCTGCACACATAAAGGAAGAAACCAAGCAGAACTACAAATAGGTAAAGTAAATGCTGATCCCTCTATATGGGAACAGCTCTGAGACTGGCTAAGACAAGACAGTGTCCTCAGGACTTATGTCATCCTTCCATTCATGGCATAGATGAAAATTCATATTACAGTTTGGTTATACAGTCCAAACTGACTTATAAAGACAGATGTAGGGCTAGACAGATGGCTCAGTGGTTAAGAGCACTGACTGACTGCCTTTCCAGAGAATCCAGGTTTAATTCCCAGCACCCACATGGCAGCTCACCAACTGTCTGTAACTCCTGTTTCAGGGGATCCAACACCCTCACACAGACATACATGCAGTCAAACACCAACATACATAAAATAAAAATAAAAAAGTTTTTAATTAGAAAAAGAAAGACAAATGCCTTTCACCTGTTCAAAGAGCAGAGAATAATCTTTAGCTGAATTGTGCACACTGCATATTCTATACATGTGTTAATGTAAAAATATATATGACCTTTAAAAGTCGATATGTTTACAGAGCACAAGGATCAGACACCAAAGAAGACAAGTATCTCAGATGATTCAGACCCACAAACTGCTTCAATAGCTGTTTCCTCAAAAATCTACATCCAGAAAAACTTCTTTATGGCTAGCTAGATCATCCAACATCAAAGACTGTTCCAACCAGGACTTCAGTTAGGCCCTGCACTTTTCCATCTTACAGAGACTGGACAGCAAATGATAGAGCTAGCTCTCCCAGGAGTTGGCCACTATCCCAATGTTATTAGGGACCCCAAAGGAAAACAATGCCCTAAGACACAGGAAGCAATTTTAGGAGAATGATGCCCCATTCCTAAAAAGTGGGGTGGGTGGATTTTGGTTATTTGATGGGTGGTGAATATTTGTTGTAGATTAAGGGGGGTTGTTAATGGTCTTCGTCAGGGAGAAAACAAATTAAAGGTGGTAAGATTTAGGGATGTCTTTTTCTTTCCTCTATCCTTTCCTATCCAATGCTAAGGGAAGGGGGAGCGGAGAGAAGGGATGAAAAGAAAAGAGAGTGATATAGGAATGATAAGATAAAAGGGTATATTATTAAATCTGCTTTTAAACTAAAAATCAGTTAATAAGCCAAAAAAATTTACACTGGTATGGATCCTTGTATACTGATACAAATTCAAGGTTATTTTTGTTACAATATACTGTATATATGTTTGAAGTCTTGTTTAAGGTATTGTACCTATGCAACTCATTTAAAAATATAATATGAAGTTCTAGTCCTTGTAAGCTGCTATTACAAATTGTTTAAAATAATTTTAAAAGGCAAGTTAGTATTCAGTCAATCAAACTTATGGTCATGTTAGGTACTAGTTCAGTTAAACACAAAATAAGATTTAGCCCTTGTAGATGTTTTTAAAGTTAATCAGGTAGTAAATGATTAGAAACAAATGTTTACCTATTCAGATATTCTATAAATAGATGGTCTTCAGAAAGCTCAGAGATCTACAGAATATGGCATTTAAGGATAAAATTTTTTTGGAAGTGAGACATGTCAGATCCTGGCAGCCACCCCTCAGGCTACTTCAAAGATGATGGACATCAAAGAACCTCCATATGGAATTTGCTTCAAATGTGCCAACCTAGCCACTGGGCAATAAACTGTCCTTGCCTCAAAGACAGACAGCATGCTGTCCAAACTGGATGCAGCAAAGTCAACCACTGAGCTTTGCCTAGACAAGGTAAGCAGTCTTCATAATTCCTGCGTCAAAAAATTCTGCCATATACTAGGTCAGAAGGCTGAAGGTGATACCCAACAATGCTGACGAATCGTGGGTTGACTGTCCAGGCAGCCAGCTCTCCGTCACTTCTATAGTTTTGGAAGCTGCTTGCTCTGCACTTCCTGTCTATTCAGGTAATACTTATCCTTCTCAGGTCTCTGATGGGGCTGAAGACTAGATAGTTATAGTCTCACATATAAGCTTAAGTTTTCTAGGATAAAAAATGTTCTTATATCTAAGTAAACGTTTTTTGGTTGATAAATGCAAGTTATGATAGAAGTTGATTTAAGTACAAAACTGTGAACTCACCAAGACAGGACAGATTATAGGGTACTTCCTCTAAGATAGCCAAATACAAATGGACTGGACATTGTGAATGTAATTCTTACCTGATAGTTTTCCTAATTGTTCTTCTTGTATTTAATTTATTATTATAAGAGAAAGATCCCTTTATTGGACTGGAGGATGTTTTTGTGCACTGTGTACTCAGGTGCTGATTTCTGTGCCCAGAGCTAT
>NW_026594844.1:0-3789 GCF_907164565.1 Psammomys obesus
GAATGCCCAGCTTATCATATGGATTTCAAAACCCATATGATAATAATTCACAATTCCTCATCACGTGCGGAGGTGTCTTCACAGCCCCATTTTTATGTTCTAAAAATGTTTTATCTGAATTACTTGCAAAACAGTTCTATAGGTTAATGGTTTCAAATCTCTGAAATCATTTGTTGTTTTCAGTGTTGGCATTAAATCCAGAGTCTTAAGCATCCTATGCAAGCAATGTACATACCAATTCTCTTTTTATATGAAAAATTATTACATTTATTTACTGTGCCCTTGTGTGCATCTAAACAAGGAGATCAGAGGACAACTTAGAGGTTCCCTCTCCCTCCACCATGTGGGTTCTGGGGACTGGTAGTGCTGTGCCAAGTGAGTTTGGCCCATATAGTTTTATGTTGTTGACTTCAGTTCAGAAAGTGTGAGAGACTCAGTGAATTATAGCATTATAGCAGAAGCTAAACTAATCAAATGTCTTATACTACCAGCACTTTACTTTGAATACAGATGCAGCAAAGCAGCACCCCTCTTTGTTCTCCTGCTAGTGTCCTTCTGCCCAGTGGCCTCTTTTTTTGCTTTTGTGTTTCATATATAAAAATCGTTTGCTTTATCTGTAAAGAATTCTGAGGATTGGGGATTTAGCTCAGTTGGTAGAGTGCTTTATTAGAATGCATGAAGTCCTGCCTTTGATCCCAGAACATGAACTGGGTGAGGCAGTGCACATCTGTATCCCAGAGGTGGTGGCAGAAAGATCAGGGATTCAAGATCATCTGGGCTACATATACATAGTGAGTTTGAGGCTAGTTTGTGCTACATGAGGCCCTATCAGAAAGAGACTGGAGCTGGGGAGTGGTACAAAAAGACCACCAACTTGAGGACCCAGGTTTGATCCTTGGAGCCAAATGGTGAAAAGAGAGTTTTGACTCTTAGAAATTGTCCTCTGACATCTACATGCATGCTGAAGCATGAGTACATCCCCTCACTCTTGTGGTAAATAAATATTTAAAAATATGTATTAAAAAAAGGAATAGATAGTCTGCAGGGTAGAGCCTTTCAGAGGCCCTCTGTGGCAGGTTCCTAGGTTGTTTCCTGCTTTCTTCTTCTTCTGATGTCCATCCTCTTTGCCTTTTGGGATGGGGATTGAGCATTTTAGTCAGGGTCCTCTCTCCTGATTAGTTTCTTTAGATGTACAGGTTTTAGACTTATGGCCAACTGTTGGGCAATGTGCAGGGAATCTTATGTAAGAAGTGGAGAGGACAGGAATCCCACAAGGAGATCAACAGAACCAGAAAATTTGAACACAGGGGTCTTTCCAGAGACTCATACTCCAACCAAGTACCATGCATGGAGATAACCTAGAACCCCTGCACAGATGTAGCCCATGGCAGTTCAGTGTCCAAGTGGGTTACATAGTAATGGGAAGAGGACTGCCTCTGACATAATCTGATTGGCCTGCTGTTTGATCACCTCTCCCTGAGGGGAGAGCAATCTTACCAGGCTACAGAAGATGACAATGCAGCCATTCCTGATGTGATCTGATAGACTAAGAAGGAAGGAGAGGAAGACCTCCCCTTTCAGTGGACTTGGGGAGGGGCACATGTGAAGAAGGGGAGGGAGGGTGGGACTGGGAGGGGAGGAGAGAGGGCTTTATGGGGGGGATACAAAGTGAATAAACTGTAATTAATAAAAATAAATAAATTAAAAAAAAATAAAAAGTAAAAAAAAAAAAGGAATAGAGGACTGGAATGTAGCTCAGTTTCGTAGGTTGCTTAAGGTCAGGGATTTAATTTCCAGCACTGAAAACAAGAAACTTCAGACTTTGGAACTTTTGACCTACATAATTATTTTTAAGCAATTAAGCCAACACAAATTAGAAAAAAAATAATACAACATAATGTGGAGGGAGTGCATACATGTAGAGTTCAGAGGACAGACTGAATTGGTTCTCTCATTGTACACTGTGGATCCTGGGGATTGAACTAAGGTTTTCAAGCTTGGGGGTAGGTGCATATGTTTCCCCTGCTCTCTCATCAGCCCAACTTGTAGGTTACTTTTTCTTTTTGTCTTCTTCTTTTTTTCTGAGATAGTGTCCCTCTGTGTAGCCTTGGCTGTCCTGGAACTCACTCTGTAGATCAGGCTGGCCTCAAACTCACATGCTCCTTCCTCCCTTAGTACTGGGATTAAAGGTGTATGCCACCAATTCCCAGCTTTTTAAAAATATCATTTATCTTTACTTTTTTTTTTTAAGTTTTCATCAGCACTTTCTGCCACAGTTATTTAAGTATGGACTGTGATAGGTAAGACAAGTTTGATCACCTACTTCTTATTCCCTATGAATTGAAAGAAAGAATACTTAATATTTTTAATTTTTTAAAAAAATCAAAGGAAGAATAACATTGATGACCTGTGAAAATTAGATGAAATTCAAACCAGTATCACTAAAGTTCTATTGGAACAAACCCATGATGATTTGTTTTATTTGTGGCTGATTTCATGCTAAATGCTAGAATTAATTTGTTCCAATAGAGATCACCCAACCTGTAACACCTCAATTTTTAAATATCTAGCTTGGGCTGTAGAGACGGCTTAGCAGTTAAGAGCATTGCTGCCCTTCCTAAAAGACTTTGGTTCAATTCCCAGCACCCATATGGCAGCTCACGATTGTCTATAACTCCCCCTCGGGATCTGACACACTCACGTCGACGTAATGGTAAAATACTTTTCATTATAAAAAAGTTTTAAAAACTTTAAATCTGGTTTTTCACAGGAAAAACTTTATTTTATTTTTTTAACATATGAGTGTTTCGCTTACGTGTATGTCTGTGCAACTATGTGACTATGTATACTTGATGTCTACAGAGGCCAGGGGGGGACTTTGAATCCCTTGGAACTGGTGTTACAGACAGTTATGATATGCCGTGCCAATGTTGGAAACTCTACACTGGTTCTCTTGAAGAGCAGCAAATGCTCTAAACCACTGAGCTATCTCTAGCCCCTTCCTTGCAGGAATGTTCAGCTAAGGTCAAGAATATTATGCTTAACAGTTACTAGAATTGTTTTATCCTCTTACTGTGGTTGTATTACCAATTATGTAGTTAGATTTATTTATTTACTCAGTTTTAGAAAGGACAGACCTTTAAACAGTTAGGAATTATTAATTATTTACTTTAAAAACTAGGAGGTTATTCAGAGATCTTTAAGTCCTGAAGTTAGCTTTTTCAGTCCTGTGCTGCCCAGTGAATGAGCATTAACCAGAATGGCAACATTGATTTAATTTAAAAAATTGTATGGCGCTGGAGAGATGGATCAGAGTTTAAGAGTGCTGGCTGTTCTTCCAAAGGTCTTGAATTCAATCCTCAGCAACTACATGGTGGCTCATAACCATCTATAATGAGATCTGGTGCCCTCTTCTGGCATGCAGGCATATATGCAGGCAGAATAGTGTAATGATAATAATAATAACAATTAGAAGAAGAAAAAGAGGAAGAAGAAGAAAATGAAAATATTTGAGGCTGAGGCTGTCAATCTCAGTTTTGGGACTCTTGAGTATATATACAAAACCTGGGTTTCAGTCCTCAGTACTCATTAAGACAATTCATAATCTATATGAACAACATTTTAAGTGTTTAATTATATATGAAATGGTCACTATAAAGGAGAATATAGATTACAGTTCACAAAACATTCTGTTCTTTTAACAGAGGAAGAAAGCATAGATATCATCAGAAAAATTGAGTAACTGCCTCAAGGAAGCTGAGGGTTTTAAAAGTTAGGGTATTCCTCAGT
>NW_026594845.1:0-7710 GCF_907164565.1 Psammomys obesus
TCTTAGGTGTCCCGATTGTTTCAGGCGCCCAACCGCAGATACCTTGTGGTTGGACACCTGTCCTGCCCTGCCTCTGGCCCTGTATTGCTTGTAAAATAGTGTTGCCAGCATTATGCTAGGGCTTTTTATTTTTTTCATTCCCCCATTTCTCTTCTAGCCTAGAATGGAATCCTTCATTCTATGGGTCTAGTGAGTCAATCTCTGTCTCTAACTGCTTGAGTTGATGGTACTGCTGGGTTAGCACTAACGTCTGTATGACGGAGAGCCGGTCCTTTATAAACTGAACTAGCCGATTTAGGATACAAGGCCCAATTAGTAGAATCAGGAGAATTATGATTAAGGGACCCATAATGGAGGAGATCAGGGTGGTAATCCAGGGGGACCGGCTAAACCATCTCTCGTACCAGCTTTGTCCTGACTCAAAGAATTGCTGTCTCTGTCTGAGTCTTTCTCTGAGTTTAGCCATGTTATCCCTTACCAATCCAGTATGGTCAGCATAAAAGCAGCATTCTTCCTTTAAAGTTGCACATAGTCCTCCTTCTTGTAAGAAGAGGATATCTAGCCCCCTTCTATTCTGTAAGACTACTTCTGAAAGGGAGGTCAAGGATTTTTCCAGAGCACTGACTGATTCTTCTAACGCTTGCAAGTCGGTATGCATGGCCTGTTGTAGTTGTTGGAACTGAGTAGTTTCTACCAGGGCAGCAGAACCAGTCCCTATTCCTGCTGTGATACCCCCGACTGTGAGTCCCCCTAGTATTAAGGCCAAAGTCAAAGATACTGGCTCCCTAGAATACCGGGTGATCCCCTCAAAATGTTCGTAGACGTATTTAGGTTCATGGTAGACAACTTTAGGCCAGAGCTCAATGAGGACACAAAAGTCAGAGTTCTGGTTGAGAATTAGTGCAGATACGCAGGGTGCTAAGCCGGAGCTGCAAGCCCAATAGGTCCCATTGGGGCCCGTTAGGTAATAGGAGCCCGGGTGGATCCTGGAGGTTGAGTTGCAAATTTTTTGGTGGGTTTTGGGGACTGACCCGATGCAGGTTCCCCGGCCAGACACTTCAGATAGAGTTAGCCTATGTTGGGTGGTCGAAGTACAATATGTTGGGGGTGTGGTGTAATTTACAAAGTTCCCCGTTATTGCAACCCCTTCGTAGTAAGGGGGAGTTGGGACCAGGCATAGCCAGCATTCTCGGGTTTTGCTAGGATCAGTATAATTAAGCGTCTGGAAGGCTCCCTGTATTAGACCAAACAGTCTATCACCTGTACTCGATCGGAGAAATCGTGGTGTGGGAATGCCTAGACTGACTGGGCCTGGAGTTTTGTTAGGGGGCATGGTTGTAGGCGGAATGGGTAATTTTTTAGGTTGGGAGGAGGGGACTCTTAAGTTTGGTAACACCGAGTTAGGCCCGACAGGCACCTTGGGTTTATCAAGAGTCAGCTGGAGGCGCATTATTCCTCCTACGCGGCCTGTTTTCCAGAGGCGCAACCCGAATTCTTTCCCACGCAACCATCCCTCTTTATACTTTTTGCCCTTATCGGTAAAGGTAAGGATGAGCTGATTACAGGGTTTGGGTACAGGACGGGGGTCATCAACATTGAGTGCATACCCACATCTATCATACTTGGGGTCCCTGGTGAGCTGAAGGAGTCCGACTGAGGTTGGTAGCCAGCTGGTGGCGAAGTCCTCACATCCCCACGCGGCGCAATATAAGTCGTTCCTAGTTCCACAATTCTGCAGTCGCCAGGGGCTACTCCCCGGGGAAGGGCACATGTAGAAATGTGTTTTTTTGTCGTCTACGATGCGCCTGGCGTAGGACCCGGGTGGCATGGCCTGAGCTAGATCAAAACTTAGTTCAGGGAACCAAGTGTACGGGGGAGCTATTTTGGAAGTTTTGTTAAGAAGGACACCAAATCCATCTAGCAGGACCCAAGTCGAATTTACAGGGATGTGGGGACTGGAGTGTGACAGAGTGAACAGGAAGAGAAAGAATATCAAACCCGGGTGAGTCTTATCTTTAGTGGATTTTGGGTGCGACGGAGTTTCCATGAGGAGGCTGGAGTCTGATCTTGCTCTGCGTCGTGATGGGCCGCCTTGACATGGGAGGCGTGTACCCACGCTGTGATACCGTCGACCTTGAGCGCCGTCGGGGTTGTTAGCAACACAGTATAGGGCCCTTTCCAGCGGGGTTCCAAGTTTCTAGTTTGATGTCGACGGACCCAAACTGTGTCTCCAATCTGGAACGGATGTGGCACCACCGGTCGGTTCAGTTGTTCTTGGTATGCAGCGGCGATGGGTTCCCAGACTTCTTTCTGGACAATCTGTAGTGCCTGCAAATGGGCTTTTAGAGAGAGGCTATCAGCAAATGAAGCTATACAGGGATCAAAGAAGTTAACGATCGGTGGTGGGGCTCCATACAGGATCTCGAAAGGAGTGAGTCCATGGGGGCCCGGGGTGTTTCGGGCCCGATATAGGGCCAGTGGAAGGAGGACCACCCAGTCTCTAGAGCCAGTTGCCAGCGTTAATTTAGATAAGGTCTCCTTGATAGTTCTATTCATTCGTTCTACCTGCCCTGAGCTCTGGGGACGGTATGCACAATGTAATTTCCAATTGATCCCCAAAAGTTTGGCCACTAACTGACTTACCTGGGAGACGAAGGCAGGACCATTGTCAGAGCCCAACGCCTGGGGCATGCCATACCTGGGGAAGATTTCTTCCAGAAGCTTTTTGGCGACTACTTTGGCAGTTTCATGTTTGGTGGGGTAGGCTTCTACCCATCCCGAGAAGGTGTCCACAAATACCAGCAAGAACCGATATCCATATAGTCCAGGTTTTACCTCTGTGAAGTCAATCTCCCAGTGGGTGCCGGGGCGATGTCCCCGGATCCTGGTCCCTGGGCCTATCCTATGGCGTCCTGCATTCACTTGGGCGCATGCTGTGCACTCTTTAGCCACTTGTTGTAGAATTTTATCTCTCCCCAGCAAATAGTGGGAGCTTTCCTCCCTTTCTAGGAGGGTTTTTATTTTTCCGGAGCTAAGGTGAGTCAGTCTGTGGAGGTATTTAATCAGGTTACGAGTCTGTTGCAGGGGCCACACAGGTTTTTCTTTGAAAGTCCAGAGTCTTAGCATGGGATTGTAAGTGGCCCCCATTTCTTTTAGGAGGTCCCGATCTTCCTCACTATAGTGGAAGGGAGGTTCCTGAATGGAGGGGACCTCTGCCTCGGCCGGCTCTATAGCCAGGAGCTGGGAGGTATCTGAGCTTTCTTGTCTCGCCGCTTCTCGGGCAGTTGCGTCCGCCAAGCGGTTGCCCCTGGCTTCTCGGCTGTCTCCCTTTTGGTGGCCGGGGCAATGGATGATACTCAGTTTTGAGGGTAAAAACAGAGCCTTAAGCAGGGCCAATATTTCAGCTTTATTTTTGATCTGCTTTCCTTCCGAGGTAAGCAACCCTCTTCTCCGATATATTTCCCCATGGATGTGAGCAGTGGCAAAGGCATAGCGGCTATCGGTATAAACATTGAGCTTCTTACCTTCTGCCATCCGGAGGGCCTGAGTTAGGGCGACGAGCTCAGCCCGCTGTGCCGAAGTGCCAGATGGTAGGGCCTCAGCCCAAATTACCTCAGTCTCGGTGGTGACTGCGGCCCCCGCTCTCCGCTCTCCGTTGTCCAGAAAGCTGCTCCCGTCGGTGTACCAGGTGAAGTTGGCGTCGGGGAGGGGCTGGTCGGTCAGGTCGGGTCGGGTACCATGTACTTCTGCAAGTATCTGGAGGCAGTCATGAGTTTCTGGACCCTCCGGTAGGGGAAGCAGTGATGCCGGGTTGAGAGCTACTATAGGGCCAAAGTATACTCGATCAGTGTCCAGTAGTAGGGCCTGGTAGTGGGTCATGCGGGCATTGGAAAGCCATCGGCCCGGAGGTTGTTTGACCAGGGCTTCCACTGCATGAGGAGCCAAAATTGTTATTGGCTGTCCCATAGTCAGCTTGCCAGAGTCTTTAATCAAGAGGGCAATTGCTGCCACCATCCTCAGGCAGGGTGGCCATCCCGAGGCTACCGGGTCAAGTTTCTTGGACAGGTAGGCTATCGGACGCCTCCATGGTCCCAGTTTTTGAGCCAGGACTCCTTTAGCATATCCCTGTTTTTCGTCTACAAACAGCTCAAAGGGCTTGTTTAAGTCCGGAAGTCCCAACGCGGGGGAGGTTAGCAGGGCCTCTTTTATGGCTGCATAGGCTCTCTGCTGCTCATCTCCCCACGTAAAGAGAGTCCCTTGCTTGGTGAGTGGGTAAAGTGGCGCAGCCATTTCTGCGAACCCTGGAATCCAGAGGCGACAGAACCCCGCCGTACCCAGGAACTCTCTTAGTTGTTTCGGGCTTTTGGGCACTGGAATTTTTAGGATTGTCTGTTTCCGCGCCTCTGTCAACCATCTTTGTCCATCTCTGATTTGGTAACCCAGGTATGTAACCCGCCTCTGGCATAATTGGGCCTTTTTGGCTGAGGCCCGGTATCCTAGAGTTCCTAAAGTCCTCAAGAGGGCCTTTGTTCCCTCCAGACATTTTTCCTCAGTTTCCGCAGCCAGGAGGAGGTCATCAACATATTGGAGCAAGATTAAAGCAGGGTAGTGAACTCTAAAATCGGCCAGGTCCCGGTGCAACGCCTCGTCAAATAGGGTGGGGCTGTTTTTGAACCCCTGTGGGAGTCTAGTCCAAGTGAGCTGACCCGATACTCCCAGTTCTGGGTCCTTCCACTCGAAGGCAAAGATAGGCTGACTCTGAGGGTGGAGCCTCAAGCAGAAGAATGCATCCTTAAGGTCTAATACCGTATACCAGGTGTACGTCGGAGGAAGCCCAGTCAACAGATTGTACGGGTTAGGTACTGTAGGGTGTATATCCTCCACCCTTTTATTGACTTCTCTCAAGTCCTGTACTGGGCGGTAGTCTCCTGTCCCTGGCTTTTTGACCGGAAGGAGAGGCGTATTCCAGGGGGATTGACAAGGCACCAGGATGCCCTGATTTAAAAGCCTCCGAATGTGGGGCCTAATTCCTTGGTAAGCTTCATGCGACATCGGGTATTGCTTAATGGAAACAGGAGTTGCCGATGCCTTTAGAGTGATTACCAGGGGCGGTTGGTGGGTTGCGAGACCCACTCCCCCTGTTTCCGCCCAGGTTAAAGGGAATTTTTCTAACCAAACAGTTATTTCTTGCGGCCGAGGCCTTTCAGATTCGTGAAGCCGGTATTCGTCCTCCAGATCTATGGTTAACACATGTAAAGGCTGTCCCTGAGGCCCAGTAATGTGGGCCTTAGTCCCTTCAAAGTGGATTTGTGCCCTGAGTTTCATTAATAGATCTCTCCCCAACAGAGGATAAGGGCAATCAGGAACGTGTAAAAAAGAGTGAGTCACCTTACCGGTGGCGAGTTGTACTCTTCTTTCAGTTGTCCAACGGTATCTTTTCCCTCCGGTGGCTCCTTGAACCCACGCCGATTTGTCAGTCAGGGGTCCCGGTGTGGTAGTGAGCACCGAATGTTGGGCTCCGGTGTCCACCAGGAAGGTGACGGGTTGCCCCCCCACATTAAGGGTTATCCTGGGTTCAGGGGGAGGCTCCTGACCCCGACTCCCCTAATCCTCCAGGTTTAGCAGGGTGGCCTGGGGCTTAGGCTTCCGTGGCCCTTTTGGTCTTTTTGGGCAGTCTCGAACCCAGTGCCCTTTTCCCTTGCAGTAGGCGCATTGATCTCTGTCTATCCGAGGACCCCTCCAGTCTCCCAGGTCCTGTCTATTCTGCCTCTGCCCTGTCACTACAGTGGCCAGCAATTTGCTAAATTCCCTATTTCTCTTGCGGTCTCTAACGTTTTCTCTCTCTTCTGCCTCTCTTTTTAACCTTTCGTCTCTCTCTTCTTGAGTCTCTCTCTTATTGAAAATCCGTTCCGCTTCCTTTAGCAAATCCTGGATCGTACTTTCCCTTAAGTTTTCGAGTCTCTCTAATTTTTTTCTGATATCCGGGGCAGACTGCCAGATGAAGGACATGGCCATATTGGTAGCCTGATTAGGGTCCTCCGGATCATAGGGGGTGTACACACGATAGGCTTCCTTTAGTCGTTCGAGGAAGGCGGAGGGAGACTCCTCTGACCCTTGGGTCACTAACTTAACCTGAGCCAAATTAGTGGGGCGCTTTGCTGCCCCATGGAGACCCGCTATCAGCAACTGGCGATAGAGACGTAAGTGATTCCTACCGTCCTCCGTGGCGAAGTCCCATTCAGGTCGCTCCAAGGGGAAGGCATCGTTGATCTCGTTTGGCAACTGAGTAGGCTGCCCGTTAGCCCCCGGGACGTTCTTACGGGCTTCCAAAAGGACTCGTTGCTTTTCCTCGGTGGTCAGGAGGGCCTGTAACAGCTGCTGACAATCGTCCCAGGTGGGCTGGTGGGTTACTAAAATGGACTCGATTAAAGCGGTGAGTCTAGAAGGGTCCCTAGAGAAAGGGGGATTATTATTTTTCCAGTTATATAGATCCGAAGCGGAAAAAGGCCAGTATTGGAGCTGGCCGTTAGGCCCCGCTCGTAATGGGAGAGCCTGAGATGTGGAATCCGGAGGGGCCTCTCGGCGCCCTCTCAATCGCCCTGCCACCGGGGAAGGAGCTGGTTCCTCCTGAGGTCCGGCCGCGGCGGCTTCTCCCGGCTCTTGGTCGGGGTCTGGGTCCCTATAGGGGGGAGGTTCTTCAGTCAGCAGATCCAACAAGGAGCCGTCGTCTGCTGGCAGTACCGGGGTCGTCGGCGTCTTTTTGCCCTCCGGATTACGTCCTTGGGCCTGCTTTGTTACAGCTGGATAGAGGGCAGACTTAGAGGGTGTGGGGACCAACGGAGGAGGTAGGGCAGGGGCAGAGGGAACTGCAGGGGGAACGGCAGGGGGGCTGGGAGTGACAAACGGCTTGACCCATGAGGGTGGTTCCCGGGCCAGGGCTTCCCAAGTAACAATGTAGGGTATCTGGTCCGGGTGGCCGTGTGGCCCTGAATCCATGATTTTCGCCTTAACCTGCAAAATAATGTCTAGGTTAAAGGTGCCATCTCCTGGCCAGCCGACATTAAATGTCGGCCATTCTGAGGAGCAGAAGGTGTCCCATTTTTTCTTCCGGATCTCTACAGAGTGGTTATGAGCGATGTCTCGGGTATCCTTCCAGTGCTGTAGAGTGAGGCTTAAGGGGGTAGTTAGAGACTGTCCCATGGTTTTAAAAAGACTAACACCAAACACGAATCCGACGAACAATAGACAGACAGTAACACAAACGCAGCGCGCGGCACGACTCTGGCGCCAAACCGAAAGCAAAACTTCAGATGGGGACTGCGAAGAGGGTCCGGATCCCTCGTCCCCCAGGAGAACCACGTAGGCCTCGGACAAGGGCTTCGCCCCGAAAAGTCCAGATTGGGACGTGTTCTCAGACAGGCGGGCTCCGAAAAATCGGGCCCCAGACACTCTTGGAACGTCTTCCAGAGTTGCGGTAGAGAAGTTTTAGGCTCGTCAGCCTCTTCTCTTTCCACCTAATACGGAGCGACTCAGCTGAATCGTACAAATTTTGAGAGATAGAACAGGCAAACACGTGACGAAATGAAGACAACAAAAGACACTCTGCTGGCCAGCTTACCTCCCGATGGAGTCGGTGGTCCTTGGGCGGGGGGGGTCTCAAAAAAAATCTCGGTGGGACCTCCAAATGAAAGACTCTGGCTAGAGCCTCTC
>NW_026594846.1:0-1007 GCF_907164565.1 Psammomys obesus
TTGATAGCTGACCATTAGCAAACTTGGGTTCTTCTATTCTAATCCTAATTAATAACAGTAATTATCAGATTACATATTACACCTCACACAGTAATAATATCTACACAGAGAGTTCAACAGGGTTCAAGGAATTTGAAGAGGCAGAGGCAGAGAGCTGATTGAGGTGCAAAGACAGTTTAGATAAGATATTACTAAGCATGCCTGAAGAGGGGCTGACAGTCCTGAGCTGAGTTGCAGGGGTGAGATGCAGGCTGACAGAGGCCATACAGGTAAAGCACAAAGACCTGAAGATCTGTGCAGGTGAGGTGCTGGACCAGGTCTGTGGATGGACAGGTGGCAGTTTGAGGAAGCCATGTCAGCAGTAAGAACTGAGCTGAACTCCTGAGACAAGGGGAAGTTCCCTACATGTTGATACCTTGACACATGGCCAGAAGGGTGGTCGCTGCCTTGTTAGACATGTTAGACATCTTTATCGAGTCCAGCTGTGGATGTTGTACTCTTCCTTTGCCTGGCATCTTCAATAAGCTCTAGGCTCTGATTCTTCTCATAGAGTTTTAACATCCTTGTGTGCTCATACGGTCCCAGTCTACTGTGGTAAATTAATCCGGCTGAGCCCATTTACGGTTGTGAATAAACTATCAGTCTGTGCCTCGTGGGTGGTGCTGTGCAGGTGGTAGTGTCTAGGTCCACAACAAGACTCACAAGCCTCCTGCCTCTGCATCTGTGCTCAAAATAGCGTCAAACGCAGCTTATCAGTTGGAATCACCCAGGGCAAGGCACAGCCTGAGGAAACATTGTTTGCTCAATTAGCTCTCTGCCTCTGCCCCTTCAAATTCCTTGAACTCTGTCTGCTGTGGCCCTGTTAACCCTTTAATAGCCACCTTGTAACATCTCCTTCTCTATGTAGACATTATTAGTATGTGAGGTATAATACGTAAACTGATAATTACTGTTACTAACTAGGATTAGAATAGAAGAACCCAAGTTTGCTAATGGTCAGCTATCAA
>NW_026594847.1:0-2852 GCF_907164565.1 Psammomys obesus
TTTTATCACAGTATTTTTTTCCCTGTTGGTTTATAAGAATAAATAATTTTATAGTATTTTTATTATTATGAGCAAGATAGAGAGAGAAGCCCAGAGTGGTGGTACACTACTCCAATCCTAGCACACTGGAGGAGAGTTCGGCAGATCTCTGAGTTCAAAGCTAGCCTGGTCTACAGAGTAAGTTCCAGGTCAGCCAGGGCTAGACAGAGTAACCCAGTCTCAAACAGGAAAAAAAAAAAAAAAAAAAAAAGATGCGTTGGAATGCCTAAAATATTACTAGTAATCAAAAGTAACTTAACAGGGAAAAACTTTTAAGTAGTTAGAAAAAGATAAGGAAACGGGGAGGAGATCTAAGGGAGGAGGCTGGGTGTTTGACTCATGCCATCAAAACCACTTTCCACAAATATCTGTTACCAGAGAGTGAAAACAAAAGGAAGAAATGTGAGATTGGACCAGAGGAGATTCCCACACCTAGCGGTTACGTTTTACGGGGAAAGTGGCTAACAGCCCATTGCAACCAGCGCCTGTTAAACTCAAATCAGATAAATGACTGTTTGAAAAGAAAGCTTGTTTACCTCCTGGGAGACTCAACATTACGCCAATGGATTTACTACCTCCCCAGAGTTGCAAAAAGTATGTTGTTATCTTCATATTCTTCCAGAAATCCAAGCTGACCCTACAGTGCTTTGAATGCAGTCTCCTCCCTCTTGCCTAAGCTCTTTTGTTTTTTTATTTTATTTTGCCTTCTAAGTTTGAGTCTTTATATTTATATTTTAATTTCCTTCTCATAAATATTGCTTTTCCTTTTAACATTTATTCGTTTCCTTCTACTTAAAGGTCTTTTCTGTTTTCTTTTCAGCACTGAAGCCTTTTGACCTTCATGGGACTGGAGTACATAAGAAACATGTGCTTTTGGATGCTGAAAGGCACACTCTGGTTGAATGGAAAAAGCACAGCCACCCTTTTGTCACTGATCAACTATACTCTGTGGTAGATGATGGCTACATCCCTCAGGAAATTGACCGCTTACCAGGTGACAAAGATACTGCCATTGTCATTACGTTGGGCCAGCACTTCAGACCCTTCCCCATGGAACTTTTCATTCGTAGAGCCATCAGTATCCAAAAGGCTATTGAACGGCTCTTCCTCAGAAGCCCTTACACTAAAGTCATCATTAAGACAGAAAATATCAGGGAGATGAACATAGATACAGAGAAATTCGGAGACTTCCATGGTTATATTCAGTATCTCATCATGAAGGATATCTTCAAAGACCTTCATGTGGGTACCATTGATGCCTGGGACATGACCACTGCATATGGTACCAATATTGTCCACCCACCTGATGAAGTGATTAAAAGTCAGATTGACATGTTTTTAAACTACATTTGCTAAAGCTACATCACTAAGAGCCAATGTCTGCCAGTGATGCCATGTGTTTCATCAGTGTGTTTCATCACATTATTCAGTTCAGGATCTAAAAAAAAAAAAATTAATTTAGAAGAATCTGCCTTGGAATAGAGACTCCCTGGGTTTAACTTTCAGCACCACATAAGCAGGGCATACAGGGAATTACATGCTTGTAATTCCAGAACTCAGACAATCAGAAGTTCAAGGTCAACCTTAGTTATATAGTCAGGTCAAGAAGAGCCTGGGCTACATGAGAACCTTCCTTGATGAAAAATAATAGCCATAATCTTGACAGGAAACATACTTTAAAACAATGACTGCAGAGATGGAATATAAAGCCAAGAAAACTAGATGTCAAGACAATCCTAGGATATATTCCATTTGTCTCTGTGTTAATACATACCTTTATTCTTTAGGCAACTTGAAGTCATGATATCTGTTACTCTTGGCTAACCCAAGTAACAGGAAGTGTTAAAGAGACCAGACATGTCATTAACATTATGTTCTAAGATTTCTTTTACTTAAAAATAATCATCCTTTTTATTTTCTGCAAAAGAACAGAGAGTAAGTATGTTAGGCTTTAGGGTCTATGTATTGACTCTGTCACCACTGTCACTAAAGCACAAAGCAAGAGAAAAAGGTAAGCAAATAAAAATGTTTGTATTTAAAATAAACCCTGGTAATGAACATTAAAAATTAAATTTTATTTAATTTATTCATGTCAGAAAATCTTATTATTCCTTGATTTTCTCCAACCATCTTTAAAAAGCAGAAATCATTCTTAGACAAAAGGAATAGACAAACAAACAAATACATAAATAAACATAATTAAACAGACACAGGCTAACAGGTTCAGGCCATGTTTTGCAGACACTTTATTTGAAACAAAGAACAAAACTGGGTAAACATGAACAAAAATCCCTCAAAAACTAATGAGGAAACTAGTGTCAACTAAAAATAGGGGAAACTCCAGTCATTGAAAACTTAATCAGTCAGAAATACGTAAGAAATGTTACTGGCTGGTTGTGATGGTGCATGCCTTTAATCCCAGCACTCAGGGAAGCAGAAGCAGGCAGATCTCTGTAAATTCGAGCCCAACCTGGTCTACAAGACAGCCATGACAGCCAAGGCTACAACAGAGAAACCCTATCAAGAAAAAAATAAATGTTACTCACTGAACGAAACACAACAATCATTTCTTATGATGTTAGTGGTGTGTGGCTTTTCCTGGGGAGACAAGAACAAGCATATTCTGAGCTCAGATTATGCACTGAGAGAAGAAAGATAGGACTCAACCAAATCTAGCTGAGCGTACAGGTAAGTTTTGAGGGATTACTGAAGGGAGTATAGATACATACAGTGCTGGAAACCCAGGACCTCAGACATGTTAGGTACTATACTCTACCACCCAGCAACACCTCAAGTTTATCTCTTGGGTTGAA
>NW_026594848.1:0-6124 GCF_907164565.1 Psammomys obesus
ACCCGGAACAGGGAAGGCGGGAAGGCAGTGGGTGGAGTCACGCACCCGGAACAGGGAAGGCGGGAAGGCAGATGTGGGTAGAGTCACGTACCCGGTTCTTATCCAGAGTGTTTTAGGCGCCCAACCGCAGCAGATATCCTGCTGCTGGGCATCTGTCCCGCCTTGCCTCTGACCCTGCACTGCTCCAGTCTTGTAAAATAGTGTTGACAGTATTATGCTAGGGCTTTATTCTTTCATTCCCCCATTTTTCTTCTAGCTTAGAATGGAATCCTTCATTCTACGGGTCTAGGGAGAGTCAATCTCCATCTCCAGCTGCTTGAGTTGATGATACTGCTGGGTTAGCACTAACGTCTGTATGACGGAGAGCCGGTCCTTCATAAACTGAACTAGCCGATTTAGGATACAAGGCCCAACTAGTAGAATCAGGAGAATTATGATTAGGGGACCCATAATGGAGGACGTCAGGGTGGTAATCCAGGGGGACCGACTAAACCATCTCTCGTACCAGCTCTGTCCTGACTCAAAGAATTGCTGTCTCTGTCTGAGTCTTTCTCTGAGTTTAGCCATATTATCCCTTATCAATCCAGTATGGTCAGCATAAAAGCAACATTTATCCTTTTAAAGCTGCACACAGTCCTCTTTCTTGTAAGAGGAGGATATCTAGCCCCCTTTTGTTCTGCAAGACTACTTATAAACCTATTAGGGCCCCCCCCCGAGTCAGTCTTATCTTTAGTGGATTTTGGGTGCGATGGAGTTTCCATGAGGACGCTGGAGTCTGATCTTGCTTTGCGTCGCGATGAGCCGCCTTGGCATGGGAGGCGTGCACCCACGCTGCGATACCGTTGACCTTGAGTGCCTTCGGGGTTGTCAGCAACACAGTATATGGTCCTTTTCAGCGGGGTTCTAAGTTCTTGGTTTGAGGTCGGCGGACCCAAACTGTGTCTCCGATCTGGAACGGATGCGGCACCACCGGTCGGTTTAGCTGTTCCTGGTATGCAGCGGCGATGGGTTTTTAGACTTTTTTCTGGACAATCTGCATTTCCTGCAAATGAGCTTTTAGAGAGGGGCTGTCAGCAAAGGAGGCTATATAGGGATCAAAGAAATTAACGACTGGTGGTGGGGCTCCATATAGGATCTCGAAAGGAGTGAGTCCATGGGGGCCCAGGGTGTTCCGGGCCCGGTATAGGGCCAGTGGGAGGACTAAAATGGACTTGATTAAAGCAGTGAGTCTAGAGGGGTCCCTAGAGAAAGGGGGGGTTATTATTATTATTTTTTAGGGTCTCTCTAGGCTTTTAGCCCAGTTGCTGTAATATTAGTTTTTATTTCAGCTAAGCAGATGTTTAAGATAATAGCTAATGCCAGGGAGCCACTTTTGACTTAGCATTTCAGCCTGCTAGGGGGGATTTGGGCGAAGATCCGTCTTCTGTAGCTTCTTCGATGCTGACCGTTGGACCGTAGGCATCAGGAGCTAGGGAGGCTGAAATGCCAGTCAAAGGCTGGGCAACAAATAGGGCAGTCCCAAGCATCTGGTTAGTTGATCCACCCGAAGAGGCAGGGAGCAATCAGGTCAGTTTTCAGGAAGTCCAGATCTCAGCTTGCAGTCTACAGCTGATCCCGGAACAGAGTTAAACAGGTGAAAATCTGCTGAGACAAATTCAGACTGGAGACAGAAGTTAAAATTTATCTATTAAATGGGAAAGATCAGGGAAAATCTCATCTGCGATCCTTTTGAGCTATGCCAGATCTAGGTCACATCTTGAAACTCATATGCATTTTTTTAGTACACAAAAGGAAATATATAATTTTAAACACTCAGAAAAGTAACATATCAGCAAATTGAACATTTTGAGAGTAACAGGTAAAACTGCATCCCACTGAATAAGTATCAGCTGTTTGTTTTATAACCTTTATACACAACTTAAGTGTGTCCAGTGTTAGACCCTGGATGTTTAAATTTTTTTTTTTTATAAAGTAACTAGAAGGAATAGGTTTAAGCTATTCCTGTGTCAAAATCTACCCCAGAAATGGCAAATATACTAAAAGCTATGACTTTTGGGTCAGATATACACATTAAACAGATGTTTTTAACATGATGAGAAGTACCTTTAAGTCTATCTCCAGAAGCCAACCAAAGGAAATTAAAAAATCTCAACCTGGTAACTGAATACTAAGCAGTCAGTGCTCCATCAACTTATCAGGAACTCTATTGATTAATGTCAAAACTCTGAACTTCTGAAATCTCATAACATAAGCACAACAGTAGCAAAGAGGGGGGAGAGATCTAAAGTATCTCTCATTTTAACATGTTTTAAATTATTTTTATATTATTATAACTTATAATTATATATCTTAAAACATTAACTTAGACACTCTAATTTTTTTGTATTTATCAACCCTGAAACATTTTTTTTCAGACTAAATAACAACACTCTAGATTTTTACAACCTAAACTCCTATATCCTCAGACTCTACATAGGCTCCGTATTTTTTAATCTAGCTATATGTCTTAGGACACAGATAACTAACATGAATTCTGTGAGCAAGGCAAACCTGTTTTTTTTTTTTTTTTCTAAATAAGAGATCTAGTACCTAGTAGTTTTAGCTAATGGACTAACAGTGGATTTAATTGTCTTCTCTCTAGCTGCAAAGCTACCGTAAGCTTAGCATAGCCATCAAGGTGTTCAGAGACCTGAGAAGGATAAATTATAAGCTAAATAAATATACCAATCTATGTGTCAATCAAAATGACAGAGGTGACTACTTAGTCCATCACCTAGGCAGTGTCCTTCGCTCTTGTCTCTCATGGCATCCTGAACAGAGGCTGTCCAGCCAGGCACAGAAGGTGAGAGACTGCTTTTACTGCTTCTGTGGAAAGAGGAACAGAAGAGATTGACCTCACCTTGCCTCTCACAATGTGAGACAATGGCTCTTCAGATGTCCCCGGCTTTGTCCACAGCTTAGGCTGGGCCCTAGCAGTGGGCCAGTTGAGGCAATATTGCCCAGTGGTTAGCATACCACAATCCAGAGTCGCAGTCATCTGTCGTTGTGCCCAAATCTTCTCGGAGACCTTGGGGGAGCTACTGCCAGGATTTCGGGACTTTCTGTCACAATAAGCTCACACAGTTAAAATGCCATATTTATCAGATCTCTGACAAGCTTGAGGGCCAGCATATCTGAGTTATTTCTTGTCTATCTTTATTATCTGTTCTAAACTGTGTAAAAGAAAAACTAAACAAAGACACTAGGTATAACCAACTGCAATTGTTAGTATAACTTTAAATCTGCTCTTTCTGAACTAAAATCATAGCAAATCTTTTAATCAGATACAGTTCATAGAGAGCCTAGCAAATCTTGCTGCTCCTACCACTTGCATTAAAATTGAACAGTAAAAAGCTTTGCATTTAGCACTAATCAGATGACTGAACATAACTGAGATACCTGAACAAAAATGATCACAAACTCATGGCTCCACCCTCTTCCTCTCTGGACTAGCGTGGCGGCTGACCACGTGTAACTGAACTCAGCTGGAAGCCCTAAACAGATATGGCAGCAAAAATACAGCTTTACGTGCTCTCTATCCCTGAAGATCATGGCGGCTAGCCACGTGTTAGGCTACCACAGGCTGCGACTGACAATACCAAACATAGCCATTAGGTGCTGATGATGATACAGCAAACATTGTGGAGCATTTACAATCTCCCACAGCCAACATTTTTAACTTAGTGATTAAATAAGTTTTAGAACCAACTGCATAACATTACAGTACAGAACAATTTTAAACTGTATGAATTATTCTAGCCATACCAAACCTATCAGCCAGAATTTTTTTCCCCTAAAAGAGCATAAGAAAACATTTTGTAATGAGGAATCACCAGCCTTTTAAATGAACTATAACATATTTAAAATACAGTTTTTTTTTTAAATCATATTAACTCTCTGGCTTTTTATAATATGTCCACTAACCTTTTGCAACATCCTATATACCTTCAGGTTCCTAGCTTCCTTTTTTCTGGCTTAACCAGACATTCTTACTTTTTTTCTCTCTCTTGCTTTTTAGACAACCTACAAACTCTCATCAAAATCTTTTTTATCCTAACATGATCCTGCTGGAGCCCTGCGTCCACAATTTGCTTTTTATAGGCAAAGCAAAAACAAGTTTCATTACTACAAAGAGGAGTTCTGAAACTGCCAAATTTTTTCTCTAAAATTACTTTCCTGTAGCAGACAAGATGGTCCAAGGTCACATAAACTCTAAGGAACTTAGAACAAGCTTTAAGGAACTTGTTGAAACTTCCTTTTTTTTTTTTTTTTTTGAAGGGTGGTAACATGTTTTTCTATAAACAAAACAGCTTAACAAACAAACAGCTCTCCATAAAATACATTCTAAAAACTGCAATTTTGTTCAATTAGCACAAACCATACGTCTGGGTTTTATTTAATAAAATTGATAAAATAAATATCAAAGTATTTTTATTCTTTCCCAAAGGGTCGAGAAACTTTTAAATTTTGTCAGATTACCCAAGATCATTGTCATACCCAAATGCCTGATAAACTTTAAATATTTTATAGCCTTAAACATTTAAACAATTTTTTAAAACCCGTTTTTGTAATATCAAAATAAAGTACCCCTTTTGTAGGAGAGAAGTCATAAGTTATAACCATAGTCTTTAAAAGTCAAAACCAGATTTTACAACCAGCATTTACCAGTGTAAACAATGTAATTTTTAAAACCAATATCAATCTAAAACAACTTATCCCTTTAACCTAGAAGGAAATGAGAATTATTTGACCAAGGTTTTTTTTTTTTTTTTTTTTTTTTTTTTATCCACACCAAGATGGAGGTCACACCACAACCCACATGGCAAAGGCAAGATGGCGGCGAGGCACTGAGGCACTTTACATACCACGTGATACACTATACATATGCATTCATAGATCTAATGAACACATAGGCACACATTTTAAACAAGTTTTGTGAGGCCTTTCAGAACAGAAAACAGAAGGTAAACACGAGCAAATGCTGCACAGAGACATTGAGACAAAAAAACACCCAACAGCTGGCCAAATTTCCCGGGACCAAAACTGAGGCCTTACAGAAATTCCTCCAGGACGAGCACCCAGGCCCAAGTCCCTTTCTGGGTAAGGTACTGTAAAAACAGACCTTCAGATTCCCACTCTGGCTCCTCTGCCACAGAAGCCCGAGTGGTGGGTGGTTCTAGACCACCTCCGGATACTGATGAAGTTGGGGGACGTCTCTCATGGTTTCAGAGAGACTAACACCGAACACAAACCCGACGAACAATAGACAGTGACACAAACACAGCGCGCGACACGATTCTGGCGCCAAACCGAAAACAAAACTTCAGATGGAGACTGCGAAGAGGGTCCGGATCCCTCGTCTCCCAGAAGAGACATATAGCCCTCGGACAGGGGCGTAGCCCCAAAAGGTCCGGGTCGGCTCGTGCCTCCAAACAGATGGGAGCTGAAAAATCGGCTCCCTACCAGAAGAGGGACTCGAACCCTCACAACAAACCGGAGCCAAAACTTAGCTCCCCAGACCCCCTGAGACGGCTCCCAGGGGTGCGGAAGGGAAGTCCGAGCCCGTCGGCTCCTTCTGGCTTCCGCCCTAATACGGATGACTTGGCCAAGCCTCAGAGTCGGATGCAAACACTTAAGACAGAAACCAACTGACACACAGACAAACAAGTTCTGCCGGCAATCTTACCTCCCGAATTTGGGTCGGTGGTCCCTGGGCGGGGGTCTCAAATCTCGGTGGAACCTCCAAATGAAAGACTCCCGTTGAGCCTCTCTAGATGGGGAGACCCCGCTTCCCAAGGAACAGCGAAACCAGCCTTCGGATGCAAGCCGCAAGAGGTTTATTTCGATACGCGGGTACCCGGGGCGACAAAGCCTTTCGGAAGACTTGCGCGCCTCTCGGTTGGGGTGACGGGTTTTTATAGGGCTTGGGAGCAAGAAGCGCGATTACAGAAGCGAGAAGCATAGTTACAGGGATCTGATTGGGCGGTTTGAACAAAGCCATTGTTAAGTCACGTACCCGGAACAGGGAAGGCGGGAAGGCAGTGGGTGGAGTCACGCACCCGGAACAGGGAAGGCGGGAAGGCAG
>NW_026594849.1:0-6124 GCF_907164565.1 Psammomys obesus
ACCCGGAACAGGGAAGGCGGGAAGGCAGTGGGTGGAGTCACGCACCCGGAACAGGGAAGGCGGGAAGGCAGATGTGGGTAGAGTCACGTACCCGGTTCTTATCCAGAGTGTTTTAGGCGCCCAACCGCAGCAGATATCCTGCTGCTGGGCATCTGTCCCGCCTTGCCTCTGACCCTGCACTGCTCCAGTCTTGTAAAATAGTGTTGACAGTATTATGCTAGGGCTTTATTCTTTCATTCCCCCATTTTTCTTCTAGCTTAGAATGGAATCCTTCATTCTACGGGTCTAGGGAGAGTCAATCTCCATCTCCAGCTGCTTGAGTTGATGATACTGCTGGGTTAGCACTAACGTCTGTATGACGGAGAGCCGGTCCTTCATAAACTGAACTAGCCGATTTAGGATACAAGGCCCAACTAGTAGAATCAGGAGAATTATGATTAGGGGACCCATAATGGAGGACGTCAGGGTGGTAATCCAGGGGGACCGACTAAACCATCTCTCGTACCAGCTCTGTCCTGACTCAAAGAATTGCTGTCTCTGTCTGAGTCTTTCTCTGAGTTTAGCCATATTATCCCTTATCAATCCAGTATGGTCAGCATAAAAGCAACATTTATCCTTTTAAAGCTGCACACAGTCCTCTTTCTTGTAAGAGGAGGATATCTAGCCCCCTTTTGTTCTGCAAGACTACTTATAAACCTATTAGGGCCCCCCCCCGAGTCAGTCTTATCTTTAGTGGATTTTGGGTGCGATGGAGTTTCCATGAGGACGCTGGAGTCTGATCTTGCTTTGCGTCGCGATGAGCCGCCTTGGCATGGGAGGCGTGCACCCACGCTGCGATACCGTTGACCTTGAGTGCCTTCGGGGTTGTCAGCAACACAGTATATGGTCCTTTTCAGCGGGGTTCTAAGTTCTTGGTTTGAGGTCGGCGGACCCAAACTGTGTCTCCGATCTGGAACGGATGCGGCACCACCGGTCGGTTTAGCTGTTCCTGGTATGCAGCGGCGATGGGTTTTTAGACTTTTTTCTGGACAATCTGCATTTCCTGCAAATGAGCTTTTAGAGAGGGGCTGTCAGCAAAGGAGGCTATATAGGGATCAAAGAAATTAACGACTGGTGGTGGGGCTCCATATAGGATCTCGAAAGGAGTGAGTCCATGGGGGCCCAGGGTGTTCCGGGCCCGGTATAGGGCCAGTGGGAGGACTAAAATGGACTTGATTAAAGCAGTGAGTCTAGAGGGGTCCCTAGAGAAAGGGGGGGTTATTATTATTATTTTTTAGGGTCTCTCTAGGCTTTTAGCCCAGTTGCTGTAATATTAGTTTTTATTTCAGCTAAGCAGATGTTTAAGATAATAGCTAATGCCAGGGAGCCACTTTTGACTTAGCATTTCAGCCTGCTAGGGGGGATTTGGGCGAAGATCCGTCTTCTGTAGCTTCTTCGATGCTGACCGTTGGACCGTAGGCATCAGGAGCTAGGGAGGCTGAAATGCCAGTCAAAGGCTGGGCAACAAATAGGGCAGTCCCAAGCATCTGGTTAGTTGATCCACCCGAAGAGGCAGGGAGCAATCAGGTCAGTTTTCAGGAAGTCCAGATCTCAGCTTGCAGTCTACAGCTGATCCCGGAACAGAGTTAAACAGGTGAAAATCTGCTGAGACAAATTCAGACTGGAGACAGAAGTTAAAATTTATCTATTAAATGGGAAAGATCAGGGAAAATCTCATCTGCGATCCTTTTGAGCTATGCCAGATCTAGGTCACATCTTGAAACTCATATGCATTTTTTTAGTACACAAAAGGAAATATATAATTTTAAACACTCAGAAAAGTAACATATCAGCAAATTGAACATTTTGAGAGTAACAGGTAAAACTGCATCCCACTGAATAAGTATCAGCTGTTTGTTTTATAACCTTTATACACAACTTAAGTGTGTCCAGTGTTAGACCCTGGATGTTTAAATTTTTTTTTTTTATAAAGTAACTAGAAGGAATAGGTTTAAGCTATTCCTGTGTCAAAATCTACCCCAGAAATGGCAAATATACTAAAAGCTATGACTTTTGGGTCAGATATACACATTAAACAGATGTTTTTAACATGATGAGAAGTACCTTTAAGTCTATCTCCAGAAGCCAACCAAAGGAAATTAAAAAATCTCAACCTGGTAACTGAATACTAAGCAGTCAGTGCTCCATCAACTTATCAGGAACTCTATTGATTAATGTCAAAACTCTGAACTTCTGAAATCTCATAACATAAGCACAACAGTAGCAAAGAGGGGGGAGAGATCTAAAGTATCTCTCATTTTAACATGTTTTAAATTATTTTTATATTATTATAACTTATAATTATATATCTTAAAACATTAACTTAGACACTCTAATTTTTTTGTATTTATCAACCCTGAAACATTTTTTTTCAGACTAAATAACAACACTCTAGATTTTTACAACCTAAACTCCTATATCCTCAGACTCTACATAGGCTCCGTATTTTTTAATCTAGCTATATGTCTTAGGACACAGATAACTAACATGAATTCTGTGAGCAAGGCAAACCTGTTTTTTTTTTTTTTTTCTAAATAAGAGATCTAGTACCTAGTAGTTTTAGCTAATGGACTAACAGTGGATTTAATTGTCTTCTCTCTAGCTGCAAAGCTACCGTAAGCTTAGCATAGCCATCAAGGTGTTCAGAGACCTGAGAAGGATAAATTATAAGCTAAATAAATATACCAATCTATGTGTCAATCAAAATGACAGAGGTGACTACTTAGTCCATCACCTAGGCAGTGTCCTTCGCTCTTGTCTCTCATGGCATCCTGAACAGAGGCTGTCCAGCCAGGCACAGAAGGTGAGAGACTGCTTTTACTGCTTCTGTGGAAAGAGGAACAGAAGAGATTGACCTCACCTTGCCTCTCACAATGTGAGACAATGGCTCTTCAGATGTCCCCGGCTTTGTCCACAGCTTAGGCTGGGCCCTAGCAGTGGGCCAGTTGAGGCAATATTGCCCAGTGGTTAGCATACCACAATCCAGAGTCGCAGTCATCTGTCGTTGTGCCCAAATCTTCTCGGAGACCTTGGGGGAGCTACTGCCAGGATTTCGGGACTTTCTGTCACAATAAGCTCACACAGTTAAAATGCCATATTTATCAGATCTCTGACAAGCTTGAGGGCCAGCATATCTGAGTTATTTCTTGTCTATCTTTATTATCTGTTCTAAACTGTGTAAAAGAAAAACTAAACAAAGACACTAGGTATAACCAACTGCAATTGTTAGTATAACTTTAAATCTGCTCTTTCTGAACTAAAATCATAGCAAATCTTTTAATCAGATACAGTTCATAGAGAGCCTAGCAAATCTTGCTGCTCCTACCACTTGCATTAAAATTGAACAGTAAAAAGCTTTGCATTTAGCACTAATCAGATGACTGAACATAACTGAGATACCTGAACAAAAATGATCACAAACTCATGGCTCCACCCTCTTCCTCTCTGGACTAGCGTGGCGGCTGACCACGTGTAACTGAACTCAGCTGGAAGCCCTAAACAGATATGGCAGCAAAAATACAGCTTTACGTGCTCTCTATCCCTGAAGATCATGGCGGCTAGCCACGTGTTAGGCTACCACAGGCTGCGACTGACAATACCAAACATAGCCATTAGGTGCTGATGATGATACAGCAAACATTGTGGAGCATTTACAATCTCCCACAGCCAACATTTTTAACTTAGTGATTAAATAAGTTTTAGAACCAACTGCATAACATTACAGTACAGAACAATTTTAAACTGTATGAATTATTCTAGCCATACCAAACCTATCAGCCAGAATTTTTTTCCCCTAAAAGAGCATAAGAAAACATTTTGTAATGAGGAATCACCAGCCTTTTAAATGAACTATAACATATTTAAAATACAGTTTTTTTTTTAAATCATATTAACTCTCTGGCTTTTTATAATATGTCCACTAACCTTTTGCAACATCCTATATACCTTCAGGTTCCTAGCTTCCTTTTTTCTGGCTTAACCAGACATTCTTACTTTTTTTCTCTCTCTTGCTTTTTAGACAACCTACAAACTCTCATCAAAATCTTTTTTATCCTAACATGATCCTGCTGGAGCCCTGCGTCCACAATTTGCTTTTTATAGGCAAAGCAAAAACAAGTTTCATTACTACAAAGAGGAGTTCTGAAACTGCCAAATTTTTTCTCTAAAATTACTTTCCTGTAGCAGACAAGATGGTCCAAGGTCACATAAACTCTAAGGAACTTAGAACAAGCTTTAAGGAACTTGTTGAAACTTCCTTTTTTTTTTTTTTTTTTGAAGGGTGGTAACATGTTTTTCTATAAACAAAACAGCTTAACAAACAAACAGCTCTCCATAAAATACATTCTAAAAACTGCAATTTTGTTCAATTAGCACAAACCATACGTCTGGGTTTTATTTAATAAAATTGATAAAATAAATATCAAAGTATTTTTATTCTTTCCCAAAGGGTCGAGAAACTTTTAAATTTTGTCAGATTACCCAAGATCATTGTCATACCCAAATGCCTGATAAACTTTAAATATTTTATAGCCTTAAACATTTAAACAATTTTTTAAAACCCGTTTTTGTAATATCAAAATAAAGTACCCCTTTTGTAGGAGAGAAGTCATAAGTTATAACCATAGTCTTTAAAAGTCAAAACCAGATTTTACAACCAGCATTTACCAGTGTAAACAATGTAATTTTTAAAACCAATATCAATCTAAAACAACTTATCCCTTTAACCTAGAAGGAAATGAGAATTATTTGACCAAGGTTTTTTTTTTTTTTTTTTTTTTTTTTTTATCCACACCAAGATGGAGGTCACACCACAACCCACATGGCAAAGGCAAGATGGCGGCGAGGCACTGAGGCACTTTACATACCACGTGATACACTATACATATGCATTCATAGATCTAATGAACACATAGGCACACATTTTAAACAAGTTTTGTGAGGCCTTTCAGAACAGAAAACAGAAGGTAAACACGAGCAAATGCTGCACAGAGACATTGAGACAAAAAAACACCCAACAGCTGGCCAAATTTCCCGGGACCAAAACTGAGGCCTTACAGAAATTCCTCCAGGACGAGCACCCAGGCCCAAGTCCCTTTCTGGGTAAGGTACTGTAAAAACAGACCTTCAGATTCCCACTCTGGCTCCTCTGCCACAGAAGCCCGAGTGGTGGGTGGTTCTAGACCACCTCCGGATACTGATGAAGTTGGGGGACGTCTCTCATGGTTTCAGAGAGACTAACACCGAACACAAACCCGACGAACAATAGACAGTGACACAAACACAGCGCGCGACACGATTCTGGCGCCAAACCGAAAACAAAACTTCAGATGGAGACTGCGAAGAGGGTCCGGATCCCTCGTCTCCCAGAAGAGACATATAGCCCTCGGACAGGGGCGTAGCCCCAAAAGGTCCGGGTCGGCTCGTGCCTCCAAACAGATGGGAGCTGAAAAATCGGCTCCCTACCAGAAGAGGGACTCGAACCCTCACAACAAACCGGAGCCAAAACTTAGCTCCCCAGACCCCCTGAGACGGCTCCCAGGGGTGCGGAAGGGAAGTCCGAGCCCGTCGGCTCCTTCTGGCTTCCGCCCTAATACGGATGACTTGGCCAAGCCTCAGAGTCGGATGCAAACACTTAAGACAGAAACCAACTGACACACAGACAAACAAGTTCTGCCGGCAATCTTACCTCCCGAATTTGGGTCGGTGGTCCCTGGGCGGGGGTCTCAAATCTCGGTGGAACCTCCAAATGAAAGACTCCCGTTGAGCCTCTCTAGATGGGGAGACCCCGCTTCCCAAGGAACAGCGAAACCAGCCTTCGGATGCAAGCCGCAAGAGGTTTATTTCGATACGCGGGTACCCGGGGCGACAAAGCCTTTCGGAAGACTTGCGCGCCTCTCGGTTGGGGTGACGGGTTTTTATAGGGCTTGGGAGCAAGAAGCGCGATTACAGAAGCGAGAAGCATAGTTACAGGGATCTGATTGGGCGGTTTGAACAAAGCCATTGTTAAGTCACGTACCCGGAACAGGGAAGGCGGGAAGGCAGTGGGTGGAGTCACGCACCCGGAACAGGGAAGGCGGGAAGGCAG
>NW_026594850.1:0-2087 GCF_907164565.1 Psammomys obesus
GAGAGAGAGAGAGAGAGAGAGAGAGAGAGAGAGAGAGAGAGCGCCATCAACCTTGGGACCTTAGTGTGCGGTGGAAAGATGAACCCCACGTCCTGAGCAGGTGTGTTCATCTCTCAGGTGTGTGTGTGTGGGGGTGAGGGTGTGCCTCTCACTTGGTTCAGGGGAGCTTCCTCACCTACATTCCCCAGTCCCCTGATTGGGGGTATCTTCCCTAACTGCTTCCTCCAGAGACCCTGGGTCAACACTACTTAATGTTGTTCTTCTGTTCTCTGTGTTTGCAGACAAACCCTGGCTGTATCTTCTAGAAGCTTCCAATATTCTGTATTTCAGTCAGCGAGGACTGCAGCTTTGTGAAGGCAGGGGCTAGGGAAGGGGCTTTGAGGCCATGTGCTCGGGAAAGGCTCAGACTTCTGCAGAAGAATGAATGAATGAGTGAATCAATGAATGTGCAGGGCTGGGGGTGTCCAGGGGTTTACTCAGGATTTTGTAAGGCTGATGACAGTGTTTAATATCTCAGTTTGACTTAAGTTATTTTTTCATAATTTATTTGGGGCATGTGCTCCTCCTTGTAAATTTCAAACACACCCCACAGCTCAGCCTCAAGGCCCTCACCCCATTCCAGAGCCAAACACAACAGCCTGGACCTGTGACCCAGGACATTTGCATCCTCTGTGGACCATCCTCTGGCAAATCTGTGGGGGTGTGATAGGGAGCATGCCCCCATTACCGTGGTGACTCCTGTCAGGACCCCAACAGCCAGGGCTCAGCAATGTTCCCTGTGGGCAATGGTGACTCACTTTACATAAAAGATGACCTGGCTTTTCCTCCACTCTTACACTCCTTGTTTCCTGAGAGCACCCAGCTGAGCAGCCTCTGTCCCTCCTCTTCCTCTCCCTCAGGATGAAGCAGAAAGAGGATCTCCTCCAGGGTCCCTTCCTGTCACAGCGCCCTTCCCACACCACTCCGGGACCAGTCTCACCTGTGAGCAGGAGCCCTCTGCAGAGAAGCAGAGAAGGGGGCTCCATGGTGTCTGGTCCCCACTGTGCTGTCCTGATGTTGACCCTGCTGGTCCTTCCCTCTTATTTCAACTGTGCTTAGCCCCAGGGACATCTCCCAGAGTTCCATGGGCTCTGAGAAGTGTCTCTGCTCAAGGCCATGCTGGGTCAACTCCTCTTCTTGCTGTGGATTGTCCCTTCCCTGCTTTTTCCTCCCCCACCTGTCTCAAGCATCCATCCTTTAAGATTTATTTTTTTAACGCATTCAAAATTCTTACTTAATAAATAATGGTTGAAGGCCCCCACATATTAAGAAATGCCATGATTGGACGTGATCTTTCTCTACCCTCCTCTTTGACCCTATTTCAATCCCGCCATTTTGGTTGTCCTGGGTCTGCATAGTCTGGGAGCATAGAGTCTGCCGCTTGGCCTACTTCTGAAGTTCTGGAGTGACCACCACATCTCTCTGAAGCTTTTGCACGTGGTCAGGATCACTTCGATCAGGAAGTGAGCCATCTGGGCCCCTTGGGATGCTCTCCTATTCCAAACCCGCTGTTCTCACCACCTGTGACATAGGAGAGGGAAAACATCCCAGCATTCCAACACACTCTACAAAATTACTGTGGTTTTATTTAGTTATTTATTTGTTTATTTACAGCCTGTGCATCTCTCTGATTGACACCCAGACCTAAAGCCCCACCTGGTCCCTAGGGCTCTGGTTGATGTGACCTCTGGCTGTGCAGGCCCCCATTGTCACACTGAGAAATCTTGGCAGAGATTAAGGGGGCCTGCCTTTGAGGCAGCCATATTCCATCCCTCACATCTGCCCATCACCTGCTCCAGGACAAATGAAGGTGCAGCTGAATAACTATCACACAGGAGGAAGTGGAGGCCTCAAAGAGGCCTGCTTCCTGGCTTTGGCTTTTGCAGCTACCATTCATCTTAGGTGAATAAAATTGAGGACATGACCACTCCAAGGTATTGTTGAGATTTTATTGTAGATATGAGGGAGAGCTCAGCCAGAAGTATCTGGAAGAGTCCAGAGCAGCGAGAGAGAGAGAGAGAGAGAGAGAGAGAGAGAGAGAGAGAGAG
>NW_026594851.1:0-4677 GCF_907164565.1 Psammomys obesus
TGATGGCTAATGAGGATGAGCATTTCTTTAAGTGTTTTTCTGCCATTCGATATTCCTCTGTCGAGAATTCTCTCTTTAGCTCTGTTTCCCATTTTTTAATTGGATTACTTGGTTTGCTGCTTTTCAGCTTCTTTAGTTCTTTGTATATACTCGATATTAGTCTTCTGTCAGATAAAGGGTTAGTGAAGATTCTTTCCCAATCTGTAGGCAGGCGTTTTGTTTTGATGACAGTGTCCTTTGCTTTACAGAAGCTTTTCAGTTTCATGAGGTCCCATTTATTGATTGTTGCTCTTAGAGCCTGTGCTGTTGGTGTTCTGTTCAGGAAGTTGTCTCCTGTGCCAATGAGTTCTAGGCTGTTCTCCACTTTTTCTTCTAACAGATTTAGAGTATCTGGTTTTATGTTGAGGTCTTTGATCCACTTGGACTTTAGTTTTGTGCAGGGTGATAAGTATAGATCTATTTTCATTTTTCTGCATGTGGACATTCAGTTGGACCAGCACCATTTGTTGAAGATGCTGTCTTTTTTCCATTGAATGGTTTTGGCTTCTTTGTCAAAAATCGAGTATTCATAGGTGTGTGGGTTTATTTCTGGGTCTTCTATGCGGTTCCATTGATCCTCCTTTCTGTTTTTATGTCAATACCATGCAGTTTTTATTACTATTGCTCTGTAGTACAACTTGAGATCGGGAATGGAGATACCTCCAGATGATCTGTTCTTGTACAGGATTGTTTTGGAGATTCTGGGTTTTTTGTTTCTCCATATGAAGCTGAAAATCTTTTTTTCAAGGTCTGTAAAGAATTGAGTTGGTATTTTGATGGGAATTGCATTGAATCTGTAGATTGCTTTTGGCAGGATGGCCATTTTCACAATGTTAATCCTACCAATCCATGAGCACGGGAGATCTTTCCATCTTCTGAGATCTTCTTCAATTTCTTTCTTCAGGGACTTGAAGATTTTCTCAAACAGGTCTTTCACTTACTTGGTTAGTGTCACCCCAAGGTACTTTATGTGGTTAGTGGCTATTGTGAAGGGTGTTGTTTCCCTAATTTCTTTCTCGTCCTTTTTGTCTTTGGTATACAGGAGGGCTTCTGATTTTTTTGAGTTGATTTTGTATCCTGCCACTTTGCTGAAGGTGTTTATCAACTGGAGGAGTTCTCTGGTTGAATTCTTGGGGTCGCTCATATATACTATCATATCAACTGCGAATAGTGACACTTTGACCTCTTCCTTTCTGATTTGTATCCCCTTGATCTCCTTTAGTTGTCTTATTGCTCTGGCTAGGACTTCAAGTACTATGTTTAAGAGGTAGAGAAAGAATGGGCAGCCTTGTCTTGCCCCTGATTTCAGTGGGATTGATTTAAGTTTCTCTTTGTTCAATTTGATGTTGGTTATAGGCTTGCTGTATATTGCCTTTACTATGTTTAGGTATGTGCCTTGTATTCCTGATCTCTCCAAGACTTGAAACATGAATGGGTGTTGGACTTTGTCAAATGCTTTTTCAGCATCTAAGGAGATGATCATGTGGTTTTTCTCCTTCAGTTTGTTTATGTGGTGGATTACATTGATGGATTTCCGTATGTTGATCCACCCTTGCATGCCTGGGATGAAGCCTACTTGATTGTGGTGGATGATATCTTTGATGTGTTCTTGGATTCAGTTTGCAAGTATTTTATTGAGTATTTTTGCATCAATGTTCATAAGAGAGATAGGTCTGAAGTTCTCTTTTTTGTTGGGTCTTTGTGTGGTTTAGGTATCAGGGTGACTGTTGCTTCATAGAATGAGTTTGGTAATGTACCTTTTGTTTCTATTTTGTGGAATAGTTTGAGGAGAATTGGTGTGAGCACTTCTTTGAAGGTCTGGTAGAATTTCGCGCTGAAACCATCTGGCCCAGGGCTTTTTTTGGAGGGGAGACTGTCAATGACTGCTTCAATTTCCTTGGGGGATATTGGGCTGTTCAGTCTTTCTACCTGATCCTGACTTAATGTTGAAAGATGGAATCTATCAAGAAAATTGTCCATTTCATTTAGATTTTCAAATTTTGTGGCATATAGGCTTTTGTAGTATGACCTAATGATTGTTTGAATTTCCTCTGTGTCTGTAGTTATGTCACCCTTTTCATCTCTGATTTTGTTGATTTGGATAGATTCTCTCTGCTTTTTAGTTAGTTTGGCTAAGGGTTTGTCTATCTTGTTGATTTTCTCAAAGAACCAGCTTTTTGTTTCCTTGATTCTTTGAATAGTTTTATTTGTTTCTATTTGATTGATTTCAGCCCTGAGTTTGATTATTTCCAGCCTTCTGCTCCTCTTGGGTGTATCTGTTTCTTTTTTTTCTAGGGTTTTCAGTTGGGCCATTAAGTTGTTTGTATGTGATGTTACAAATTTGTTCTTGCAGGCACTTAGTGCTATAAATTTTCCCCTGAGCACTGCTTTCAATGTGTCCCATAAATTTGGGTATGTTGTGTCTTCATTTACATTGAATTCTAGGAAATCTTTAATTTCTTTCTTTATTTCTTCCTTAACCCAGCTGTCATTGAGTAACAGGTTGTTCAGTTTCCATGTGCGTGTAGGCTGTTTGTTATTTCTGTTGTTGTTGAGGTCCAGCTTAAGTCCATGGTGGTCAGATAGAATACAAGGGATTATTTCAATCTTTTTGTATCTGTTGAGGCTTGCTTTATGACCAACTACATGGTCTATTTTGGAGAAGGTTCCATGCGGTGCTGAAAAGAAGGTATACTCTTTTGAGTTTGGGAGAAAAGATCTGCAGATGTCTATTGGGTCCATTTGATTTAGGGTCTCTGTAAGTGTTTTTATTTCCCTATTTGTTTTCTGTCTAGTTGATCTGTCCCTTGGTGAGAGTGGAGTGTTGAAGTCTCCCACTATTAGGGTTTTAGGATCAATGTGTGATTTAAGCTTTAATATTGTTTCATTTACGAATGTAGGTGCTCTTGTATTTGGGGCATAGATATTCAAAATTGTGATGTCCTCTTGGTGGATTTTTCCTTTGATGAGAATAGAGTGGTCCTTATCTTTTTTGATTAACTTGGGTTGAAAGTCTATTTTATTAGATATTAGGATGGCTACTCCTGCTTGTTTTCTCGAACCATTTGCTTGAAAGACATTTTTCCAGCCCTTTACTCTGAGGTAGTGTTTATCTTTGTTGCATAGGTGTGTTTCTTGGATGCAACAGAATGATGGATCCTGTTTCCGCAACCATTCTGTTAGTTTGTGTCTTTTAATTGGGGAGTTGAGTCCATTGATGTTGATAGAAACTAGTGACCAACAATTGTTACTTATTTTAGATGTGGTGTTGGTGGTGTCACTGAGTTTCATTGCTTGTCTTCTTTTGTTTTTTTTTGTTGTGTGGTTATCTATTTCCTCTGTTTCCTTCGATGTAGTTGTTTTCTTTGGTTTGGAGTTTCCCTTCTAGTAACTTCTGTAGAGCTGGGTTACTATGTAGATATTGTTTAAATTTGGTTTTTTCTTGGAATATCTTGAATTCTCCGTTTATGTTGATTGAAAGTTTTGCTGGGTATAGTAGTCTGGGTTGGAATCTGTGGTCCCTTAAGGACTGTATGATTTCTGTCCAGGCCCTTCTGGCTTTCATAGTTTCTGTTGAGAAATCTGGTGTGATTCTGATAGATCTACCTTCATATGTTACTTGGCCTTTTTCCCTTGCTGCTTTTAGAATTTTTTCTTTGTTTTGTAGGGTTCAGGGTTTTGACTACGATGTGACGTGAAGAATTTCTTTTCTGGTCTAGTCTACTTGGTGTTCTGTAGGCCTCTTGTATGTTTATGGCCATCTCCTTCTTTAAGTTGGGAAAGTTTTCTTCTATAATTTTCTTGAAAATATTTTCCGGACCTTTGAGCCTGATGTCTTCTTTTTCTTCTACTCCTATTATTCTTAGGTTTTGTCTTTTCATGGTGTCCTTGATTTCTTGGATGTTTTGTGTTTGGAACTTTTTTGATTTTATGTTTTCTTTGAGAGACGTGTCAATTTCCGCAAGTGTATCTTCGGCTCCTGAGATTCTTTCTTCCATCTCTTGTATTCTGTTGGTGATGCTTACCTTTGTGGTGCCTGATCTTTTCTCTATGTTCTCCAGCTCCTGGTTTTTCTCTATTTGTGTTTTTGGGCCAATTTCTTCATGACATTATAATCAGCCCAAAGATGATCTAAATATCATTAATAATAAGTGTTCTTATAACAATGCAAAATTAGAAGAGTGCCTGGAAGTAAAATACTTCTTTCTCACAATCTCTCTATTCCTGCAGATTGTCAAAATCAGTGGGGGATATGGTGAAAATTCAGTTAGTGTGCCATTTATTTATATCTGACACCATTCTTAGGATTCTCTGACAATATCCAATTACTAGAAAACTCTCTATTAGTCCAATTAGTAAATAAAGAATTTCAATGAATTCTTCATGGTCACACAGGTTGTAGGAAAGACTCAGAATTAAATTCCAGATTTCAAAGACAACAAATGAACTCACATATCACCAAACAAATGATAGTTCAATCCTATGGTGTTTCAGGGTTCTTTGTTTGCATTTCCATATAACGTTGCCATCTGAACAAGTTAAAATTTTAAAGATGAATCCAATAATCACAAGTTATATCATTCCCTTTTGCTTCTTTCTTTCTTTCTTTCTTTCTTTCTTTCTTTCTTTCTTTCTTTC
>NW_026594852.1:0-7710 GCF_907164565.1 Psammomys obesus
TCTTAGGTGTCCCGATTGTTTCAGGCGCCCAACCGCAGATACCTTGTGGTTGGACACCTGTCCTGCCCTGCCTCTGGCCCTGTATTGCTTGTAAAATAGTGTTGCCAGCATTATGCTAGGGCTTTTTATTTTTTTCATTCCCCCATTTCTCTTCTAGCCTAGAATGGAATCCTTCATTCTATGGGTCTAGTGAGTCAATCTCTGTCTCTAACTGCTTGAGTTGATGGTACTGCTGGGTTAGCACTAACGTCTGTATGACGGAGAGCCGGTCCTTTATAAACTGAACTAGCCGATTTAGGATACAAGGCCCAATTAGTAGAATCAGGAGAATTATGATTAAGGGACCCATAATGGAGGAGATCAGGGTGGTAATCCAGGGGGACCGGCTAAACCATCTCTCGTACCAGCTTTGTCCTGACTCAAAGAATTGCTGTCTCTGTCTGAGTCTTTCTCTGAGTTTAGCCATGTTATCCCTTACCAATCCAGTATGGTCAGCATAAAAGCAGCATTCTTCCTTTAAAGTTGCACATAGTCCTCCTTCTTGTAAGAAGAGGATATCTAGCCCCCTTCTATTCTGTAAGACTACTTCTGAAAGGGAGGTCAAGGATTTTTCCAGAGCACTGACTGATTCTTCTAACGCTTGCAAGTCGGTATGCATGGCCTGTTGTAGTTGTTGGAACTGAGTAGTTTCTACCAGGGCAGCAGAACCAGTCCCTATTCCTGCTGTGATACCCCCGACTGTGAGTCCCCCTAGTATTAAGGCCAAAGTCAAAGATACTGGCTCCCTAGAATACCGGGTGATCCCCTCAAAATGTTCGTAGACGTATTTAGGTTCATGGTAGACAACTTTAGGCCAGAGCTCAATGAGGACACAAAAGTCAGAGTTCTGGTTGAGAATTAGTGCAGATACGCAGGGTGCTAAGCCGGAGCTGCAAGCCCAATAGGTCCCATTGGGGCCCGTTAGGTAATAGGAGCCCGGGTGGATCCTGGAGGTTGAGTTGCAAATTTTTTGGTGGGTTTTGGGGACTGACCCGATGCAGGTTCCCCGGCCAGACACTTCAGATAGAGTTAGCCTATGTTGGGTGGTCGAAGTACAATATGTTGGGGGTGTGGTGTAATTTACAAAGTTCCCCGTTATTGCAACCCCTTCGTAGTAAGGGGGAGTTGGGACCAGGCATAGCCAGCATTCTCGGGTTTTGCTAGGATCAGTATAATTAAGCGTCTGGAAGGCTCCCTGTATTAGACCAAACAGTCTATCACCTGTACTCGATCGGAGAAATCGTGGTGTGGGAATGCCTAGACTGACTGGGCCTGGAGTTTTGTTAGGGGGCATGGTTGTAGGCGGAATGGGTAATTTTTTAGGTTGGGAGGAGGGGACTCTTAAGTTTGGTAACACCGAGTTAGGCCCGACAGGCACCTTGGGTTTATCAAGAGTCAGCTGGAGGCGCATTATTCCTCCTACGCGGCCTGTTTTCCAGAGGCGCAACCCGAATTCTTTCCCACGCAACCATCCCTCTTTATACTTTTTGCCCTTATCGGTAAAGGTAAGGATGAGCTGATTACAGGGTTTGGGTACAGGACGGGGGTCATCAACATTGAGTGCATACCCACATCTATCATACTTGGGGTCCCTGGTGAGCTGAAGGAGTCCGACTGAGGTTGGTAGCCAGCTGGTGGCGAAGTCCTCACATCCCCACGCGGCGCAATATAAGTCGTTCCTAGTTCCACAATTCTGCAGTCGCCAGGGGCTACTCCCCGGGGAAGGGCACATGTAGAAATGTGTTTTTTTGTCGTCTACGATGCGCCTGGCGTAGGACCCGGGTGGCATGGCCTGAGCTAGATCAAAACTTAGTTCAGGGAACCAAGTGTACGGGGGAGCTATTTTGGAAGTTTTGTTAAGAAGGACACCAAATCCATCTAGCAGGACCCAAGTCGAATTTACAGGGATGTGGGGACTGGAGTGTGACAGAGTGAACAGGAAGAGAAAGAATATCAAACCCGGGTGAGTCTTATCTTTAGTGGATTTTGGGTGCGACGGAGTTTCCATGAGGAGGCTGGAGTCTGATCTTGCTCTGCGTCGTGATGGGCCGCCTTGACATGGGAGGCGTGTACCCACGCTGTGATACCGTCGACCTTGAGCGCCGTCGGGGTTGTTAGCAACACAGTATAGGGCCCTTTCCAGCGGGGTTCCAAGTTTCTAGTTTGATGTCGACGGACCCAAACTGTGTCTCCAATCTGGAACGGATGTGGCACCACCGGTCGGTTCAGTTGTTCTTGGTATGCAGCGGCGATGGGTTCCCAGACTTCTTTCTGGACAATCTGTAGTGCCTGCAAATGGGCTTTTAGAGAGAGGCTATCAGCAAATGAAGCTATACAGGGATCAAAGAAGTTAACGATCGGTGGTGGGGCTCCATACAGGATCTCGAAAGGAGTGAGTCCATGGGGGCCCGGGGTGTTTCGGGCCCGATATAGGGCCAGTGGAAGGAGGACCACCCAGTCTCTAGAGCCAGTTGCCAGCGTTAATTTAGATAAGGTCTCCTTGATAGTTCTATTCATTCGTTCTACCTGCCCTGAGCTCTGGGGACGGTATGCACAATGTAATTTCCAATTGATCCCCAAAAGTTTGGCCACTAACTGACTTACCTGGGAGACGAAGGCAGGACCATTGTCAGAGCCCAACGCCTGGGGCATGCCATACCTGGGGAAGATTTCTTCCAGAAGCTTTTTGGCGACTACTTTGGCAGTTTCATGTTTGGTGGGGTAGGCTTCTACCCATCCCGAGAAGGTGTCCACAAATACCAGCAAGAACCGATATCCATATAGTCCAGGTTTTACCTCTGTGAAGTCAATCTCCCAGTGGGTGCCGGGGCGATGTCCCCGGATCCTGGTCCCTGGGCCTATCCTATGGCGTCCTGCATTCACTTGGGCGCATGCTGTGCACTCTTTAGCCACTTGTTGTAGAATTTTATCTCTCCCCAGCAAATAGTGGGAGCTTTCCTCCCTTTCTAGGAGGGTTTTTATTTTTCCGGAGCTAAGGTGAGTCAGTCTGTGGAGGTATTTAATCAGGTTACGAGTCTGTTGCAGGGGCCACACAGGTTTTTCTTTGAAAGTCCAGAGTCTTAGCATGGGATTGTAAGTGGCCCCCATTTCTTTTAGGAGGTCCCGATCTTCCTCACTATAGTGGAAGGGAGGTTCCTGAATGGAGGGGACCTCTGCCTCGGCCGGCTCTATAGCCAGGAGCTGGGAGGTATCTGAGCTTTCTTGTCTCGCCGCTTCTCGGGCAGTTGCGTCCGCCAAGCGGTTGCCCCTGGCTTCTCGGCTGTCTCCCTTTTGGTGGCCGGGGCAATGGATGATACTCAGTTTTGAGGGTAAAAACAGAGCCTTAAGCAGGGCCAATATTTCAGCTTTATTTTTGATCTGCTTTCCTTCCGAGGTAAGCAACCCTCTTCTCCGATATATTTCCCCATGGATGTGAGCAGTGGCAAAGGCATAGCGGCTATCGGTATAAACATTGAGCTTCTTACCTTCTGCCATCCGGAGGGCCTGAGTTAGGGCGACGAGCTCAGCCCGCTGTGCCGAAGTGCCAGATGGTAGGGCCTCAGCCCAAATTACCTCAGTCTCGGTGGTGACTGCGGCCCCCGCTCTCCGCTCTCCGTTGTCCAGAAAGCTGCTCCCGTCGGTGTACCAGGTGAAGTTGGCGTCGGGGAGGGGCTGGTCGGTCAGGTCGGGTCGGGTACCATGTACTTCTGCAAGTATCTGGAGGCAGTCATGAGTTTCTGGACCCTCCGGTAGGGGAAGCAGTGATGCCGGGTTGAGAGCTACTATAGGGCCAAAGTATACTCGATCAGTGTCCAGTAGTAGGGCCTGGTAGTGGGTCATGCGGGCATTGGAAAGCCATCGGCCCGGAGGTTGTTTGACCAGGGCTTCCACTGCATGAGGAGCCAAAATTGTTATTGGCTGTCCCATAGTCAGCTTGCCAGAGTCTTTAATCAAGAGGGCAATTGCTGCCACCATCCTCAGGCAGGGTGGCCATCCCGAGGCTACCGGGTCAAGTTTCTTGGACAGGTAGGCTATCGGACGCCTCCATGGTCCCAGTTTTTGAGCCAGGACTCCTTTAGCATATCCCTGTTTTTCGTCTACAAACAGCTCAAAGGGCTTGTTTAAGTCCGGAAGTCCCAACGCGGGGGAGGTTAGCAGGGCCTCTTTTATGGCTGCATAGGCTCTCTGCTGCTCATCTCCCCACGTAAAGAGAGTCCCTTGCTTGGTGAGTGGGTAAAGTGGCGCAGCCATTTCTGCGAACCCTGGAATCCAGAGGCGACAGAACCCCGCCGTACCCAGGAACTCTCTTAGTTGTTTCGGGCTTTTGGGCACTGGAATTTTTAGGATTGTCTGTTTCCGCGCCTCTGTCAACCATCTTTGTCCATCTCTGATTTGGTAACCCAGGTATGTAACCCGCCTCTGGCATAATTGGGCCTTTTTGGCTGAGGCCCGGTATCCTAGAGTTCCTAAAGTCCTCAAGAGGGCCTTTGTTCCCTCCAGACATTTTTCCTCAGTTTCCGCAGCCAGGAGGAGGTCATCAACATATTGGAGCAAGATTAAAGCAGGGTAGTGAACTCTAAAATCGGCCAGGTCCCGGTGCAACGCCTCGTCAAATAGGGTGGGGCTGTTTTTGAACCCCTGTGGGAGTCTAGTCCAAGTGAGCTGACCCGATACTCCCAGTTCTGGGTCCTTCCACTCGAAGGCAAAGATAGGCTGACTCTGAGGGTGGAGCCTCAAGCAGAAGAATGCATCCTTAAGGTCTAATACCGTATACCAGGTGTACGTCGGAGGAAGCCCAGTCAACAGATTGTACGGGTTAGGTACTGTAGGGTGTATATCCTCCACCCTTTTATTGACTTCTCTCAAGTCCTGTACTGGGCGGTAGTCTCCTGTCCCTGGCTTTTTGACCGGAAGGAGAGGCGTATTCCAGGGGGATTGACAAGGCACCAGGATGCCCTGATTTAAAAGCCTCCGAATGTGGGGCCTAATTCCTTGGTAAGCTTCATGCGACATCGGGTATTGCTTAATGGAAACAGGAGTTGCCGATGCCTTTAGAGTGATTACCAGGGGCGGTTGGTGGGTTGCGAGACCCACTCCCCCTGTTTCCGCCCAGGTTAAAGGGAATTTTTCTAACCAAACAGTTATTTCTTGCGGCCGAGGCCTTTCAGATTCGTGAAGCCGGTATTCGTCCTCCAGATCTATGGTTAACACATGTAAAGGCTGTCCCTGAGGCCCAGTAATGTGGGCCTTAGTCCCTTCAAAGTGGATTTGTGCCCTGAGTTTCATTAATAGATCTCTCCCCAACAGAGGATAAGGGCAATCAGGAACGTGTAAAAAAGAGTGAGTCACCTTACCGGTGGCGAGTTGTACTCTTCTTTCAGTTGTCCAACGGTATCTTTTCCCTCCGGTGGCTCCTTGAACCCACGCCGATTTGTCAGTCAGGGGTCCCGGTGTGGTAGTGAGCACCGAATGTTGGGCTCCGGTGTCCACCAGGAAGGTGACGGGTTGCCCCCCCACATTAAGGGTTATCCTGGGTTCAGGGGGAGGCTCCTGACCCCGACTCCCCTAATCCTCCAGGTTTAGCAGGGTGGCCTGGGGCTTAGGCTTCCGTGGCCCTTTTGGTCTTTTTGGGCAGTCTCGAACCCAGTGCCCTTTTCCCTTGCAGTAGGCGCATTGATCTCTGTCTATCCGAGGACCCCTCCAGTCTCCCAGGTCCTGTCTATTCTGCCTCTGCCCTGTCACTACAGTGGCCAGCAATTTGCTAAATTCCCTATTTCTCTTGCGGTCTCTAACGTTTTCTCTCTCTTCTGCCTCTCTTTTTAACCTTTCGTCTCTCTCTTCTTGAGTCTCTCTCTTATTGAAAATCCGTTCCGCTTCCTTTAGCAAATCCTGGATCGTACTTTCCCTTAAGTTTTCGAGTCTCTCTAATTTTTTTCTGATATCCGGGGCAGACTGCCAGATGAAGGACATGGCCATATTGGTAGCCTGATTAGGGTCCTCCGGATCATAGGGGGTGTACACACGATAGGCTTCCTTTAGTCGTTCGAGGAAGGCGGAGGGAGACTCCTCTGACCCTTGGGTCACTAACTTAACCTGAGCCAAATTAGTGGGGCGCTTTGCTGCCCCATGGAGACCCGCTATCAGCAACTGGCGATAGAGACGTAAGTGATTCCTACCGTCCTCCGTGGCGAAGTCCCATTCAGGTCGCTCCAAGGGGAAGGCATCGTTGATCTCGTTTGGCAACTGAGTAGGCTGCCCGTTAGCCCCCGGGACGTTCTTACGGGCTTCCAAAAGGACTCGTTGCTTTTCCTCGGTGGTCAGGAGGGCCTGTAACAGCTGCTGACAATCGTCCCAGGTGGGCTGGTGGGTTACTAAAATGGACTCGATTAAAGCGGTGAGTCTAGAAGGGTCCCTAGAGAAAGGGGGATTATTATTTTTCCAGTTATATAGATCCGAAGCGGAAAAAGGCCAGTATTGGAGCTGGCCGTTAGGCCCCGCTCGTAATGGGAGAGCCTGAGATGTGGAATCCGGAGGGGCCTCTCGGCGCCCTCTCAATCGCCCTGCCACCGGGGAAGGAGCTGGTTCCTCCTGAGGTCCGGCCGCGGCGGCTTCTCCCGGCTCTTGGTCGGGGTCTGGGTCCCTATAGGGGGGAGGTTCTTCAGTCAGCAGATCCAACAAGGAGCCGTCGTCTGCTGGCAGTACCGGGGTCGTCGGCGTCTTTTTGCCCTCCGGATTACGTCCTTGGGCCTGCTTTGTTACAGCTGGATAGAGGGCAGACTTAGAGGGTGTGGGGACCAACGGAGGAGGTAGGGCAGGGGCAGAGGGAACTGCAGGGGGAACGGCAGGGGGGCTGGGAGTGACAAACGGCTTGACCCATGAGGGTGGTTCCCGGGCCAGGGCTTCCCAAGTAACAATGTAGGGTATCTGGTCCGGGTGGCCGTGTGGCCCTGAATCCATGATTTTCGCCTTAACCTGCAAAATAATGTCTAGGTTAAAGGTGCCATCTCCTGGCCAGCCGACATTAAATGTCGGCCATTCTGAGGAGCAGAAGGTGTCCCATTTTTTCTTCCGGATCTCTACAGAGTGGTTATGAGCGATGTCTCGGGTATCCTTCCAGTGCTGTAGAGTGAGGCTTAAGGGGGTAGTTAGAGACTGTCCCATGGTTTTAAAAAGACTAACACCAAACACGAATCCGACGAACAATAGACAGACAGTAACACAAACGCAGCGCGCGGCACGACTCTGGCGCCAAACCGAAAGCAAAACTTCAGATGGGGACTGCGAAGAGGGTCCGGATCCCTCGTCCCCCAGGAGAACCACGTAGGCCTCGGACAAGGGCTTCGCCCCGAAAAGTCCAGATTGGGACGTGTTCTCAGACAGGCGGGCTCCGAAAAATCGGGCCCCAGACACTCTTGGAACGTCTTCCAGAGTTGCGGTAGAGAAGTTTTAGGCTCGTCAGCCTCTTCTCTTTCCACCTAATACGGAGCGACTCAGCTGAATCGTACAAATTTTGAGAGATAGAACAGGCAAACACGTGACGAAATGAAGACAACAAAAGACACTCTGCTGGCCAGCTTACCTCCCGATGGAGTCGGTGGTCCTTGGGCGGGGGGGGTCTCAAAAAAAATCTCGGTGGGACCTCCAAATGAAAGACTCTGGCTAGAGCCTCTC
>NW_026594853.1:0-1789 GCF_907164565.1 Psammomys obesus
AAAAAAAAAAAAAAGATTATACACTAACTAACTGGTAAGGGATTTAATGTTAAATATTAAAAAAAATCAATCAATGGAAGAAATACAAGTCAGAAGAATAAAGAGCCATCTGGATGGATATAGAAAAATCATTTGTAAATAGGTCAGTGTTCTTCCCTAGATGAAAAATATAAATACACACTCAGGGCTGGAGAGATGGCTCAGCAGTTAAGAGCACTGACTGCTCTTCTAGAAGAACCAAGTTCAAATCCCAGCACTCACATGGCAGCTCACAACTGTCTGTAACTCCAGAATCTGACATAGATGCAGGCAAAAATACCAATGCACATAAAATAAAAAAATAAATAAAAATTTTAAATACTCAGTAGAGTTGGAATCAAAGGGCATCCCTTCACCTCACTGATGGTACCTACAGAAAGTTCTCAGCTGATGCATTTGCACTGAAAGCTTGAATGATTTCTCCCTAACATCCAAAAGCTAGAGAAGGGTACTAGCAGCCAGAAACCATCTAGATTGGAAAGGAAAAAATCAAAACTACCTTCCTTGCATATGAAATCATTTTGCATGTATACAATCTTAAAAAAAAATCAAAGCTCATATCAGGTTCAGCAGGATTGCAGGGTAAGTGCTTTAATATGCAGAAGTGAGTTTGTTTCTGGGTGGGAGCAGCAATGATACCTCCAAAAGGAATTGAAGAAAATTGTTCTGCTTGCAGTAACATCAGAAAGAATCAGTTTTGACAGTTACAAATGAATTTAACAAAATGTGAAAAACTTAGGCTTTTCAATGTATGAAATGTTGCTGGAAGAAATTAAAGAGTACTCAAATGAATACAAAGACAGCCCATGTTCATGGATTGGAAGAGTGGATGTTGTGTGGATATCAATATCCCTCGGATTGATCCACACTGTGAATTCAGTTTCCTTCAAAACTAGATTTTTGGTCTTGAACTTCATATGAGAATCAAAAGGACACTGAACAGACAAACTGAGGATGGAAACCTCCCATTTTTCAGTAATCAAAAGCATAATATGTCATGACCACGGACATTTGGGGAAATGACTAGAATTGGTATTCCAGAATTCAACCCTTATATGATTGATCTTTCAAACCCTGGTGCCGAAATAACTTGGTGGGTAAAGAATAGTCTTTTCCATAAATGGTTTTAGAGCCAGTGAGTATCAACTACAAAAGAATGAAGCCGGATCACTTTCATAAACCACATACAAGAGTCAGCTGGACAGGAATCAGTGACCTAAATATAAAAGCCCAAACTACTCCATTCCAGAAGGAAACATAGAATCATTATGTCTTTATGATACTAGAATAGATAATGATTTTATAAGTCCAGCCCCAAAAGCACAAGGGACAATGAAGAAATAAACTCACGTTTGCTAGGGTGACTCGGAAATCACTGTAGAAGAGGGGGCAGAAATATTGTAAGAGCCAGAGGAGAAGGGAGTTTCTAGAAGCTACTCCCATAAAGTCTCACCAATGTGATCATCTAAACATGATCTGAAGATGGACAACAGCAACTGACATGCTAATATGGATGAAGGAAAGATGAAAGGGCCTCAACCATCCAAAAAGAACGACAAGCAACTAAGGAATCCTGAGATTAGAAGAAACTATCTTTCCCAGGGAAGAGAACACCAATAGGTTATACTAAATGATCAACCCTGAAATCATACATACAAGTTATACAAACTCAAACTGAACAGGTTGTATTTGTGTAGTTAGGATGTGTGTGTGTGTGTGTGTGTGTGTGTGTGTGTGTGTGTGTGTGTGT
>NW_026594854.1:0-13576 GCF_907164565.1 Psammomys obesus
AGCACACAAGCCCATACATAAACTGCACACACACACAAGGAAGAATAATTCTTTTGATCTAAAAGAGAAAGTATAGGTAATATATAATAATTTTAATGCTGCCCTCACAGAGAGGGATCAACTTCATCAGGAATGGTCTAAATAGGACAGGTTGTGTTCACTGAGTAGAAGCATCAGAGAAATAGATTTCAAGTGTATGTGATAGCCTTTCTAACATTCAAGGGGTCTCCCGTTACTATAGAGCCTCATAAATGGCTTGGCTAGCACCTTGGCATGGATATGGTAGAAGCAAGCCAGTTACTAGGTGGTAATTTTAGGGGGTGATAATGCTGTTTAAAGTTGAGTTCTTTCTGTCTTCTGTTTTCAGGCAGGATCTCTCCTGAGCTCATGTCTTAACTATTTCTCTTTCTCTGGAAGAAAGGAAAGGCCGGCCTGTCTTGTTGAACCTTAAAATAGTCATGTCACTTTCTGGAAGAGTCCAGAGAGGGAGCCTTCCCATATTGTTAGTCATTGTTATCATTGCACTAGCGGTGGCTTGCTGGGAAGCCTGCTTGGGAGAGCACAAGGTTCCCTGTGGAACACGCATTCTCAAAGAGCGTCTGAGTACGGGAAGGAGCTGGGTGTCTGTGGCGCTAAGAGCACAGGCATCTGTGCACTGCTGAATGTTTGTGAGCTACCAGACTTTTCCAGAGATGATTTTGTGCACAATGAAAGAGAAGGCTATGAAGAATGTGTAAGAAGTGGAAACAAAAATGCAGATATACAGGATAAAAAAAGAAGCTGAAATACACTGAGTCGTAAGGACAGAGTAGGTCTAAGAGTTTCTTGTTTGGCATCCTTTTAACCCCTAACTGCAACGCTGGAGTGAGTAGTGGGCACAGAGGGAGGGGACATCCAGTATTGATCCTTCTGACCTCACCTGGAGGGTTGGAAAAAATCATTTTTGCGATAGTGTAACAAACATGTGCAGACAGTTATGTCTGATTCCGTAAGACACACACACACACACACTCACAGGCTGGAAAATGCCAGTTGAGTTCCTCATGTGTATTACATTTTTTCCCTTTTGTAAATTGTAGTAACTTTATTTCTGGGTCTTTAATATACAGGCTAAGTGCGTCAAAGGACACTGGTAACATGATACAAGTGTTTGGTGTCAGTTTTTAAATGGGCCACCTGCAGGAGATGAGGCTTGTTGTATGTAGCAAGATGTATTTTTAGATGGTGGTATTAGGAGTTGGGGCATGGGCACACACAGAGTAGGGTTTTAACTGCCAAGATAAAGAAAGAGAAAAAGGGAGGGGACCCAAGAAGAGACAAGGACAGGAATGAAAGATCCAAGCCAAAAAGCAAAAATAAACAATCTCTAAACCCAAAGCAGCAATGGAATTCCCAGCTGGGATCTGGATTGTGTCTCATTTGATGGAGGACATTTTCTGGGCAGCATTCATCTGCTCCCTGGCTAGGTTTCCACAGCACCCATATCTTATCCAACTAATGTCTATTTTTAAGTCCTGTAAAAGTGTAGACCTCTCTCCTTTAATCGAGCTCAGAGCAACGGGACTACAAAGGGGTAGAGATGAGGTCCTATAAAAGTAGATGGCCTGTGTGGTAATCCCAGCATCAGGGACAGCTTTGGGGGAAATGAGGACGTAAGCAGAAAAGGGATTGGCTAAGCACACATTGATTCACACAAATACAGTTTCAAATACTTCAAGCGATAACTTTTGGGGTTGATCCTTTTTTTCCTCTTCATGAGCAGTTTTCCAGGGGTTATTTCCTATTGAGGGAAGGTTAGGGCCTTGCTCTGGTGCAAAGACATGGATTTGAAATGGACAGAAAGTTACGCCTACCTCAAGATCCCCTTTTAGCCACTGTGAGGAGTAAACTACATCTCCTGAAATACTTTGTGTTTTCGTATGACCACAGACAATTCTCGATAGACAAAGAGAGACTCTAAGTAGCTCCAGGAGACTCTTCTGTTTCCTTGTCAGTCAGCTGTTCTTGAAGAATGCCAAACTACTGAAGTCATGCCTTCCGTCACTCCTGCCACCACCCTCGTTCTGAAAGTAGTTTACTAACTAGGATTCTGCAGCAGACGCCACGCTGTGGCTGTCTTCATTTTGCCGCCTCTCTTGCACGTACCCACTGAAGTCTTCAGTGACATAGCAGTCTCTACTGCCTGCCTATGCAGCCCAAACTCTGTCCGAGTCCATGTACAGGATTCCATAGTCTTTGGCCCAACCTACCTGGCCTTAAACTCTGGGTTCCAATTCCTGTGGTCCACTGACCTTCACTTGGCTACCTCTTTAACTCCCTCCTCCCTGTGAGTGCCTGGTGCCCCTGGAGATTACGCCACTGAGCCATCTCTCCTGCATCCCTCTCTGCCATCCTCAAACGTACATTATCCCATTACTGTCCCAATCACATTTACTGCCCCAAGCTCAGTTCCTACTTGGCATCTTTCTTTCTATTAATCCTCCCCGTCTATTTTCTCACACACAAACTTCTTTTGTAGCACTTAAATTCACAAAGTATATTTGTTACCATTGCACCATTCATCTCTACGTATGTATATGTAGATACATTCTTTTCTTTTTTTTTTTCTTTTTTTTGTTTGGTGAAAATGTCAATCAGAAGAAGAAAAGATGCTACTAAATCCAAAACACTTTCTTAATGTCCATATCTAATATATAAGTTATTATATATTAGATATATATTAGATATAAGCTATTATATATTAGATATATAAGCTCTAAGGTATTTAATAATAATGATTAAGTGCTTCACTTACCCATAAATAGGCAGTATATGCTTAGAAAGGAGATGAGAGGATTGTAAGGTCAAGACGAGCCTGGGCTCCACAGCAAGGCCCTGCTTCACAAACAAACAAACCGCCCTCTAAATGCCTAGGAACATGTGTTCTGTAAGAGAATACAATCCAAGGCTCTCCTCCTCCACTCCACATGTTGTAGGGTGATGTTGCTTCCCGTCACCGCCTCAGGTCCTGCTTAGTCTCAGAGGCGCTGCCTTGTTTAGGGAATCTCTGGGAGAGCACCTGTTTGTTGTGCAGCCTGCGGACTCTCCTTGCTCCCCGCGCTCACTGTGCGGCTGGAGCCTGCGCACCCTGATCAGAGGATAGTGGAAGCAACCTAAAAGGAGGGAACTTAGAACCGGGGGTCCCCAGGTCCCCAGAACCTGGAGGTCTCTTTCGGCTCAGAAATTCCAGACCCCTGCAGTTCGATAGTCGAGTTCCTCAGCTAAAGGGAGAGCAGATCATCTTTCCAGCCCACCCGCTTCCCCCCCCTTCCTCCCCGCCCCACCAGATTGTATCTTGAGTTCAAATGGGCAGGAGGAGGAAGTCTGACTCCACGAAATTCCTCCCTTTGGAGTTCGAGATTTGTAAAAGCAAAACCATTGCCCTGTAGGGTGAGATTATTTATTTTAAATTGTTTTGAAATGTGAGTTAAGGGAGTGAATTTGCTGCGGCCAGCCTGGAATGTCAGTCCGCCTATAGATTTTTGCTTACTCAGAGGTTTTAGCGAAAGTGTGAGTGTGAGTGTTATCTCTAGAGGCACGGTCACGGTGCCAGTGGCATCCAGTAATCAGGCGGAGAAATTCATTAATTTTTGGTTTGCGATAATTAAAGAAATGGAAAAATAGAGATGAATCTTTAATCTTGAAAAATTGTAACGTAGGTGTTTTGTTTGGGTTGTCTTTTTTTTTTTTTTTTCTCATGTTAGGTGGAAAAGGACAAATGAACATTACTTAAGTAAATAAGTAGAATGTAAATCATTAGGACAGAAATATCCAGTACACACGTGTCAGGCACTTAGATGTCACATGGTTTATTTAGCAACCCTTAGCCGCATGCCAGGATTTTACTTTCGTCTCAGCTGCTTCCGAGAGGCCTGACACTTCTCGGTGCGTCAGGTGCCTATTGAGACGGTGCTGCCACATTCGAAGTTGTAGGATTGAGAAAGAGGGGTGTTCGTAATGCAAATCTTTAAACACTCAGTTTGGTTATACCCAGTTTAATTGAACTTGAATGTGAATTTTGAAGGGGTTAAATTGAAAGGGTTAGAGACCACAGGGCCATCTCTCTAGCGCCATCATGAGAGTTTTGTATTATTTCCGGGAGAGGGTTTTTCTAACTTGACCTATATGTTACAGGACATATATGCATTCCCCCAAAGATAAAAAGTGCTTATTATTATTGAAGGGGTGAGTGACCAGGCCAATATTAGAACAAATGAATGAGTCAGGAAATTATCTGGGCACGTTTACTTGTGGTGCCTTTAATAGCGCTTTAACTGGCGGCTAGGAAAAATGATGGATGTATATAACATTATAACACTGGGTTTTGTTTTGTTTTGTTTTTTTGATTCATTAACAACTATGAACTAAAAAACTGTTTTTAAAAAGTCTCTCATGCAAGAGTTGACATGGTGTTAAGTTTTAAAGGTCTTCTGATTTAGGCAAAGAGTTCTGTCATGAAGGAAACTCTGATCAGAGTCTGGCCATGCATATGTGGACCCCGTCCATTTTTTCTCAGCCCCTTACCATCACCAGCCTGGGGCTCTGCCCTAGCCCCTCGTCACAGGACCCTGATGGGGCACATCTGGAGGAGAGATATTCAAAGACATAAATAAAAGATAATTCTGTACTGCTGGGAAAATTCTAGACTGTGAAATGGCCAACGTCCTCTATGTTGTTTTTTTTTTTTTCATTGAAATTGGTGTTTCTAGCATTCTGCCCAGCTGGGTCCACTCTCAGGTTCTGAGAAATTATTCCAGACTCACATGGCTCCTACCTTCTCCTCAGTGAAGGAAAATCACAATTTCAGAAGGGAAAATTGCTTCTGTGGTTGCTCTGAGAGGGACATAGCCCCATAGACTTCAGTAAACAGCATACCAAATTAAGCAAAGCCCAAATGTGGGAAACAGTGTCTATTTCTGAAGAGGACCACTTTCTCTTGGGTCCACCTTGGTCTGCTCTTGCTTTCTGGGGAAGTCTGTGTTCTTAGACAAGCTTGTTTTGGGTAGACTATATACTCTTCTATTCTTAGAAAAACCCCATTATTACCATACAAAAGTAAAAATGGGTAAATTTTTGATGTCTCTGCTCTAGTTATACTTGACCCTGAGGAGATTTTGTTCTGCATCTCTAAATATTAAATATTTTGATCTCTTCATATCTAAATCTGCTTCAGTTTCAGTGTGGATAAAAAATGAATAAATGATTTGTTCAACAAATGTTTATTGAGAACCTTCTAATATCCCACATCAGTTATAAGATGATTAATAGGACATAGCTGTGGCAATCCATAAAGTCACCAGAAGCCAAAAGGGGAGGAAGTAATCTGCCTTAGTCATCTGGTTCTGGAACAGAGAGCTATACCACCTAATGTAATCAATATAATGCATTATCTTAAAGGAATCTTTGAACCAAATGTCATAAGAGGCATTTACATAAGTATTCTAATCAACTAAAATGTATGAAATGCTTACAAATATGATTGGTCTTTGTCATGCATTCTTTTCTATGTTTTTTTTTTAATGAGTAACAACAGCACAGAGATTTTTGTCCCAGTAACAGTAGTCTGTTTTAGTCTTGTTTAATAAGTTAATCGTTAATAACGCATAGCTATGGAACACAGGATATGTGGCTACTGTAAGAAAATGAATTTTTAATTTCACTTAATTTCAGTTAATTTAAAAATAAATAGCCACTTGTAACCACTGGCTGCTCTGTTGAGCAGTGAGACCTTCTCTGTGCTCCGCCAGTCATTTGACAAACACCCAAAATGATGCGCTAGTGTGAGAGTCGTGGCCATGCTGTAAAAGAAGGGTTGGCTCGCTTTGGAAAACACAGAACGCCATGCTTTTTGCTTTTCTAAGATAAACAGAACTGTTATTAAAAACTGGCCATGTATAAGAAGTTAATACACATTAACATAAGAATGTGCTTTAAGCAAGGAGATAATATGGAAGAAGATTTAAAACATAAATATAGGATTGCCTTCATTTATTATGGTCTCCACTTGCAGTAATTTTCAGCTCTCTCGGGTACTAATTCACCTAATTACAATTTTTCAAGCCTGCCCAGGTCGTGTTCACATTGAACCCTTTGGCTAAGACTCCACCAACAAAGTGCAGGCTCTATTTCAGTCCCCTGTGGTGACCTTTGCAACCCCTTGCTCACCTCCTCTGCTTTATTGGCCCCTTAAAAGCCCTGTTAGACTGTGCAAAGCATGGCCTGACCCTCAACTGTATCACACGGGGGCCTGTGAGCTGCAAAGAACCTCAGGCCCCATCCAGACCTATTAAATCAGTTTCTGAGATTTTACTAGATAGCCTAGCAACTTCTTTTCTGTTTGTTTTGTTTTGTTTTCAAGATAGGGTTTCTCTGTGTAGCCTTGGCTGGCCTGTACTCACTTTGTAGACCAGGCTGGCCTCGAACTCACAGAGATCCGCCTGCCTCTGCCTCCCTGAGTGCTGGGATTATAGGCGCCCAGCCTCTAGCAATGTCTAGACCTATGGATCCTTCCTAGCATTAGAGCTTCCCTAAGAGAAGGAGTTAACATTGGTTTCAATAGGTCAGTTGCCCTTGTGAACACAAGAATCCGGAATTCCCCAGAACCTATGTAAGAAGCTGGGTACAGCTGTGCACTCCTATATTCCTGGCTCTGCCAAGGTGAGGCGAGAGGTCTAGACAGGTAGTTCCCCGGAAGCTCTCAGCCAAATCTAGCCCACCTGGCAAAATCCCAGACCAATGAAGGACTCTGTCTTTTTTAATATAACTTTTATTTTTATATTAATCACAAGTTATTTACTTTGTATCCCAGCCCCCTCCCTCATTCCCGCCCATTCCCACCCTCCCTCCCTCATCTCCTCTCTGCCCCTTTCCAAGTCCACTGATGGGGGAGGAAGGACTCTGTCTTAAAGGAAGTGTGTAAGCGCACAAGACTCCCGCAGACTGACACCTGAGCTTGGCTTGACCTCTGCTTGTGTCCCATGCATGTGCACACACACCCCCACACACACACATGTGCATTCACACACATGACTTTTTTTTTTTTTAAGCATTACCGTTGTTCTCACTGGCTAGATTCTGCCATTTTACCAACATCATCATACATACCCATCCACATCCTTTAAGCCTTCATGGGTTCCTGGAACATTCCATACTTGTCTTGCAGAAAGTAATACACTTTCCCTTCCATAAATATTACTAGGGTGTGTATCAGTGACTAGAGTTTAGTATCTGCATGTAGTGTTTTCACTTCTGAGCCCAATTTTTCTACAACTTAACGGTGAGTATACATTCTCGGCATTTTGGTGTATGCAGCCCACTTGTGTCTTGGTTGCTGTCCTGTGTCTCCATATGCCCGCCCCTTTCTCATAATTTATAAAGACAACCAAAAAGGGCAGGCAAAGCCCGTAGGTAAGCTCAGGATAGTCTGGACTTTTCCCGGCAGTCTGAGGTTCCCCTCCTACTCCTAACCCAGGTAACCTCATTCTTATGCTATCCTAGAACTAAGCAGTACTAGAAAAGCCATTTCAAGTCAAGTAATATGGTTTATTCAGTATTTGCCTTTGCTTTTGATCCGGTATGCTTTCTTTTAAAGGGAATTATAATCCCCCGTCTATAAAAAAAAAAAAAAAAAAGAAAAGCTTTTGAAATATATATAAACAGAAATTCCAGAGTGACTCCCTAGTGTGTAGATTATTAAAGTTTCCCTTTCTTCTCCTGTCCCCCCTTTCCCGTTTTTTAGTCTAGTGTCCTTGATCTGCAGGTCCAGTCTGTCTTCCTTATCTCCCCAGTCTTAGACAGTTTTTTCCTACATAGTCAGCACTTTCGTGAGACTATACATCCACCCACTTAAGGTCATGACCTCAGCTGAGTGTCTACCAAAAGGACAAAAGGACACTGCCAGGGAATGATGCTCTGTCCCAGGAAGCATCAAGTCCTTCCCTCACCCAGCCAAGACATTCTGGAGAGACCCTTCTAGAGGGGAAAAGGACAGCAGACATGTCTCGCTGCCTCGGTGCTTGTCTAAAGTTCCAGAGCTAAGCTGTGCCTTTGCCAATATATTCTGCCAGGAGCACTAGCTCATAACATTTATTGAGTTTCCTACTAGAATCTGTCAGCTGTGACCAGAAAGATTAAGCGTTTGCCCAAGATCAACTAACGTGCACATGGCAGCCTTAGGTGTGGACCCAGCGGTCACACTCCAGAGCCTCTGCCTTTTGCTTTTGTCCAAATGGACCCCTGAGCCCATAGTCCTTAAACTACTTACATGGAGGGAGCTGCCAAGATCCTTGCAGGCTGAGCATCTGTGAAGTCGCCTGCCCAGTGATGAGTGTTTTGGAACTTCAAGGGTGTGGGGGAAAAACTTTTCTAAGAACTTGCTCATCCCCCTTCGGTTGGCTATCCTCTCCGAAGGCTTGTAGTTTGTCAATTCTGCTGTCAAAATTAAAGCTGGAAAATTATAAGGACTGTGTCTGCTCTTCACGTCCGACGTCACTTTTAACCTAGCGATCCCATGAAACCCTGAAGCAATGGGAGACCGTAAAGCAACCGTCTCTTGGAGAGATTGGGTAGTTCATTGTGACGGAAGAAAAAACCCGCACCTGGCATATGGAATGCACAGATCAGTTAGAAGAAGGAGTTTTGTTGTTGTTTTGTTTTTTGTTTCATTTGTTTGTTTCTAATCTGGAGGGGGGGAGGGAAGGAGGACTTTTGCCTGTGAGTATCTTAATAGCTTTTGCATGTTAAATAATTGTGTTAGAAGCTGAAAGGTGAGTAGGGAAGAACGTGGAATAGTAGCCACTTAATAGCCATTTCTCCCAGACAAAGGGGGAGAACCCCCCCCACACCTTGGTAGATTAGGACTTTCATCAAGCTTCTTTCCTTTTTATTCACATACGCTTAAAAAAATAAGTTAAAAACTAAATGCACAGGGATACAAATATATTATTTGAATAAAATCAATAAATATAAGTAGAAGAGATACATGGCAAGAGTTAAAGTTTTTTTAAAGGGCGCTACAATAAGAAACAGAAGTATGAAGTAAAAATTCAATTGTAAAGTGACGTCAGGATAAAATTGGCAGGAGAGTGATAAAATTATATTTGAAACACAAAACGTAGGTTAAAAACAGTTAAGATACACAAGTACTAAAGAGGACAACACAATCAAAATAAGGACAAGTGTTTAAATAAATACCATCAGCAAGGACACAAAAGTTTAAAGCAACAGACCAAGTGGTAATAAAATAAAGAAATCATATAAAGTAGTAAATTAAAGAGCAATTAAAAAACAGTAATGGTAGAAAATTAACAGGCTAAATTGACACATGTAGTTGTATGGATTGCCCACACTGACTTGCTTTCATTGTCAGGCTCTTCGTATGCATCAACTTACCCAATTCACATTTACTTAAAATTTTCCACTACTTAAAAATGTAAGCAGAACAGTGTAGAGGCGCACCAGAATCATTAACAAGAAAACTTGGAAAGGCTGGCAAGATGGACCTGTAAGTGGCAATTTCCTATCATTTAGTATTTTGATAAATTTCCACAGGTACCTAACCCAGCATTCTCTTCTCTTCCTCTCCTGAAGTGTCTGGGGCTACAAATGTCCATTCTCTTCTGGCCCCAGTAAGGTTGTCCTTCCCAGGAAGCAATCCTCAGTGGTCAAGACTCCTGATACTGCTCACACCTTGTGGCAATTAACAAGGGTGTGATGGGGCTCAGCTTCAGAACATGGCTCAGACTCTGGGGGTGTGCTCTGTGCCACCCTAAAGTTGAGATGGACTCTTTTGCCAATCCGCACCACATGGTCCTCTCTCTGGACCATGGATTTCTGAAAAGGATCCTGTATCTTGTGTCCAAAGGAAAGTACTTCAGCCGTTAGCATTTAAGGAATGCTTTTTGAAAATAATGTTAGATAGTGGTTCTCGGTCTTCCTAATGCTGCTAGCCTTTAATGCAGTTCCTCATGTTGTGATGAACCCCAACCATAAAATCGTTTTGTCTCTACTTCTTAACTGTAATTGTGCTACTGCTATGAGTCATAACGTAAATCTCTGATAAGCAGGATCTCTGATATGAGGGCCCCTAAGGGATTGAGAACCACAGGCTAAGATGAAGTTGTCACCACTGTGAGGTTTTGTTGTCGATGTTATTGTGGGATGGTTTTGGGTTTGGTTTTGGTAGAGGTGGTACCTGGAATCAGATTGTTGAGACTGGAATTTTTTTTTTCTCCTGAAACCTGAACAGACATTTATTTGGGCAGTCTAGAATGTCTCCCCAACAAAGATACCTGAGAAAGGCCTTTATCCCTTTCGACCTTTTCTGTTTATATTAGATTGTCTATGACCTCTCACTCACTCCCTGTAACTGTATTTCCACATGCCAGAAATTTCTCAGAGGGATTAGATAACTGTAGCTGCCTTTCCACTTCTCTGTCTTCCCTGTTGGGGAGGTGATGTCATGTGGTTTGAACTTGATCCACAATTCATCCCTTCACTCATTCATTCATTTGTTTAGCAGATATGCTCCTATAGTCTCTTACTAATCAGTTTTTGTGTTGGGCATGGTGGCAGAGAAGAATATAAAGAGGCCTAGTGCCTATTCTCTAAACAGGCTGCCATCTTGTCTTGGTGGATTTCTTTATTTGATGCTATTTTTCCATGGAAAGGGAGAAAAACCAGTCTAAGTTTTCATAAGTGAGTATTTATTTTTAAGCGAACTCAGAAATGGCTTGGTAACGCTCTCCTTGGAAACCAGAACCCCACTTTTCTGAGCCCTCCCTCCTAAAACTGGGTTTGGTCACAAACCGTACTGGTTTCTTCTCATCCCAAACTTTAAAAGTTAGCCACACACAGATCTACCGGGGACATAGATTTTCCTTTATATGCTTTGTTTAAATCGGGAATGTATTTTTTCTTTTCTCCCCCCGTCCCCGATTACAAATGAATAGTTTGTAGAAAATTAGAGAAAACAAAACATAACACAGAATAAAATTACCATTTACCTTCTGCACTTCAGTCTTCCAGTACTGTGTGTGTTTTTATGTGGGTGTACAAGAGTTACCTGTCATTTTGTAGGCTACTTATTTTCCCAAAAATGTTAGGAATATTTTCCATATTATTAAACATTCTTCTCAAACATAACTTTAAATAGTTGCCTTGCAAAATGTTATAGGGCAGGTCCATAATTTTTACTGTTACTAATAGCATGGTGCTAAACTTCCTGGTTTAGAAAACACAATGCATATTTTCTGTCATTTCCTTGGATAAATTTCTAGAAAAAAAAAAAGTTGCTACATCAAAGGAGAAGAAGAACATGCCTAAGGTCTTTGTAATGTATTGTAATCATGTCTTCTGGAAATTTCCATTATGTTGTACTTCCTACTAGCAGTGTATATCTGGAATTTCCTGGCACCCTCCACAATCATGCCGACCATTTTTCAGTCTTTGTGAACCGTTTCATTTTAATATGTATCTTTTTTTTTTTTTGATTAGTGATGAAGTTGGAATTTTTTTTTTCATGTTTACTGGCCTCTTACGTGTTCTTGAGATGTTCATCTTTTCCTCACTGATTTCAAAGGACTTAACTTCTGCACTGACCTAACACTTGGAGAGCAAAGTTGTTTCCAAATGAAGGAGACGGGTTCAGAATGAGGCCCTATGTCTTTTACTGTCTCTGTGGGACCTTGAGAGGGAAAGCTGGATTGAACACTTGCCTCCCTGCAGTCTGAGTTAACTTGACATCTGTATTTCTAGCCTACTTAAAAATCAACTCAGCATTATAATAGAACCTAAAAATTATCCAAAAGGACCTAGAGATAGGATGGTAATTTTAACATTTCCCAGAAGATATACCCTATGACTATTGTTATCCTAAGTCAAATAAGTAAGTCTCTCCTTGCCTAGTTCATAGCCCAGTAGAAGAAATAGGATTTATATATATTTAAAGACCCTTTTATTATGATCTTTGCTAGACTTAGGTCACGCAAGTTCTCCTTTGACATACTTGATGTTTTTCTTATCCCAGTTTCTAGATCAGTCTCCATAATGTGTTCTTTGACCATCTGTAAGCAGTATACTTTTCTAGTCTCCTGAGCTTGGCCTGCTCACCATCACTCATTCTGCATTCTCTTTTCATAGTACCACATCTAGAAAGGGCTAGGGCAGAGTCCCCGTCCCACAGGACAGCTGGACCATTTCCTCGGCAAAGATTTCTGTAATTAACTAAAGTGTGGGGGGGTGTTAAAAAGCTCAGCCATCTTACTCTTTGATGAGAATAAAAGTAGGTACCTGCTAGCATCCATGAACTAGCTACACAGTGAAGCTCCTGGACATGAAATTGTTGAGTCCATAGATTATTTCAAGCTCTTGCTCTCGTTTCATCAATAAACATTAAAAAAAAAATCCACTTTAAGTGCATTGGACACAATAGCGTCTAGTGTCCCTCCACGGTATCTGCCTGCTTCTTCCTGCTCAGCTCCCACCATATCCCACCCCCGCCCTTCTGTTAGCTGTAATGACCCTGCAAACACTAAATGGCATTTGAGTGCATTAAGCACCAGACTCTCCAGTGACATAGCAATTACGGCTCTGAAATAGATTTGGTGCGTCACAGAAGATAAGGGTTTTGAAAGTTTCTGTTGTGATTATAGCCTGTGACTCCCACAAATAATAGGCTTCAAAATAAGAGGCTGCCAGCAGAGCCTTTGTGGCTTTGTCTCAGTGATGGCACGTAAATTGCTATTAATGTCCTAAGTGTACTTGAATATGCCAGTCTTTGGGATGTGGAGTTGGCTCAGTGTCTCTCTTTACGCGGCATGTCATTGTTGGTCTGATAATCTGGGGTAATTGCTGTCTCTTGGATGGTCAGAAAAGTGTAAGAGGCTTAGCATCCCCTGTGACAGTAAATAGCCTCAAGATTTACAGGGCGAGGGCACATTCGCAGACCAGGCTGTGTCTGTTTCCTGCTCAGCCACCGTCATCACAGCAATGAGTACACTATATATGTGTGTACCCTAAGTAGACAATACATTTGGCAGCAAAACGCAAGCAAAACCAAAGGTTATGAGGTGATATAAAGAATTCAGTTCAACATGAGATCAGTCAGTTGAATGATTTATCCCAAGAGTTTGTTGTTTTGTTTTTTTAAGTGTGTTTTTCTTGAATCATCTAGATTTGGCTATGTCAGTACCATTGTCTTATATACCTTCTGTTTTCCATTATAGCTGTGGTAGTGGTGGTGGTGGTGTGTGTGTTTTCTTTGGGTGTCATAGATAAGCCCTGATCCTGTCTTAGTGTCACTTGAACATCAAGAAATGTGGATAGTGTGTGTGTGTGTGTGTTTTGTCCACTGTATTGATGTGTGTGCGTGCAAGTGTGTATGTGTGTTTGTGTTTTGGTTTGTGCAGCTCTAAGGCTAGAGGATGTTTATGTAGATATAAATAGAATTCTCCACACCAAGACATCTCTATTTGGCTGAATCAGGTTTAGCTTTTTTTTTTTTTTTTTCCTAGAAGATCAGGATAATCTTTGGAAAGTT
>NW_026594855.1:0-6546 GCF_907164565.1 Psammomys obesus
AAAACCACTTAGGAATAGGTACTGGGTAGGTGTGGGGTGGGGGGGGGGACTTCCAAATGCAGAGCAATATCCAGCAGAAGTGGGTAAAACAGATGCAGCAATGGAGAAGGATGAAAGGAATGAAGTTGAGAGAGGGTGTGGGGAGAGAGAGGACCAAATGACAAAACTGTAAAAACCCTTGCCTATGGCTCACTGAGGAGACACCCCCACACACACACACACAAAAGGTGAGCTCTTAATTTCTCATGCTTGAGAAGATAATAAAAGCCTGAGGTGAGGACTCAGAAAGAGGCAGACACTTTTTTGAAGCAAGAATGAGACATGACTAGGTTTACATCTAAGATCTTTCCTCCTTTATACTCCCAGATGACATGGACATCTGGCTAAATTAAGCTGGTCACCTCATCCATGGGAAACTTTTTTTTTTTTTAGGTTACAGAAATTAAAGCAGTATTTGCAGGTAGCTGCTTCATAAAACACAACACAACACACACACTCACACTGAGAAACCACGAGCTCCCATTTTCAAACTTTTTGAGTTTCTTAAGACAAACACACATCCTATCTTTGTTATGTGTCATTGGTTCTCAACTTGGGGTGAGTGTGCACCCCAGCAGACATTTAGTAGTACCTGAAGATGGTTTTCATTGTCATCGTCATAGAGGGCGTTACTGATATGAATAGCTAGAGACAAAGATCCGCATAACCATCCCACAAGACAGAAGATAGTTCCTGAAGCAAAGATTTATCCAGACGAAAGTGTTAATAATGCCAAGACTGGGGAATGGTCCTCTGGATCTAGGTTTGCTACATTTTACTGTTATTATAATTGGTTGTTATTGAATATTTGGGCTTTGTTCATTTTGTTTTTCTGTGGAACGTTAGACTCTTAAAGATCATTTGAAGTGAAATACTATCTGTAGGAACTCGCTGTATGAAAATGGATGTTAGCACATTTCCACGTCACAGTGTTTGCCCAAGCAAATGTGTTGGATTCCTAGGTATTCCTTTATTCCTTCTCTGTCTAACTGAGTGCAGATGCCACTCTGTAGGCACCCCAAGGATCTGTGTGGCACTTGCCTTCATCCTAAGCCAAACCGAGAACCTTTCAGCTGCCAGGCACATCTCGGAGTGAGCCTCTCGCCATTGCTGCTTACTCCGCAGCACCCTGCAGATAGAGTGACTGGATGGTCTCAGCAAACGGGGACCATGCAGCTGCTCTCTGGGACTTCCCAGAAAGTCTGTTCACGTTTTGTCTGGGAAGTTTGCACTTCTCAGGAGGCTCTCCATTCAATGATTCATTCTTTCCAATCTTCAATGCTGGGTAAAGAACACCCCCCACACACACACACACAATCACACGTACCTTGATGCTTGTATAGACTTTATTTTTATTTTTATACAAGGTGCTACTAGGAGCACCGGTTCCCATCCATCTACTCCATCACTGCCTCTAGATTCTCAGTGGACAGTCAGAAGCCATGACAGTACCATACCTGGGTGTACAGAGACCTTGAAATGCTGAAACAGCACAGCCAAAGAACACAAGGGACTATTTCTGCAATTACTGCTCTGATACAAATGCATTTGTACATGAAGTCCATTTGTATGCGCATATTTATCTCTGCGTATATTACACAGCTAGACATATTTACAATTTATCTATGCACATATATTTTTTAAAATCATCTGTGTCAATTGCAGTGTATATCTTATAAATGGCACACTCCTTGTCTGCATGCTTCTATGGATGCCATGCTTGCTGGCATCAGTGTAGCCCCTTTGGGGATTTCTCCCATGGCACAGTTTGTGTAGTGATTACCAATAAGCCCTCAGCGGGGAATACAGCATGTGTGACTATTACATGGTATCTGACAGTGGGAGAGAAGTAAGGTACCTAGGCTTCAGACTCAGGACTTTGGGACCAAGGAGCATGGGAAGTTTGATGACATGAATACAGCTATTGTCATGTATTGTAGGTTCTTGGTTTTGACAAGCGCTTAATATAGTAATGGCTTCATTGTTTAGGCTTTGTCTTTGTGACTACAAACTTGATCTGAGGCAGCTGCAACTCATGTCGGTATCTGGGTTTGGTATACAAGCACATGAGTGTGACCTGCAATACAGGCTGCTTCTTCCATAGTTGGGGATGATGGTTTCAAAAATCATGTGCCATACTAATGGGGGCCAGCTACAGGCCAAAGTCCTCATCCCACTGACTGAATAGAAACTGTACATGATGAAATCTTATTCCTGTTTTGGTTAAGATTCAATGTTTCTAATTCCTTTCAGATAAACCAAATAGGAAAAAAAAAAAGTGCCAGACAAGACACAGTCCTTTAGTTGATATTTGAGTCCCCCTCAACCCATGAAGATGGCATTTCCTTCGCATGAAAAAGCAGGAATGAGAAGAGGGCTAGAGGCAGCATCAGTTCATGTAGAAATATAGTTACACAGCTTCTTGCATGAGGATGCAAACTCCCCATAACAAAGGAAAATGGAGATAGTTCTTAACTTGGGGTTGTGCCCAAGATTACAAACACCTGCTTCCTCTAAATGGCTCTTGCTGTTGACATTCAGTGACACAGAGGACAGTTGTATATCAAGGGCAATGGCAGAGCAGAGAACACTTTGCCTATTAAGTGGCTGTTCTCTGGGGAAAAAAAGAGAAGGTCTTCTCCTCTGCTTGCCCGTGGATAGACAGCTCTCTGGCTGAGCTCAGATCCCTGTCTTGGGAGAAGAGACAGAAAGCATCAGGCAGGAGGCATGACTCATTGCTGGGTGATTCCCCATTGGTGGTGGCTGTCAGCAGAATCTCAGGGCAAGAGAACAGGGTTAGAAGTCACACAGTGCAACTGACCTGGGTCCCTGAGGTTTCTCCTTCGCCGGGCTAACGTCATGTTTTAACCAAGCCTTGCACGTTGAGCTTTCTTTCCCATGCGCTGAGCTGCACGATGCCTTCACAGCTCTAATTAGCTTCCTAAGCCCTGATGTTCAGGGTGAGTTTGGGCTAGGTTCATCCCAGAGGACCTAAAGCCAACCAGATGAAAATTTCCTCTCTGTGAGGTGAAAGCCCATGCTAAACTCTCCTGCTGGAGGCCTGTTTAAAAAAAAAAATTTTCCAGAAGCATTTCATGCATGCTTGAAAATCTTGGCCCAGTGTTCTGCTTCATCTTTCTGTGTTCTGGCAACTGATGGAAAGAATAGGCCATTCTCACATAATCTTGCAGTCTTTGGGGTTTCCTGGGCTGTTGCTACCTAGCAAAGAAGTTTATATCTAGAAATCGAGAGTATTAAACGACCCTGGGAGACATTGCCTCTATGTACTCTCCTCCTGTGTGCTGTCCCCAATGTGAGTCAATGGGTTCAGCAAAGAATATTTAGAATCCAGAAAAGGTGCCCCAGTGCTCTGTTATGCTGGTAGAAATGTCACTGGCCAACCCATATTATTGGCCATAGTCTCCATGTTACCGGCCTCCTGGCCAACCCTAGAACATTAGAGGCATGAAAGAGAAATCCTAAGTAGCCTACGCTGGAAGAATACAGCTTCTCTTTCTCAGCCTGAAATCACTAGCAGAGAGCACTCTAAATGACAACTGTAGCGAGGGCTCACTCCACGTAACAGCAACAGCGCACACCCTCTTGCCTGCTCTGTTCTTCATGCTACTAACCAGGCTCTGCAGATGTTGTTTTCGCCTTACGTTTGATTTTGGGGGGTGTTGCTTTGCATGTCATTCTCCTCTTGGCTGTTGGTTGCAGGGTTGAGCCTTTTCCTTTCTGTGATTCAGGTGCCTCACTCTTTCCTTTCCAGGTTCTTCCAGTTCTTTTAACATGTCAAACTCTGGAGATTTGTTCATGAGCGTGCAGTCACTCAATGGGGATTCTTACCAAGGGGCCCAGGTTGGAGCCAACGTGCAATCACAGGTAGGGACCCAGCCAATATGCCACCAGATGAATTCAGAGTCCAAGGGCCTTCAGTTGCATCAGCTTCCTGCTCCTGTCCAGACAGAAGGAAAAAGCAAGGAAGGGAAAGGCAGACAGACACCAGTCAAACCCAATTAGAATTAAAACCAAACAGAACAAAGACAACAAGTATCCTAGGGGACCATGTCCATGCTTTGTGAGTATCTTTGGCTCTGGCTTGTTAGTCACACTAGACTAGGAAGGTAGGGAAGGAACAAGTACAGAGTGAGATGAAGGAGGCCTGTGAGGCAGGTAGAACTGGTATCTTTACTATTCCTCAGAGGAAGAGGAATTTCAGCCCATTGTCTCTCCCAAGCCTCCCTCTCATCCGATGGTTTCCCATCTTCAGGATTTGCCAACATAAAGAAGTCATCAAATGATCAGGCAAATGCGTTAGTATCACCTGTTTTCACTTTTAGCTTTAAAACCACCAAAGCCAGCTCAACTGAACACATATGCTTAGTCAGTCCTGAAGTCAATGAACTTGAGTTTCTGAGGATAAGACCTTACACGGAACCAAAAATCAAGTCCTCTGTGCTTCTTAGTAAAGCCATCCGCCTTCAAGACAGATACCTCAAGAAGCCACCCTGCTACCTCAGCATGAAGTGTGATGTGAGAGGTTGAAGTCATATGATCTGGGTCACAATGACTTGGGAAGACAGGAGCCACGTCTACCCATGTGTCTTACCCGACACGTGGGACAGAAAGCATTCCGTGCCTGGAATAGACAGCTGGCTGGTGACTCAGCCCTTGCTCAGGAAACACTGCCTGGAAACAAATCTGAGGTGATACAGGCAGACTTCGGTCATGTGACTAAAGGACTTACCATCATCTAAATCCTCAAAAAAAAACAAAACAAAACAAATAAACAAACAAAACAAAAACCCACCTGGGTCTTAATCCCCATCCCCTCTCTCTGTGATGGGGCTATCCAAGACTAAACAAAACCTTGGCTCTCCTACAAATTTTGTGGGATACACCATAGGGAAGGAAAGTGGGAGAAGGAGAAGCCTCCCGGTCCTCTTCCCTCTACCCCCTCTAGCACCATAGTCCCTGTCACCTCACATAGCATTGTGCGATCTGTCTCAGTTTACTGTCTTTACTGAACTCATAAGTAACAAATGGATTTGGCATCATGGGGAGTCCCAGCTTCCTCCTTATGGACGCTCCCCCAGGAAGAGCATCTCTAGGATGCTTTAATGTGGCCTGTCCCATCGGTAGCCTGTACAATGATGATGCGCTGCATCCCTTCCCCCACCCCTGACTAATTGCCTCTCTGTTGTTTTTCCTCTGTCTAGGTGGATACCCTTCGCCATGTTATCAGCCAGACAGGAGGATACAGTGACGGACTCGCAGCCAGTCAGATGTACAGTCCGCAGGGCATCAGTGTAAGCAAACAAGGCTTCCCCCGACCCTTTGTTTCTATTCTATCACTGCCAATTATTTCAAAGCCACAGGGCCCGGAATGCCACTTAGTAGGACTTGTCTCCGCCTTACAGTCACCTAGTTTCTTGTTTCTGCATCGGTCATGCCATCGGCAGCGTCCTCCCCGCAAAAGAACGTGGTGATTGGGCAGGCTTCGTGCAGGCAGCTGGCGTCTAGGGCTGTCAGACGCAATCAGTGTTTTCGTGGCACCTGCGGCCACATGCGTTCAGCTGAGAGGAGCTGCTAAACAGGTGACACCTAGTACAGCAGTGGTAGGAAATGTCACCACAGGCTGGGACCAGGGCACCTGGAAGAGAAAACCAGTGGCCCACATCCATTCCATCCCGGTCTGTGGCCATAGAAATAAAACACCTTTTCCCCAATCTGTCAATAGATGATTTAAAAAAAAAAAAAGAAAGAAAGAAATTTGACACCAAGGCCTAGAATGTCGAAGGGATAGGGAGGGGTGCGGACCATCTTCCACTTGTTCTTGGGTGCGCTGGCGGCTCCTGACTGGCATGAAAATTCATAGCGACAAGCTATGTCGCACAGAGTGAAATCGATCAGACAGACACAAGGAGAACCGAGTGTAGATTTGGGACAGCAATCCAACTTGATTTCTCAGATCAATCGTCTGCTATCTCAGCAGTGATGACAGCAAGCTGGGACATGAGGGAAGCCTGGAAAAGGAGGTTGTTCTTTAGTTCAGGGGTGATTTCTGGGCTTTTAGAGGTCACAGGAGACTCCAGTGGGATGACCCGCTTGGACTTGCTAAAGAAAGCAGAGCTGTCGTTGGTTGATGGAGAACCTGGCTATTGTTTGTTGCTGTTGGTATGATTAAAATAAGTTAGGAGTGGAAGGAAGGCAATGTAGTCATGATTTAATAATGTGAACTCAGTCTATTCTAATTGCGGCATGAAGTCGACAAGGATGTGGGGGGGGGTGGCCCCTTCAACCCCACATTGAGTCTTGTCCTACCCAGTTATGGCACATCTGGAAGGAATCAAGAAGAGAGCAACTATTTCATCAGATGAAGAAAAATTCTTTTAAAACTGAGGAATGGTGGGGCTGATGTCTCCATCAGTAAAGTGTGTGCCATGAGAGAATGAACACCTGAGGTTGAAGCCATAGTAACCATGTAAAAAGTCATCTGGCAAC
>NW_026594856.1:0-18841 GCF_907164565.1 Psammomys obesus
GACACAACATGCAGCATTTGAGTGTGTGTGTGTGTGTGTGTGTGTGTGTTGTTTGTGTCATTCATCCTGTTGTGTCAGCTCTTAAAGTTTTTAAAATTTAAATGAAACTTCCATCATTTCTTCCTCCCTCTGGTTCTTCTTACCCCTCCCATGTCTGACCACCACCTTTCTGCCTCCCAAATTCACAACTTCCTCTTTTTTAATGTGGTTAGACATGCATCTAACTGAACCAACATATAACTCTCAGAATCCCAGAAAAAATGGAACAGTACACAACACCATTGTATTTTAACTGATTGTTTGTTCGTTTGCTTGTTTGTTTACCAGCATTGGGTGTTAAACTCATGGTCTTTTTCAAGCTACACAAGAACTCTGCCTGAGAGCCATGTTTGGAACATTGTTATGGCACATGAATTAGAGACTTTATTTTCCTCCTAGAATTTTGCTTCTCGCACCAATAAAGTATGGGAACAAAACTGTTATCTCATTAGAAAATATTTAGGGTCCTTTCTGTGGTGTTTAAATTTTAAAATTTGATATTGGACACCTTGACTTTGAAATCTATAGATGACATACATTAAGATTCCATACATCAAATATCAGCCTGCAATGCATTTTTCTAGAACTTGTTAGTGCTATTTATAGATCTTTGATTTGTAAGGTGTAATTAATGTTTGCTTTTCTCATTGCTTTGTTCATTAAGGGCCAAATACATTTGAAGATGCAGGGAACTACATCAAGAACCAGTTTCTGGACCTGAATTTAAAAAAAGAAGACAAGGAAATCTATTCTCACATGACCTGTGCTACTGATACACAAAACGTCAAATTCGTCTTTGATGCAGTGACAGATATAATAATAAAAGAGAATCTCAAAGACTGTGGGCTCTTCTGAGCAAGCTGCTTCCACTTGTGATGATTATGGTCTTTTTAAGACGTAAAAGGTGCTGTGTGGTTAGCTTGGATAGATACTAACTTATCTAGAAGTGTAACTAGCAGTATAAAACAAAACACACACACATAAAAAAGTTATTGTATTGTCACCTATTTCTGGGTAAGGTTTTCTTTTGGAGAATGCAGAGAAGAGTTTCTGGTGTTCTATATCTAGACTCTGATGTGGCTTGGTAATTTTCAAAATATACATTCAGGTTACTAAATTTTCTTGGAAATGAGCTACGAGTAAACAATTTTTAATCATAGAATAAATTATAGAATATTTATGATGGATAGATTTTGAAAACCATGTAAAGCCATGTCTGTACTACAAAAACTGTAAAAATTGAATCAAGGCATTTTGGGTCACCTGCCTTTCAATTAGACTGCCGTAAAGCACACACAGTATGTGCTTTTGCTGATGGGAAATTGTACATGTGAAATAAACATATACAACATTTCTGAGTGGCATGAAATATAATAAGTAATAACCTAGGGTTTGCTTAATAGAGTGGTTTCCATTTTGTGGATTTAAGTAATAGTAGTAGACACATAGGAAAAATTTAAATAATAGCTATTGAGCTTCTTTATTGGAACTGGCCTGTTCTAACTCTTTCAATTGGTCCCTTACAAACTTCAGTGTCTTAAATGTATAAAAATAAAGATGGTAGTTTCTTTTTTATTACAAGTTATACATTAAAGCATTTTCCTATATCATTTGTTCTTTGTATCACTCCTTTTTTTGTAAAAAATTAATTTAATCTTTTATGAATTATTACAGATTTCACGCACCAGTCTAAAAGTCTGTTTTTATATATCCATTTTCTCAAATACAGAAGAACAAATAGTAAACCATTTACCAATCTGTAGCTCAGGTGGACCTTGATAACTCTGTCTCTCAGTAGAACTACTTTATGCCACAAAATACCTATCCAATCTAAACACAAAAGAACCACTAACTCAAGAAGCAGTCCTTGCTAGATTATCTGTAGCTTAGCCCCACCCCATTAAAAGCCCCAAAGGAGTTTTAAAAATCACTTAAAATATAATAGTTTTTAATTTTAAATTCTTTGGAGGCTGTAAATCACTAAGGAGTATAAGATATCAAGGGCAAAAGAATTATAAAGAATCATTTTGTTCCAACATCTGATAAACTATGCTGGCAAAAAAAAATCAATAAAAATATGACAAAGAGCGAGAATTTTGACAGAGATAGACAATGCTATAAGATTTTGAGTTCAGATAGCAAACGTTTTAATTATGTCTGTAGCTTTTATCCTCCTACTCTACTCTACTCTGCTTTTCTCTATTAGTGCATGGAGAATATTCCTTCCTAGAATTCTATGATTGAACATAAGAAACTTACACAATGTAAAAAAAATTGTACTAAAATATCAAATTTCATTAAGGAGCAGACTTTTTAGTAGAGAGAATCAAAGTTTAATGTTTATTGTAATATTTAAGATAAAAACTATTTTTATAAGTGCACACCATTTGAGGGCTAAAGAAAGAAATGGTATAAGACTGTGGGAAAAGAGATTAATGCCTTTAATATCCTTACAAAGAGCAGCAATTGTGGGCTGTTAAATTGTCTAGAGTTAAAACACCTGCTTCAAATGGACATTCCATCTTCTACCTGAACAGTCAGTTACCTTAAAGCACCTCAAAGGAGCACCATGGGCTTTACTGTCTCATATCCAAACACACAAAGGACAATCCAGCAGACTGAAATGGATGCCACATAGATACACATACACATTTTCATAATTAAGTGTCCTTCCTCTATCCCTTGAGCCTTCCCTTCTTGCATGAGCATGATCCCCATCTTTCTCACATTAGACATTTTCCCCTAAGGTTTGCCCAATGTGGATACACTGCACTACCAAAGAAATCTGATATGGCCATATCTTTTGGGTCACTGCCAGTCACCACAGAACTTTTCCAGAAGCATGAGCTTGTCAGCAGATAAGACTTTGCATGCTGCTCCCAAGACTGGAGTGATAAGAGGATCCCTAAATGGGCAATGATACCTCACATCACAATATTGTGAGAGTTGGTGACTATGTGACAAGTGCTTTCTGGAAAGGGAGTTTCGAAGTGTGTAGAATGGACTGTATTTGTCATAAATGTCAGGTATGTAATTGGTGAGCAAAATGTATAAACAAATGGCTGTCTTCAGGGGTCACACCAAGGACAACCAACGTCCTTAGACCTCTAACCTGGTGCCTGCTTTAGTACAAACATTCTTATCTTGTTCCTAACCCCATTTAGCCACAAAATCTACCTTGAAACAGTGGCTGAGAATTATTAGTGCTTGACTACACCCCAAAATATAAATACACACACAATACCACTACTAATAATAATTTAATAAAACTTTTTATTCGTGTGGCTTTATGACTTCTGAATAAGAGAGAGCGAGAGAGAGAGAGGCTAAAGTGTGTGACTGCTGGACAGAAACCACTTGTAAGATTTATGAGAGAAATCACATGCTTGCTCACTTAGACTAGAGAAATTATTCACTGAAAAGCCCTTTTGCACTGAGGCGTTTTCTGAAGACACTCTTACAAGTGATTCTGTAGCCACATGAGGGCACACTTACATTATGTGTTTCCAAACCAAGAGTTGCAGCTGTTTGGATTAGCAATGATGTTGACGAAACAAGTATCAGAAGCATATACAGAATCATAGTTCATCCCGTCCTTCTAGCTCAATAGTGTGTGCTTGTCTCCTGATAATCACATTTATTCATACCCGTCCATAAGTGACAAGCTATTGAAGCATCTCTGACTCTGAAGAATTGTGCAGACATATATTTCTTGTGTGGTCTTATTATACACCTAGTTGCTTTTAACTGTTCAAAACTGAGTGGTGATTAATTTTTAAATCTTCCATTATTCTGGACTATATTTCAAATGCTGTTTAGTTCACAATGTTGAGTACAAGAGTAACAAACAGTTCACAAGTGTGCTGTTTTGAGTTGTAATCAACTAGCTGCTTATTAATGCATTTTCTTTCATAAACTATAAATCACAGTAAAATTTCATTCTGCTAAAAGTTAGAGCCATTTGATTACTCTGTTTATTACAGTGTTTTTTTTGTTTTTCATCTATTGCTTCGCCACTTGAAATATTTTTTCTTCCTGACACCGCTGGGCTGACACACTTTGCATTAGTAATGGCGTAAGTTTTCCTTCCAGCCACATTTGTCACACCAATTTAGTAATAAAAGAGTCACATAAGAAAATAAAAGACCCTAACTTACATCCTGGGGATAGTAATGGTGCTCTAATTACTATGGACCTTTCAGATAAGGAATAATGTATAAGACTCACAGCCAAAGCCATTACTTTATTTGAAAAACATATTTTCTAAAGTAGTCAAATTGTCACAAAACCAAGCATACATATGTGATTAAAAATTGTCATTTTTTTGCTTCAATTTATATTGCTTAGTGTTCTGTTCTAACAAAGAAAAATCATTCAGATTTTAAAAGTGCAATGTAGAGTATTTAAAATTTAATACGTTAGGAATCTTAGACTGGAGAAAAGACATTCGTGGCTGTACATAGGTTCAACATAAATTGGCATATTGAGCACCCCATCCAGAGAAAAAGGCAATGCCTGCTACAGTCTATTTTTTAAAAAATAATATTTGCATATCAGTCTGGTGAAATGGCTTCCAAATAAGGCCCACTTACCCCCAAACCTGATATCCTCAGTTTGATCCCCAGAACCCACATGGAATAACAAGAGAGCTAATTCTCTTATGAGCTATTCTCATATGTTCTCACAGGTACACAGTGATATACATATATTTATATAATATACATACATAGCCCCACATACACAAATGAACTAAATACAGAAATGTAAAAAGCCAGAATATTTTATTCCACTTAAATATGTGGGTACGCAATTGTTTATTTTGGCACAAGGAATGTAAGATAATTTACTAGCAAAGAACAATTCTGTTCCTTACGCAGAGTTAATGAGACCAATCCCTTTAAAAACATAAACCACCCATCCTTCAACTTTGAAGCTAATCACAGACTTAAAGTTTAAATGAAAATCAATGCTCTTGATTTTAGTGATTGTTTTTAGTATTAAAATTCTGAATGAATAGTTATACCTTCCTAAGAAGAGCATAGAAAATCAGGCATTGTTTTATACTTTAATTTTTATGTTTTAATATCTGAAGATTATGATAATTTATATTAAGCATGAAATTATATGTAAATAGGTCTTTCCTTATGGGTATGTATGTCAATATGTAATAAAAACTCATCTCAAAATTTTTACATTCTCTTGTCACCTTTCTTAACATCACCAGGCTTAACAACACAACACTTAAGGGTTTTGCTTTCTCCTTGAAAGTAGCAAGTTAAGTCACTGAGCAAGGAGAGGGCATTCTCTAGTGCTTTATGAAAAATCTAAACCACCCAAAGCCACCTAAAGAAGTCTTGCATGTTCTTGAAACTAGTGAAACCCATATTTTTCTTAGTCTTACTTAAACTCACAAATTCCAGTTAAATTAGTTACGTGTTATACTTTGTTGTGTACTATTTCCAGGATTTCATTAATGAATTGTGCATTGGGATTATTCTAAGGCAGAGCTAATGATTTCCACCATTCATGCATTCCGTTTGTGCTGACTAGATATCATTTTTCTTGCAAGATATAAATAGTAGCCTTTTCTGTTTTAAATGATATTTGAAATGCACATTTTCCCCAAACATAATGGCTGGACTGAATCACAACCAGCTTGCAATCTATTAACCTCATACAGAGCAATAGTGAAAGTATACAACCTGACTTTCAGGTAATTGTGTAATTGTTCACGGGATGGAATTAGGATATTAACGTCTGAAAAAAGCATTTTTACCTTGAGTATTTCTTTTCTTTTTAGCCTCGATTTTTTTTTTCCCCCAGAAGAGGTCTCCTTTCAAACACCAGGGACTAAGCAAAGGCTCAGCAAATGTCTGTTTGTATTTCCTCTGTGATCAATGACTACAAAATGCCCTTGCTGGAGCTCCTACATTTCACAAGGGCTCCAAGCAGAGGAGTCTAGAATAATTAATACCCACACCTTATTTGTGACATTAATCTCCCCTCTTCCACCAACTGGGGATGTGAGAGTTGTACTGGAAACACGCTGTAGCTTCAAATCAGTTCAACAAGTAACTCATGTAAGGTCCTAATTTATAACTCTTCCAACAAGGGCTGCTATGAAGCAAGGCTGCCCCTGAGCAAGAACTGTGCTGTCATTCTCTGTTCAGCAGCGTTTTGGATTCAGGCTGGTGTCCTGGAACCCCCTGGAACGGCGGTTCCTTTTCTCTCAGGGGCAGAGAGAGCGCTTTAGGGTGATCCCCCAGTATGCTAAGCCTGAGTGGGGGAAAGGTTTTCCACAGAGTGTTACAAAGGCAATGAAAGCTAGGGCATTCCATAGCCTACGGAGATACCGAAGTGTTACAGCTCAAGGTCAAGATGCTGAGCTGAACACTGAAGAAGTGAGGGTCAAGACTCATGCCTGGTCGGCTTGCATCCAAGATACAGGCCTGGAGAGGCGCAGGCCCAATAGGCCAGAGGGCAGGCCTGGTTAGATGCCACCGGAGAGAGGATAAACGACGAATCTCAGAGGATGTTGAAGCGAGTAAGCACAAACCTTTAAAATGTGAAATCAAGGGAGAAGTAAAAACCCTTGGCAGAAGGAGGGATTTCAAGGACGAATGTGTTTGAGTCACTGGGGTCAGGAATACTTAATGGTCCAGTCACAAGCAAGAAGATACACTTCTTAATTATTCTATGCCTTTCCCCTTTCCTGTCCATCCAATCTCCAAGTACAATTGAAGGTCACTGCTAGACTAAGATCCTTAGCAGGGTGGGGAATTTCTAAAAATTCCTAGATGCTTGCTAGAGCAGTTTCCTTATCAGGGAAGGATCTGGTCTGTAATCTCTCCTGAGGGCTTACATGTCCTCCTTACAAGACCTGGAATTATCTAGATCAGGGGGGACTTTCAAAACCCCGCTGAGAAAAGAGAGTCTATTATCAAAGACCCAGTGCAAACAATTGGCTATCCGGAGACGACCCACTTCAACCTTGCCCAGCAGAGTCCCACACTGTGTCTTTATATACAGTTTTTATATACGGTTGTATGAGTAGAATATGAGAAGCTGCCACACCATCTAGAATTCAATGAGCATTACATATTTCCAAACATCTGGCTATATGTGAGATTTCTTGTTTAACAGGAGTATTTTCAGACTAGAGAAGTGATCTTGTCCATTCAAACACTGCTGTATGAAACAATAATGGACACTATTGCCTTGACCTTGACTTATCGGTTGACTACAGAGGTTTGGCTGTGAAGTCTTAAATTCTTAAATTCTGTGTGCACAACTTTGAGATGAGGACAACAAATAATAGTGCAGTTTTGGGTACAGCGATCAGTGGGGTGACATGGTGGAATACTGAGAGTAACGTCTACATATATTAGTTGAGCATTTAAGAAGGAAAGTGACATAAAACTTAGCATGAGCTTGTACTGCTGTATATTAGAAGTTTAGACCGTTCTATCATCAGTGCAAAAGGCGTCCGAAAAAGGAAGAGGCAAAGAGAACAGAGGGAAAGCAGGCCTGGCTCTGGAAGTGGATTTTGGAGGGAAACTTGCACCTGCCACTTTAGTAAGCCAGTGTAATCCCTGAGTGCACAGTCAATACTTGGTCCTCACCTCTTATCAAGGACATTTCCTTTGCAGCACATAGAGACCATTATAAATGCCACAACCGCAGGATGAAGCGGTGCAAGCCTTTGATCCCAGCACTCAGGGAGGCAGAAACAGGTACACCTCTGTGAGTTCGAGACCAGCCTGGTCAACAAAACAAGTCCGGGACAGCCAAGGCTACACAGAGAAACCCTGTCTTGAATAAATAAATTAATTAATTAAAAAATAAAAGCCACAGCCAATTAAAATCAGAGTTGGACTACCAGTCCTAGCTGAGATGTATCAGCTGTGATACATCTCTACCACAGCTCTTGCACTTAATATCGTTAGATTTGCTCTAAGAGCAACAATCAATAAATGGAACCTCATGAAACTGAAAAGCTTCTGTAAAGCAAGAGATACTATCTTCAAAACAAAATGACAGCCTACGGACAGGGAAAGGATCTTCACCAATCCTACATCTGACAGAGGGCTAATATCCAGTATAAAGAAGTCAAGAAGTTAAAAAGCAACAAATCAAGTAATCCAATTAAAAAATGGGGTACGGAGCTAAACAGAGAACTCTCTGTAGAAAAATATAGAATGGAAGAGAAACTCTTGAAGAAATGCTCAACATCCTTAGCCATCAGGGAGATGCAAATGAAAACGACCCTGAGATTTCACCTTACACCCATCAGAATGGCTAAGATCAAAAACTCAAGAGATTCAAAACATGCTGGAGAGGATGTGGAGAAAGGGGAACCCTCCTCCATTGCTGGTGGGAATGTAAACCTGTACAACCATTTTGGAAGTCAATCAGGTGCTTTCTCAGACAATTAGGAATAGTGCTTCCTCAAGATCCAGCTATAACACTCCCAGGCATATATCCAAAAGATGCTCAAGTACACAACAAGGACATTTGTTCAACCATGTTTGTAGCAGCTTTATTTGTAATAGCCAGAACCTGGAAACAACCCAGATGACCCCCAACGGAGGAATGGATACTGAAATTGTGGTACCTTTACACAATGGGATACTACTCAGTAATTAAAAACAAGGAAATCATGAAATTTGCAGGCAAGTGGTGGGACCTAGAAAAGATCATCCTGAGTGGGGTGAAAGACACACATGGTATATACTCACTTATAAGTGGATACTAGACCTATAAGACAGACTAAACATACTAAAATTTGTATACCTAAAGAAGATAAACAAGAAGGAGGACCCGGGGTAAGAAGATCAATCCTTACTTAGAAAGACAAATGGGATCTACATTGGAATTAGGAGAAAACAAGGAGAATAGGAGACTACCATAGAGGGCCTCTGAAAGACTCTACCTAGCAGTGTATCAAAGCAGATGCTGAGATTCATGGCCAAACTTTGAGCAGAGTGCAGGGAATCATATGAAAGAAGAGAGAGTTATTAAGACCTGGAGACAACAGGAGCTCCACAAGGACTAAACATATCTGGGCACAGGGGATTATATGAGTCTGATTCTCCAACCAGGGACCATGCATGGATATAACCTAGAACCCCTGCTTGGATGTAGCCCATGGCAGCTCAGTCTCTATCCCGACCTGTGGGAGTTCAGCGGTGTCCTAAGGGGGAGGGGGGATGAAAAGAATGGTATGGGACAGAGAAACGCGAAAAAGGAGGCCAAGTCTGTTTGTCTGACCAAAGCCTCGTTTATTAGAAATTTTTACCCAACTTATATAGGGAGAAGGCAGGAAAGGGGGATGGCTAATTTACTGCTGCAAGAGATAGCAAGAGTGCTTTCATGGCTTGAATACTACACCTGCAAGATACCATAAGAATGTTTTCTTAAGATATCTCATGGATGCTCTAAAACTGACAGACGGATGTCCTCACAGATCTATCACCCATGACTTAGGGTCCTAGATAACTCTTTCACTAATTAGCTTTAGGTCTCTACCAACTGACCTTTGCTCACTATTAGATTTTGGCTTCAATAGATAGCTTTGTCTCCATTAAATAGCTTTGGCTCACTATTTGGCTTTGGCTTCAGTAAATAGCTTTGGCTCCTGGCACGGTTCCAAGTGGGTACCCTAGTAAGGGGAACAGGGACTGTCTCTGGCATAAACTCTGTGGCTAGCTAGCTCTTTGACCTCTTCCCCCTCCTTGGGAGGAGTAGCTTAGCTAGGCCACAGAGGAGGACATTGCAGCCAGTCCTGCTGAGACCTGATAAGCTAGGGCCAGATGGAAGGGGAGAAGGACCTCCCCTATCAGTGGACTTAGAGAGGGGCAGAGAGGAGATGAGGGAAGGAACGAGGGAGGGGGCTACAGTTGGGATACAAAGTAAATAAACTATACTTAATATAAAAAATAAAAATTTAATTAAAAAAAAAGATTGTCAGATTTTGTCACCAGTATGGTTTCCTAAAGTTAACCTGAACAATAATGGCAACAATAAACATTGTAATGTAGATGGGTTGGGGGGTGGTGAATTCATGAGGTCTCAACCCTACACAAAGAACTACAAGCAACCAAGGGATGCTGAGAGTAAGAAAAACAGTCTTCTCTGGAGAAGAGCACACCAAGTGGTTATCCAATAACAAATGGTCAGTCCTGAAAACATATATTCATGTAATATTACATAAACTGAAAAGGTAGTATTTAGGAACACACACACGATGTAAAAACAATTAAAGAAAAGGAGTCTATTAATTTAAAAGAGAACAAAGTTATGTGTGTGTTGGGGGGGGGGTGTTGATACATGGGAGAGTTTGAAAGGAGAAAAGAAAAATGAGAAACTATATAACTACGATCTCAAAAAGTTTTGAGACATAGTTTCTCTGTGTAGCCTTGACAACCTCAAACTCACAGAGATCTGCCTGCCTATTCCTCCCAGAGTGCTGGGATTACACGAGTGTGAAAACTGCACCCAGCTTTATGGTTTGCTTTTGTTTTATAAAATTTTATTTGATGTATATATTTATTTATTACAATTTATTCACTTTGTATCCCTGCTTCAGCCCCCTCCCTTGTCTCCACCCTATCCCATCCTCCCTACCTCTTCTCCCCCTATGCCCTTCCCCTAGTGCCCTGATAGGGGAAGTCCTTGTCCCCTTCTATCTGACACTAGTCTATCTAGTCTCATCAAGGCTGACTGCTTAAAGGGGCTGGTGTTTAGCAAGTATAAAGTTTTGTGTGGATCCAGCACTTAAAAAAGAAAGAAAGAAGATGTGGGAAAGGAACTGGTTGGGGAGGAGATTAAGAAGCAGGCTTGTGCCTCTCATTGGTGGATGGCTCTCGCAGCTGATGGAGAGGTACTCCCTTGCAGCTATACCCACTGTGGCCCAGGGGAAAAAGAGAGGTGTAAAGAGAGGGAGAAAAAAGAAAGGAGGAGGGAATGTAAAGGTACTGTGGGAAAAGGGAAAAGAAGGGAAAGGAATGTAGAGAAAGAGGGGGGAGAAACGGGAAGACGTGAGAGAAGAAGGGAAGAAATGGAAAGAGGTGAGGAAGGTGCAGCAAGGAGGGAGGTCAGTCCTGGAGAGCCTCTTGCTTCGGCCACATGAGGAATGTAAAGGGCCTTTATGAATCAGGATGTGCTCTCACCAGTTAATAAGCCTTCTCTTGTCCTGATCCTTCAGCTTCACAAAGAGTAAGACATGAACTTCTATTTGTTTGTTTGTTTGGGTTTAGTTTTTTAGACTCAGGGTTTCTCTGTTTGGCCTTGGCTGTCCTAGACTCACCTTGTAGACCCTGCTGGACTCAAACTCACCACAATCTGCTTGCCTCTGCCTCCCCAAGTGCTGGGATTACCCTGAGTGCTGGGATTACAGGCATGTGCCAAGGTACCCTACTTAAACTTCTACATTTTATCATCCATCCAACATATAATATTCTATTATATTATCCTGAATTATCTAAGGCAGGGTTTTAAATTCATTAAACAAGTTATCAGTATATAAGATTTAATACAATTAAATCTGTTTCTATAATGCTGGGTGTCTTTGAGAAGGAAACACAGTATATAGTTTCAGCAGAACCTATAACTATTGAGTTAGTATTTTTTAAAACACAGGTCAGAAAAATTTGATGATAAATTGACCACAATAACACCATTTAATGGACTCTGTAATAGCTTTTATTTTCTTTTTTGCATTTTTAATTATTATTATTATTATTATTATTATTTCAATTTATTCACTTTGTATTCCAGCTGTGATCCCCTCCCTCATCTCCTTCCTATCTTACCTTACTCCATCTTCTCCCATCCCTATGTTCCTTCCCTAGTCCACTGATGGAGGAGATCCTCCTCCCCTTCTATCTGATCTTAGCCTATCAGGTCTCATCAGGTCTGGCTGCATTGTCTTCCTCTGTAGCAAGGCTGCACCCCCGAGGGGGAGGTGATCAGAGAGGCTGCCACTGAGTTCATGCCAGAGATAGCCCCTGCTCCTCTTACTAGGACCCACCGGGAGACCGAGTCTATAGGCTACATATGAGCAGGAGTTTTAGGTCTTCTCCGTGCATGGTTCTTGATTGGGGTATCAGTCTGTGCAGGACCCTTAGGGCCCAGTATTTTGGCAGTATTTTGGTCTCCTTTTGGAGCTCCTGTCCCCTCCAGGTCTTTCTATTTCCTCTTCTTTCATAAAATTCCATGCATTTTCCCCAAGTCTGGCTCTTAGTTTCAGCCTCTGCTTTGATGCCTTGATCAGTGGAGTCTTTCAGAGGTTATCTGTGGTAGATTCCTGTCCTGTTCCCTGTCTTCTCCTGCTTCCGATGTCTATCGCGGTTGCCCTTCTGAATGAGGATTGAGCATCTTCTCAAGGGTCTTCCTTGTTTAACTTCTTTAGGAGTATAGATTTCAGTATGTTTATCCTATATTGCATTTCTAATAACCACTTATGAATGAGTATATACCACATATGTCTTTCTGCTTCTGGGTTACCTCTCCCAGGATGATCTTTTCTAGTTCCCACTATTTGTCTACAAATGATTTCCTTGTTTTAATTGTTAAGTAGTATTCCATTGTGTAAATGTACCACAATTTCTGTGTTCATTCCTCCACTGAGGGACATCTTACTTGGGGTGCAGGAGCTGCAAATATTTTTCCTCTTTAATAGTTTTCAATTCTTCGCAGCACCAAACTGTTGATTTCACAAGCCAAATTTCAATGAAACAAAGGCTCTACTTGTACTGTTTTAAAGAGACCACATGCATAAGAAACATATGGTCTTACAGTGGGTGACTGCTTTGATGACTGACAGGTCCAGTTCTCAGCAGATAGAGGTCTATAAGGCCTGGCAGGGTCTCTGTGTATAGAGATCTGGGCCTGCAACCATCACTGAGCATAGCTACTCACTATGCTCAATTTGGAGAAGCACTTTTCTTAAAACAGATAAAATCGGTGTCTAAGGAGAGCCCCTTGATAGTCCCCAGGGACACAGTGCTCGTCCTGACTGTACATGGTACGTTAAGCATGAAATAAAGATGACACTCTGAGTTATAAAACAGAGGATGGCTGAGTTTAAGTCACAAAATCATAATGTTTGAATACATTTTTTTTTCTGGCATAAATCTTACTTGTTCCAAAATTGGATCCATTAGAATTCTATTCAAATGATATATTATCATTTTAAAATACTGAACAAAAGGCAAGTTTCTCTCTTTACCCAGGAAAAGACTGGCCCCTTTGTATAAAAACAATGTGAGGTTATTAATCAGAGCAGGATTCTTCCTTGAAACTCTCATCTTTCACTAAAATGGTGTTGCAAGAATCTTAACATGGCTTCTAGGGCTAGCTATTTTCCAGGCAATTAATTCATCCCACTGAACCAAAAAAAAAAAAAAAGTTAACATTTAGACTGCTATTTCCCAAAAGACAATGCTGTAGAATATATGAGACCCAACCGTACACTGGTGGATTAGGATAAATCACATATTATTCGGTACAGGCATACAAACAGCATTCAACCTTAACTAATGTGTTTTTCTACTTGAAGGGATAAATGGCAATTTTCTTATCATGTGTAAGGAAAAATGTGTTCCTGCCTTTAGCAAAACATGGGTCAGATGAAATTCAAAGTCTAGAATCAAGAAAAACAGGACACGGTTTGTAAGACTCTTGGAGATGAAGGTGATTTTTATTTGAAGATGTATCACTGCAAATATACTCATATAGGAAGGAAAAATGTTGGAAGAAGACAGCAGGAGTGTTTCCTCAAAGCCTATGTAAACAATGACATTCATTTTATCTTCTCTCCATTACAGATATGAATGTGTTAAGTCATTAAGCCAGTAGTAGTCAACTTTGCCTTTCTAACTCTAAAGATGGTTGCTGAAATATGCAAATTATTGGGTTATTGCTCTAAAATGCTCAAGAGTTTATGATTTTTGTGTTCCATAATAGAGTGTGCTGCTTTTAACGTCTAGGTAATAAAATAGTTTGTGTTCTTTTACTTATATTTACTTACATGTACATCTAGTTTATTTGGATATAAATCAGGGACTTAATATATTTAAATTTGAACATTTGAGGTAATGGCGAGTGAATAAATGTGTCTATTTTAAAATACTATTGTATTAGTTTCTCTAGATGTACAGATTTTAGTAGGTTTATCCTATATTATATGTCTATATGAATGAGCATATACCATGTGTGTCTTTCTTCTTTTGGGACAGCTCACTCAGGATGATCCTTTCCAGGTCCCACCATTTACCTGCAAATTTCATGATTTTCTTATTTTTCATTGCTGAGTAATATTTCATTGTGTAGATGTATCACAATTTCTTCATCCATTCTTCAGTTGAGGGGCATCTGGGTTGTTTCGAGCTTCTGGCTATTACAAATAAAGCTGCTACAAACATGATTGAGCAAATGTCCTTATTGTGTACTTGAGCTTCTTTTGGATATATGCCTAGGAGTGGTATGGCTGGATCTTGAGGAAGCGTAATTCCTAGTTGTCTGAGAAAGTGCCAGACTGATTTCCAGAGTGGTGTACAAGTTTACATTCCCACCAGCAGTGGAGGAGGGTTCCCGTTTCTCCACAAACTCTCCAGCATGTGTTGTCACTCAAGTTTTTCATCTTGGCCATTCTGATGAGTGTAAGGTGAAACCTCAGGGTCATTTTGATTTGCAACCTACTAAAATCTGTACACCTGCCACAGAGGGCCTCTGAAAGGCTCTGCCCTGCAGACTATCAAAGCAGACGCTGAGACTTATGGCTAACTGTTGGGCAGAGTGCATGGAATCTTATGTAAGAAGTAGGAAATAGTAAGATCTGGAGAGGACAGAAACTAATCAAGGAGAGCAACAGAACCAGAAAATTTGAACACAGGGGTCTTTCCAGAGACTCATACCCCAAACAAGTACCATACATGGAGATAACCTAGAACCCCTGCACAGATGTAGCCCAGGGCACTTTAGTGTCCATGTGGGTTACGTAGTAATGGGAAAAGGGACTGCCTCTGACATAAACTGATTGGCCTGCTCTTTGATCACCTTCCCCTGAGGGGGGAGCAGCCTTACCAGGCCACAGAAGATGACAATGCAGCCACTCCTGATGAAATCTGATAGACTAAGATCAGAAGGAAGGAGAGGAGGACCTCCCTATCAGTGGACTTGGGGAGGGGCATGTGTGAAGAAGGGGGAGGGAGGGTCAAGGGCCTCGAACGGTGTGCTCCAGCAAATAAGCTTGAACTATGAATGAAGACGTAATAATGAGATGACATTTCCACACACATATATATATATACATATATATATACATACATACATATATATATATATATATATATATATATATATATATATATATATATAATAGTTAGTTCACCACTCTAAGATACTGAGAGGACTGGGGAATGAAGAGATGTCAAGGATGCTTCTGACATGCTGAGACTGGTAGTGACAGAAAAGGACCAAGATGGAGAAGGAGAAGTTATCGGTTGGCATCTTGAACATGCCTCGCTTGAAGGACATTAAGACACCTAAGCAAAGCCATGTAGACAGTGTGAAATTCTGGAACTCAGAGAATTCTAAATTAGAGATAGGCACTTCTGAATCATAAACAAGACTAGAAGGAAAAGGTGAAGGCAAAAGAATTGCCCACGGATAAAAACAAAGATAAAAGAGCTCAAATAAAACAGGAGGAGAACTTACTTGGAGCTGTATCCCTGAAGAAAACCAACTCTTTCTCCCTTATCAACCATCAGCTGTCAACATTTCCTTTGTTGTGGAGTCCACTCTCATCCATGGTGGAGTCTGCACTGGATTGGTCTTGTTCAAGACTCGTGTGAGCAGGTGGAAAATAGTTTCCCCAGTATTCCTGGGTCTTACAACCTTTCTGTTCCCCTTTTGCAATGATTCTGGAGCCTTGAAGAGATGCAGATGTATCATTTAGAATTAAGCATCCCACAGTTCCTGCTCCTCTATTCATTGACTAGTGATGTCCATGCTCCAGTGGACGGCCCTGTACTATCACATACTAACATCACTAGGTGAACTCAGTGAGCTTAAAAAGAGAGCACACAGAACTGGATAGGATTATGAGAGGGATCAGAAAAGAGTCAGTAAGAAGTAGAATTGATCAAAATATGATATAGTCACATATGAAAGTTTTCTGGAATATTCAGTTACATATGAGAATGCAGACCCTATCCTCCTCCAGACGCCAAAGCTTAGGGACATTTCAAAAGAAGGGGAGGAGAGGTGGTAAGAGCCAGAGGTTACGGAGAACTGAAATGGAACTGTGTCTTCTGGGTGTGACAGGACCGCTGCACTCATGAGCTCAAAACATCTGTAACTAAAAAAACTGCCTGAGCAAGACGTGCTCAATACCAAGCTGAAAACATTCTAGCATAAAGGGTTTGCCAGCCCCCACCTCTTACGTAGAAGCCATTGACAACTGATGGCTCTTCAGGGAAAGCACTTTAGTGTTCTTTAAGGACCCCTAGTAGCTTGACTACATTCCAGTGGATGTCACCATTCACATGAGATAATGTGTCACACATATCGGACCCAGTGGGTTATTAGGAAGAAGAGGAGGAGGAGGAGGAGGAGGAGGAGGAGGAGGAGGAGGAGGAGGAGGAGGAGGAGGAGGAAAAAAAGAAGAGAGGAATCTGAAGGTTGGGTGGGGTGTAGAAAAATGGATGGATCTGGAAGGAATTAGATAAATATGATAAAATTCATTATATGCATGTATAATCACTCTCAAATAATTAGTATACACACATAATATATGTTATAATAATATACACATATGTAATATATCATAATAATATATACTAAGGAGGAATGAAACGGCAGTATAAAATTATTACTAGGTAATTAAGAAATACACAAATTTCATCAGGCTCCTGAGACTTTGATCTATGTTAGATAATTCTCGAGGGAAACACAATGCACGGTGTTTTTAAGAGTGTTACTATGGAAATTCAACCTAAATAGAATCACAAAATCTACACAGAGAAGCTTTGAAAGAGGTCCCACTGCTGATTCTACACAGCACAGACTGGGAGGCCTCTCAGATCTAATGAAGAAAAACATGACCTTTCAACCTTTCGTGAACCTTTCAGAAAACTTATGTTACACTAAACTACTGCCTCAAAACTGAATCAGATGAGTACGGACAACCTTAGTTGTCACAGCAGAACATGGAGAAACCTTACACGGAAACCAGCCCTGGCCATGAAACACTTAGCAGCAACTGGGAAATGCCTGTTGGCTCCAGAACGACTTATCTAGGAGTCAAACACTCCAGGGGTCTTAATCACAAAAGCATTTCCACCTCCCTCTGTGTGTTCTCACAGCGAATATTGGGAAGAAGGATTCTATAATAAAGGAGGAAATAACCGTTTTGAAAATTCACATGAGCCTCCTCTTCTTAACAAGACTTGTTTGGTGGTATAATGGTAAGCATAGCTGTCTTCAAGACTTGTTTGTAAAACCTAACTATTGGAGTTTTTTTCATATCCTTCTTAGGAAAAGGAAACAGCTATTTCTAACACTCTCTCCCCTACCTTCTGCATGCCTGCTACCAGCATATCACTAAAGGCTTATACAGCTCAGGTCCAGTAGTATATCATGTCTAGCTATGAAGAACACATTATAAAAAATATTGAAAAGTGGAAAACAAAACAGTTGAAGGGATTGACAGATGAGCAACAAAATCAGGTTTAAACACTGCAGTGATAACACAATTATCAGACTAGGACAGAGGGAAAAAAACCGAGTCACATGCTCAGGGCTGGACAAAGTCAACAGGACAAAAACAGATGGAACTTCGAGAAACAAAAGAAAAATGCTGCTGATAAAAACTAGATTTAGTAGACTAGATATGACTGAGCTTGAGGATATGCTCATAAAAACTAACAACATGAAATAACAAATAGGAAACAGACTAAAAATAAAAGCAGAATGCACATGAATTGTAGAGCTGCTGCAGATGGGTGTAACCCACACAGAAGAACCAGATGGAGAAGAAAGGTGGAAAGGAAGGAAGCCCTCTGACACTGAAACACAGGATCATGAAGCTTTGAGAAGAACACACAGGATATTTAGCTGAAATCCACACTTGGGCATGGCAGCCTTGAATGTCAGGAAGGAAAAGATAAAGCAAAGGCCTTGAAAGAAGCCATGGAAAAAAACAAAATTAGAACAGAGCAAAGAGTTGATGTGGGTAATAAGCTAGAGGACATGCAGTCAAATGGCTGCCAGAGACTGATTCTTGTCCAAAACCACTAGAGCATGGCAAGGTGGTACTTCATGACCATAACAGCAGCACCAGGAAGTCTGATGGAGGACCAAAGTCTCTGGCCTACATACCAATTTTCTCCTTGTATTAAAAAAAAATAAAAATAAAAAAGTGGATGTCTGAAAGGGGACACTAAGCCTTGAATAAGAATTATGCATGTTTTGCAGCCGTGAAATCAGGCTGGTGAGACACTGAGCAGAATATAACAATCAATACTTTGATCAGTGAGCTTAGAAATTGTAAGGCACCATTCCTATTATTATGAGTTACTGTTTCTCTTTATTATGCCATCGGAAAGTTAATAGAGTCAGGCAAGAGGCACAGCTGCTGAACAGTTAAACGTCTCTAAAGCCCATGAGATATTATTTCTTTATCTATTTTCTTAGAAGTCACTCCTGTGAATATCTAATTTGATATTTCTTTTCTTAGAGTAGGTAAGTCTACACACACACACACACACACACACACACACACACACACACACACACA
>NW_026594857.1:0-1424 GCF_907164565.1 Psammomys obesus
CACACACACACACACACACACACACACACACACACACACACACACACCGTCTAAGCTCCTGAAGCTGGGGAAGGGCTCAAAGACTAGAAGGAATTGCTTCACAAGGCTTATGACCTATTTGATCCCACCTAAAAGGCCAGATATCATGATGGGCATCTGTGACACTAGCTCTTCACCAGCAGAATGGGAGGCAGAGGAGACTCAGCCAGGAGTTGGCAGGCCACCTGGCCAAAAGCACAACTGCAAAACAAGCAAGAGGTCCTGCCTCCACAGAGTAGAGAGCAAAAATCAAATCCTGAGAGCTGCCCTGTGACCTCCACCCGTGCACTGTGGCACATGTGTGTACATACATACAAACTACTAACAGGACTGCTATTACTGTTGCTGCTGCAGCTGCTGCTGCTGCTAATAATAATAATAATAATAATAATAATAATAATAATAATAATAGTAAATTTAAGCCCTTGATGTGTTATGCCTACAGTTACCCCTTAGTCATTAAGGCGACTAATATAGGACTGGGCTCTGCGGCCTTCTTGTCTGCGAACTGCCTGTGATTGTACACTTACCTATACATGCATTCAGGTTAAGAACCATAAACTGGGACCTGGGACCATATGCTAACAGCCAAACCTGACATTGTGTATGTTCTCCATGTGGAAGCAGTTTGACAACCTTCTTATCCTTAATGTTCCTTGACACCCTTGCTCTCTACCATTCAAGAGCAAACAGATTCTGACAGGCTGAATGTGCTCGTACTGATGATCAGAGGTGGGGAGGACTGGTGGAGTTATTACGCTTGGGAGGTTTATTTGCTTTTTGTTTTTTCTTTGCAAAAATAGTGTGCTTGTACTTGCTAGCCTTCTTTCTCTCTAAAACATCACTAAAAGTTCTCTGTTTTCTTTTCTTTTTAAAACATGTTTCCTTTCTTTTCCTTTTCCTTACCTTATTTACAAATGCTTAGCTCTGTATGTATATATATATATATATATGTGTGTGTGTGTGTGTGTGTGTGTGTTTGTGTGTGTGTGTATATACACATACATACATAATAGCAACATTCTCAGTATTACCTGAATTAGTCTGTATATCTCGTGCTGTTCACAGGTCTGTGACCATCCCTCACAAACTCTGAGAATGTGATTCTGGGCCCAGTATACATTTCTCAGATAAATGCCTTGGATTCCTAAATTCCGCCCCTTTTATACACAGCAGTTTGTTGCAACTGTCACTTGTCTGGAAGATGACTCTACAAACCTCCAGCTTCTGTCCATCAAAAGACTTAGCAGTTTATTCCCAAACTATCCTTGCAGTGTTTGAAAACAACACCAGGAATGATAGAAATTGAACTGAAAAAATACACTCCCCCTCACCCCCCCCCCACCCCCCCGTGGATCGAGACATCTTTTAAAAAGTTACACCAT
>NW_026594858.1:0-21638 GCF_907164565.1 Psammomys obesus
CTTCTATCACATGATCTCTGCTTGTCAGGCTTGGTGGTTAAAAAAAAAGCCTATATCCACTGAGTTATTTTAGCGATCCTGTATCTTCCTTTTTTGTTTGTGTTTTGTTTTTTAGTAGTGTGTGGTGTGTGTGTGTATGTATGTGTGTGTGTGGTGTACTAGCCAGAAAGTTGCCCACAGTCTGGTATTTTTTTTTTTTAACCAGGATGCCTGCTTCTGGAGAGGATGAATGCTCTCCTGGGTCAGTGTGGCAACCTAATCCCTTGCAGGGAAACAGAGCATCACAGAGACACACTGCCTTCCTGAGACTGTTGCTATACTGTGGCAGCTCTAGAACATCACCACTAAGTCTTGTGACTTCCAGTCTATTTTGTTTTGGAAAACAGGAAGCCCCACTTCCCTGACATTGGGAAAGACAGTCTCCTGCTGTTTCCAGGCAAAATAGTGTTTCAAGCCTTAGAGTCGTTTGTCCAAATATGAGGTTTGGCTTTATAAAAACATCAAGACTGCAAGACACCTAAAGCTATTGTTTGTCTGCATGTAGATATTCTTGGAGACAAGTTTGGGTATGCTGCTTCAGGTCTTTACATAGGGAGAAGAAAATCCACGGCAGGAATTGCTCAAGGGCAGCAGGTAACCCACGGTTCCCGAGATCAACCAAAGATCAAGTGTGCAGCCCAGAGCTCAGAGGTTTGAATCCTTCGTTTGCTAGTCATGTCAAGATAAATACTCAGAGAATTATGCAATGGAGTTGGCAGAGCCCATTGGTAAGGCTCCAAGAGTTGTTTTGGTAGAGAAATGACTTAGCGATATAATTGGAGGAGTAGGTGGTATTGACATCCCACCTTCTGTGGTCCTGTGAGAGTCTGTGTCAAAACAAGCTGTGAGTGCCGAGAGAGCATGCTGGGGCCGCTCAGTTGTCACTGTTGTACAATTAGGCATAGCTGCACACTGGAAATCTTATTTACTTTTAGGCTAAATTCTCTTTATTGCTCAGATTGAAACTCCTGGCCTTGTGTGATCCTTCTGTCTTACCCTCCTACATAGCTGGGTCCAAGGCATGTGCCATTGCATGTGGCTTCTTATCCACTCATTAAAACTAAGGGTGATGAGCATGATTTCTTTTTCTTTCTTTCTTTCTTTCTTTCTTTCTTTCTTTCTTTCTTTCTTTCTTTCTTTCTTCTTTCTTTCCTTTCTCTCCCTCTCCCTCCCTCCCTCTCTTTCTTTCTTTCTTTCTTTCTTTCTTTTTTTCTTAAATTAAGTCACTCTTTAAAAAAAATTTGGGGACAGGATCTTGTGTATGCTACATAAGCACTCTATCAGCTGAGCTTCCTTGTAAGCCCTAATTCCATCTCCTTTAGATCAGTTGACAGTTGGCAAACACCTTTTTGGTTTTTTAATACCGTGCTTAACCTATTGTTCTTGGCCTTTTTATTAAATATATATATATATATATATATATATATATATATATACACACACTCTGTAATTTTATATGTGACATTATTTATAAATACATATATATAATATATAGCTCCATATATATATTTATAAAAATATAAAATGGAACTACAGAGAGGCTGCATAAATAGAATTGACGTTTTCTTTTCTACAAACCAAAACAAGTTAGCAATTCAATTGTCAGCATGTCCCCAGATTCTTTGGAAGCCTTCACTGATTCCTACACAATGCTGCATTCCAGGCATCCTGGAAGCCACAGCACTCCTCTATAGGACAAAGGACATCCTCTAGTTTGCCACCCAGACTTCCATTGTTATTATTTTTTTTCCCAAGGAGTTTGGTGGGTGGTGATATTTTTGTATCTGTTGTAGGATATTCTTCTTGGAAAATAGGCTGCCACAAAGACTTGCATCTATCTTATCTTTCTCTTTCTTTCTTTCTTTCTTTCTTTCTTTCTTTCTTTCTCTCTCTCTCTCTCTCTCTCTCTCTCTCTCTGGTCTATCTAATTGCTGTGTGCCCTGGAGGAACCTTACCCCTGTTTTTTGTTTGTTTGTTTTGTTTTGTTTGCTTCCCCAGGTTCAGGATTCTGGCAATGTGTCACTCTTCTGGGTTAAGACTTGCTTTTAAAACCCTTTAAGCAAAGATACTATAGGGCAGAAAGAATAGGTGACCTTGGACAGCATTAGACACTGCCACTGAGCACAAACTCAGTGCCCAATAGTGCAGCATCTCTTCGTGTGTTTAACCACCCCAGGGACCCTTGAGGCAGTGCTTTAGATACTTTGTTGAAGTCTCAACTCCTGGAGGCTTATGGGTTCTTTGTAGATTCAATCAAGTTTTAAGATGGGTCATTAGGGTGATTTTCAATTATGAATGATGTCCCTTACAAAAGGGAGATTTGGGCATAGTCACAGACAGGCAGAGGGTAGGTGGCATGTAAAGAGACCCAAACGCCACATGGAGATTCACACTGGAACCTCTGTAGCTAAGCAGAGCCCAAGATTTGCTGGCATGCCGCTAGCTGGGAAGGAGCCAGGAAGTCTCCTGTTCCACAGGTTTCAGAGGGAAGCCTGACTTCTGGTCTCAGCAGCCATGAGACAATACGCTCCTGTTTGAAGCCTGTTTGTTGTTGGCATGCAACGGCCAGCTGTAGGACACCCCTATAGGTAGGTGAGTGCTATGGCATTGTGCTGGTGTGGCATGGAGCCACTGGGAGGAGGCAGAATCACTTTGTAGGGCCCTTCGCCTTGACCAGTGGGAAGAAGAAAATAGAGAAGAGAGATAAGCAGAGTAGCACAACAAAAACCTGTCTGGGACACTTAGAAACAGAACCGGCAAGAGCTGTTTATGGGGGCATGAATGGGGGAGATAGATAAGTCCTCTGGAGTATTTAGTCAGGACACATACAAAGACTCTCGTTTGGCATCCAGCATTTCATACTGGAGTCTTCTCTGAACTGAACAACTGGACTGGGCCTTGGGGAGAAATTACGGTGTGCCTGTCTCCTGCCAAGTGTGTTTGAGGGATCCCAGTGGCCTTACCTTTTTCTTTACTGACTGATTTGCTTGTATTTATTATGAAGTGAGGAGGGACTGAAGAATGGTGATGGCAGGGAGCCTGAAGAACGCCTTTGAGCTGTCTTAAGCTTAGTTTTCCAAAGAGGACAACCTTTTGCCTTTTTGTGCCCATCTCAACCATGACCTAAGGCAGAGCTAGGAGAGGGTATGGAGAGAAAACCCATCACACAACGCAGGCCAAAAATGAAAAGTGTCGTTGGTGCTAGATTCTTAGTGGGTAAACTAGTGTGGGGCGGGGTCCCTGGTAAAGGATTTGTGAGATGGAATCCTGACTCCAGTGAAGGTCGTTGCTGGACTCACCCTTCATGGCAAAGGTGGTTGTGGTGGTGTGTGACCTCTACTACTGAGTTAAATCCCTAACCCTTGGAGTTCTGTGGGGACTGAGTTAGGGAGGGGATGATAGGAGCTTCTGCATGGAGTTCTTTGTGTTGAGAGCCCTCCTGGCACCACGCTGCCCTCTGATGTCATAGCCGTGCACACGGCACAGACATCCTGCCCATGACACCATCTTTGGGAGTTTAGAAATCACTCCCGACCAGATTGCTAATGGTTAGGGAGGAACAGAAGGGAAGATGTGGAGAAATGGAAACAATTTATAATGTCTTTTATTCCCCGTAGAGGCTATGCTGGACATTTTAATTAAAACTGAATAGGTCATCCAGTCATTTTAAAATTCATTTTAATCTCTACTATTCACCCAGGGTAAATGCATTTAGAGAATTGTCTTCATGCAGTAATATAAAAATGGGCAGTTAAGAAAATCAAGTCTCCTGTATCATCTGTAGCCAGTCCTGTTAGGAGTTTTCTGCTCCCTGAAGAATCACTGCTCATGGTCATCCGTTTCCAGCCCAGTGACTCAAGCCAAAACCTCCATCACTTCCCCTTGGAGATTACGCACAGCCCAGCACACTTCCCATTAACCAACTTTGCATTTGCAGAGGAAAGGCAAGACTTTAAACTTGAGGCTGAGGTCTGTGAGTCATGCTTCTAGAGGAAAAGGTCCCCAGAAGCTTGAGGACATGGCCCACAGCTGCCACCCTGTCGTTGCCAGTCACGTGACTGCAGACGTCATTGGTCTGTGCAGTGAAGTGTTGCAGTGAAGTGAAAGAAAGTGTTGTTTAGGATTGAACTTATCAAGGGACATGAGGAGTGGAGAGTAGACACCTCATCGGTGGAGCGTAGACACTGTACTGAAATGCACATGTTTCCTGTCCCGAGTCCACTCATAGTTTATGATTCAGTGTTCAGGAACATGGGGCTAGTTTGCTTTGGTTAGGGGATAGGAAATGATAAAGACCAGGAAAGTTTTCCTTTAAGGCAGGATCAAGGAGAAAGTAAGTTCTACCACAGGCAGGGTACAGCTCTCGGACCAACACCATTCTCAAGAGTTCTGGCAGCTCAGAACTTGGTAAAGTAGTAAGAAAGTGCAGCAAAGATATTAGCAAAGTCAAGAACATTTGATGATGGACAAAATCCTCTCCATCAGGTCCTTCAGTGTGTTAGTGCCAGGGTGTTTCCAAGCTGTCTGCCCGCTCTACGATTTCCAAATCTAGACATTTTCTTTTTGGGCTTGAGGGCTTGTCACGCTGTCCTTGCTGTGTCGTATCTCTGGCTGTTCTGGTACTAGCCTTGAGCAAACACAGCATCCTCCTGCCTCAGCTTCCTGAGTGCCAAGTTTGCAGGAATGTGCTGTCCCATGCAGGTAATAGACTGTTTCTCTTTTCTTTCTTTTTAAAAGTACATTTCCTGACATTGTAAAAATCATCCTTTTCTCGTATCCACATAATCTTCATTTATTTTTCTGTGTAATCTTTATGATGTTTACTATTTGTGTCTTGTGTTTGATATTCAGTTTTCTGCAGGCCTGGGCACTGTTGGATTTTGTTAGATCCAACTTCTTCGATCTTGTTATTTTTCCCAGGGCCTATTGAGTATGGGGGGCAGAGCAGCTCAGAGCTGTGAGGAAGGTCACACTATCATCCTCGTCACTTGTCACTTGCTCCTATCTCTGTCTCTTAGGAACCCTTCCTTCCACAGTCCTTAAGCACCTCCTGTGTCTTGCTCCTCCCTGCGGTAGTAGCTCAGATCAGGGGTGTTTTAGCTGAAGGAGAGGAGTGACTGGAAAGATGGAAGTCGGTTTTGAGGGCGGGATGTTTAAGAAAGAGTCTGCTGAGGCAATGCATTGTAAGATCCAGCATAAGGAAGAGCTGGGTATGCGGGAATATAAAATAGAGCAAGGAGAGCCTCATTTACTGGGTTCTGTCTGGACTTGGAGAGGGGAATGGTGGGTTTCTCTGACTGATTAGCGGTGTAGACCATGAGGATGAACTCAGCAGGTAGTTAGTGGTGGCCCTGAGCTCTGTCCTCCTCTTCTGCTAACTTCCTTCCCTTTATTTTCTGTTTGGAGCCTGATGGTTGTGGAACTAGCTCATAATTGGAGTTTTTCTGGGCATTAAGGATATACTGCCTTGTTTTGCCGCATCCCACTTTTCTGTGTGTTTGTGGCTTCACTTTTAGATTGATTTTTTTTTTTTTTCCCTGAGAGGAAACATCACCCATAGTGTGCAGAACACTGTCACTTATCTTATGGAAAATGACCATGACAGTGGACTTCTTCTGAACTGGACCATGGAGGATGGAGAAAGAGTGGTCCTTCAGTGACTGAAACATATCAAAAAAGCAGGCCTCATCAGTATTTTGAATTGCTTTTTCGAGTTCATTGTGAAGAGAGACAGGATAGAAATGTATAATGCATAACATGTTTTGAGACTGTTTTGTGTGTTTATTTATTTATAAATAAACAGCATTTCTCTGTGTAGCCCTGGCTGTCATAGAACTGTAGACCATGCTGGTCTTGAACTCAGAGATCACCTGCCTCCCTAGTGCTGGGATTAAAGGTGTGTACCACTATGCCTGGCTTCTGTGGGTATTTGCTCTAGTTTTTAAAAATCACATTATTTTACTTCCACACGTGCTATGGCAACATGTGAAGGCTAAAGGAGAAGGAGAAGCTTTGGGAGTCAGTTCTTTCCTTCTATCATCTGGGTCCTGAGTATGGAAAACTCAGGTCTTCGGGCTTGGAGACAGTTGTCCTTACCAGCTGAGCTTTCTCGATGGCCTGTGGCTGTGTCTTAAATGCTGAGCTATATAGTCCTATATTATCTTACATAGTCCTATGTAGTTATATAGGGCTGAGCAAGTAGATGGCGTTGTCCAGGCTCCTTAGTGGTTGGATTTTGGATCGATGGTGACTATGATGGGAGGTCACTTTCAAGACAGTGTCAACTTCAAAGGTCCCAGCAGCCCGAGTTTGGTGGTTATGGTTAGTGAGTATGAGAGATTTGAGTCTGGGTCAGAGAGCGAGGCCACATGGTAGGTGCTGCAGCTAGCCTGTGGTTTGAAGCCCCAGGAGGATTTAAAGCAGTCAACATTCTTGGAAGGTCACTGACAACATTTAATCTACTTCAAGGGAGACATGTCAGTGGCCTGAGCCAGGTTGGAGTTCTGGAACTATGGAATTTGTGAGGGAGGCAGACTCCCTAGGTTTGGGTGGGTCGAGTACCAGGGTGGGGAGGTGAAAGAAAACGGACAACTAAGGATCTTAATGAGATGTTTATGTGGTCATCTAGGTGGACTGGCGTCAAGGGTGGCCATAGGCAGCGAATGTGCACTCAATGCTATTAAAGGGTCTACAGGGAGATTTTAAAGCTTCCCGGCAGACTGACCTGCCGCGAGTGCTGTCTTCCCCGTAAGAACGTCAGCTGGGAGATTTCGTGAGGACAGTCTCAAACTTGTAGCAGACCTCCTGCCTCTACCTCTTGAGTGCTATGTTAATGAGCTATGCCAAGATGCCCGGTTCCTACCAGTCTCAGTCACTCTGTCTATGTCCCGTCTACAGTGGCTTGAGGCAGGCGCTATGCTAGCACTACAGAGCTGGCTTCAGTGAAGCAGAGGACTCCTTCCGGGGCAGCACCAAGAGCCCCGAGGTCACGTTGTCTTGTCAGCAAAGGGCACTGTGATTTGTGCCACAGAGCAGAGGTGCTGGGCTTGCATCCATGTTACTCACAGAGATAGGGGCTTCCTTGTAAGATTGAGGAGAGAGCGAGTGAAGGTGCCAGGGAGTTGTAAGCTTAGTTAAAGAGACCCTGCTGTGCAAGGCAGCATTTGAAAGGCTGAGGCAGGAAGACTGTGGCAAGTTTGAGGCCAGCTAGCTTGATCTACATTGTGAGTTCTGTGACACAGCCCCTGTCTCAAACCAAAAAAATAAGTCACTGATAATGCTTAGCATCTGCTTTAGCTGGGACAGAGAGGACGGGATGGAAAGGAATGACACGTTTGCATTGTGGTGAGCTGGGTACATGCCGGTGGAAAGGGATGCCCTGAATCTGTGCGGAGGGTGAAAACGGTGGTTCTCATATGAGTGCACCCTCAGATATTTCTGTCCTAGTCTGCTTTCTGTTACATCCAGGTGCATCCGAACAGGTAGAAACGCCTCCAGTCATTCTCCCATCCCTTCTTGTCTTTCCCAATAGGATTTATTTCCCCATGAGTCTCTTGGTCCTCCTAGCAAGTACAGTGGCCAGAAGTTGTTCGGACACGCTTGTATGGTGTGGTCCTTCTTTTGGAGTCCCAGGGACTCTCTTACTCACACAGGATCATTCTCAGCTGTTGAAGAAAGCCAGGCATGCAGCCTTGAGGCCCTGCTGCATGGCTGGGGTGATGTGATCCACAGCACGTGTTCCTGGTCTATTGCAGTGGGAAGTTTGTTCCCACTCTGACTAGCTAATCCCTAGCAGGTAAGTAATGGCACTAGTGCAGTTTGCAGGTCTTGAAACCATCATTTCAGATAACTTAATGAAGCCTTCTGTTTAAATGTCCACTGTGATGGGTGGTGATGGGGTTAGAATTGTGTTAGACTTAGTTAATTATGTCAGAAATCTCTTCGGGGGCAGGGTGTATGGCTGAGTTGGGAAAGTGCGCGCCTAGCATGCATGAAGTTCTGGTTTGATCCTCAGCACCTCATGAGTGTGGTGCCCCAGGGGGGTCCTCAACCTTGGATTATACACAACTCCAGCCTAGGCTACATGAGACAGTTTCAAACCAACCAACGAACTGAAACAAAATGTAATCAAAGCCCCATTTTTTCTGCCCTGAAAACTCTTGTCACTGTTTCCTGCGGGGGTTGGGGGGTCAGATGGACCTTTCATGGGTGTTGCTATAGAAAAGCAATGGCCTAGGCCTGCTCCTCAGCTGTTATTCCTGCGGAAGTCATTGTAGCTGGGGAAGAGACCCTGTGTTCACAACTCTCTAGGGCTTCCCTGCCCCAAGCACAGCCCAACAGGATGAGGTGTAGGGACTGTTATTATCATCCCATTTTACAGATCACGCAGAGTGAACTTGGATAAGAACGTGGGAATTCTGCCTTTGTCGCCAGCACCGGCTTCCACCTCATGGTGGATACTTGAGTCTTTGTTACAGCAACATTCCCATCCCATAAGAGGATACATAAACTGTCGCCAGCCTATGGGATGGTGGTGTCCATAATGATCAGGTGCCAGCTTGCCTTCCAGTCCAACAACAGGAACATCTGATGGCATCTTTGTTCTCTGCCTAGGTGGGATGGGTGAGGAGAAAGATGGACAGGAAGGGGGACTGGGTGAGGAGACAGGCTCCGCAGAGCCTGAGCTCATCAAGACACCTGAGCAGAGAGCATATGTCAATGCCCCATACTTGCTGCTGTGAGTATCGAGAGAGGTAGGTTTGATAGCTCTCTGTCCAGGGCTACCTCCCTCCCCCTGTTCTAAGGAAGTTTCAAAAGACAAGTGTAGTGAAGGAGAGGGCTGGGATGAGCTCCTTCTCTTTCTTCTCTGTTTCCATATTTTGGGGTAGTGGTCCTGATGTGTGTGGCTGTTTTTAAGTGAAATCCAGGAAGTGGTCTGGGAGGGAAATTCTTTGTTTAGCAGTAAGTATCTCTTAAGTATTTTGATGTGTCAGGCCCTCTAGAAGAGACACTGAAGGATGCGTGGAGTCTAGATAGACACACATGCTGGGCATTCTGATCACTGAATAGAAGACACGCCTTCACAGTGCTCTCTGTCTTTTGCATCATTCATTCATAGTCTTATGGGGCTCATCTACAACTCCATTTAAGGACGTTGATGAGTAAATTTTGGATCCTCATGCCTTCATCTTCCCAGTGCTGGGATTTCAGTCCTGGTTTATGCAGTGCTGGAGATCCAACCCAGAGCCTTGTGTATGCTGGGTAAGCACTCCACCAACTAAGTTAAATCCTTAGCCCCTCTGTACTTACTGTAGTCCCCCTTTTCAAAACCAGCTTTGGCGAGAACCTCAGTACTGACAGTGGTTGTCATCATCTGAGCTGCTCTGTACATTCTGGACTTGTAAATTCTGCTTTTTACAAGCCATGGCTCAGCTCACTTCTTAGTCGTCCTGCAGCCAAAAACACTTCTTGACCCAGAGGCTGCCAGGTTTGCAGGACACAGAACAAAGACAAACCATGAGTCCCCTGTTTACATCCTCAGGCCTGGGGCCACCCAGAGAAGTCAGGATTTCCTGAGGAAGCCTTCCTGGGGAGGGCGTGGTGCAGTGGCCAGGATATGATGACATGCAGCCCCCTGCCCTGGCCAAAGCCAAGCTAGGGTGTGTGCCTCGGCCCACTGTTCCCGACTCCCACATTTCCAGGCTAGTTCTTTTGCTCAGGCAGGGCTGGGGGATTTGGTTGGGGTAGACCAGGGTTCTGGATCTGGTGCCAAGCTCTCAGAAGGGCACTGCCAAAGTACCCCAAATCGGGCAGGACCTGTGTCAGCTTTTGAGGCCCAGCTTTTCTCACAGCGCCTTGGGTGGGGTCACTCAGGGCTGCTGGGTCAGCCGAAAGCCCTGGCCTCAGGAAGAAATGATGGATTCAAGGATGTGACAATTTGTTTGGGCTGGCCAAGCACCCAGGCATGTGCTTCCTCAGCTGTGTGCTGCGAGCAGCGAGGAGTACTGTAATTCATGTTGATTTCTTTTTAGCTATAATATTAACTCTGTATTAGCTGGGGGCTCTGGGAGTGCTAATCAGTTCATAAAGCTCTTACCTAGCAGTCACAAGGTCCTGGGGTTGATCCCAGCATCATATTAACCAGGTGTGGTGGTGTCACTTGGAATCCCACAGAGGGTGGAGGCAGGAGGATCATGATCATGGATTCAGGCTGCTCCATCGGAAGGTCAAGGAGAGCCTGACCTACAATGAGAACTTGTTTCAAAGTAAAAACAGGTAGCAGGGAGATACCTGTTAATCCTAAATTAGCCTCACTAGTTCTTCTCTTTCATTGACTAAAAACTTACATGTTCTCCTGAGGTAGAAGGAAAAAACAAAAACCACTCCCCGAAACAGTAACCCAGGAACCAAATACCTTCCTTACCTCCAAATTTACAGATATAAACAGTCTATTAATAACAAATACTATTTTCTCCTTGAAAAGAGGGTTGGGGGTGGGAAGAATTGAGTGATGTTTTAGCTTTTATCAAAAGGCAGTTTATACAAACAAACTGCAGCTGGTGTATGTAACACTGTAAGCTTGTAATCTTAGCTCCTAGGTGGCAGGAGCAGAGGAATTCAAGGGTAGCCTTGGCTACAGAGGCTTCAATGCTAGCCTGGGCTATCTGAGATTCTAGAATTCTGAATTTATATTCCAGCAGGATTTAGAATCTGGGGACGATTTGCATGGTAGTTATGTCTGGAAAGTTTTGGAACTCTCAGTCCCGGTCCTCTCTGGTCATTGAATTGTGCCCATGTGAACAGGCTAGCTGGAGATGCCTCCACCAGGCTTCAGCTGTTCCATCTTGGTTTCCTCTAATTGAATTTTCTCTCTGCTTTGGAGTTAAAGCCTCATGTCTTTTCAGAAATTTGTTCCGGTCTAATAATGTTCTACTAAATGAGGAGTAAACTAAAAAAGTTCATTTAGAAACTAATCGCCATAGTTGTCACCCTGGTCTCATGCTTCATGACTCCCTTGGGATGTCTGAGGGCGCTGTTGAAATGCTAGTCTCTGTTCCCCCTTGCTGTGTCTCTCCTTGCAAGGACTTTGTTGCCACTAAAAGGACCAGGAAGAAAAGATGCTTATTTTGTTGGGTTAATGTTCAGGAGAAAATGAAGTAAAGTAGAAACTGAAAATCTCTTTTTTTTTTTTTAAAAAATTTACTTATTTATATGTGTGTCTGAGTCTGTGCACATTTTGTGTGTGTGTGTGTGTGTGTGTGTGTGTGTGTACATGCCTGTGGGCACGTGCAGAGGCTGGCAGAGAATGTCTTGGAGTAGAGTTACAGATGCTTTCTCTCAGGATGTCTGCTTTGTTGTGGGTGCTGGGACCTGAACTCAGCGTCTCTTATCTGTCTAGCCTGCGTTTTAGGCCTAGAGTCACGGCCCATGGCCCATGGCCCATGGCCCCATGGCCACTCTTGCTCCAGCAGATAGCTGCAGAGCACCAACATCCCTCTGAATTCATGGAGTTCAAAGCAGCACAAAGAGCCAGAGTCTTCCACGCCAGGCACATTCCCCCTGCCATCCATGGCCCAGAGGGGAGTGAGGTACCTGGTGCTCCTCAGAGGACAGTTAATGCTAAGGCCCGTGGAGAATCTGTTTTCTGTTTGTAGCTCCGGCTTGGAGATGAAAAAGGGTTCTTTTTTTTTTTAATTTTTAATTTTTATTTTATGTGCATTGGTATTTTGCCTGCATGTATGTCTGGGTAAGGATGTCAGATCTTGGAGTTATAGACCTTTGTGAGCTGCTGTGTGGGTGCTGGGAATCAAACCTGGGTCTTTCGGTCTCCAGCTCTCGACAATATTCTTTAACACAGCAATTCCCCCTACTCAGAGTTGTGCATAAGATTTTTTCTCCAGTCGTATCACAAGTATTTTGTGACCCAAATACACAGAACGTTTGGAATGATCCTCGTTTGCTCTTACGTATTCAAACAGGACAAGTAATTCCTTCCCTGTTTGAGTTGCAGTTAGAGGACGAAGCACACATCTCCCCTCCATCAGTTTCAGCCAGCGTGTAGAAACCTGTCTGTGGAGCTCTGTGCTGTTTAGTCTTACAGGCTGAAGCCTTCCTAGGCGCTCTGTGCTGCTTAGTCTTACAGGCTGAAGCCTTCCTAGGCGTGCCTATGGAATGGAACACTTTCCCTTTGGTAGGAGCTATTTTGCAATATTATGCTTATTGCATTTGACTTTCTCACATATATAAAACTAATAAACCACATAAACATAAAAGTGCTAAGTGTTAGAACTGACACTCGGGGGTTTGTTGTTAATAAGCGTGTGTAATTAACACCTTGAACTATATTCCATTTGTTTCTTTTGAAACCGTACAAAGAGGACGGGGTGATCTACAAATCCAAGGCAGCGTTAATACTGGCGTTTTAAATTATAGTGAAGACATGGGAGTTGGAGGAATTAAAACATGCAAGCTGCTTTTAAGTCTGAGGGCTGCGGAGTAGATTTGTGACTTAAAGGAAAAGTTGAAACATGAAGCAACACATAAATGGTTTATACTCATTTGCTCCAGGCCCAGCCTGGCACAGTGCTTAGTGATTGATCATCATATTTTCCCCATCTTTATTTGTTCACACACTTAATATGCTTTTATTGAGAGCCTGCTAAAGCATGGAATAACATTAAGAAAAACATTTGCCCTTTGGAATTCGACTTTTGTTTGTTGTTTGGTTTTAGTTTTTCTTTCTTTTTTAAATTACTTTATTTTATTTGCACTGGTGTTCCTGCCTCCATATATGTTTGTGTGAGGGTGTCAGATCCCCTGGAACTGGAACCATAGTCAGTTGTGAACTACCATGTGGGTGCTGGGATTTGAACCTGGGTCACTTTGGAAGAACAGCCAGTGCTCTTAAGTGATGAGCCATCCCTTCAGCCCCTTGGTTTTAGTTTTTCAAAACAGGGTTTCCCTGTGTAGCCCTGGCTGTCAGGGAGCTCACAAACCAAGCTGGTCTTGAACTCATGGAGTTCCACCTGCCTCTGCCCCCCCAAGTGCTGCGCTTAAAGGCAAGCACCACCACCAACTGGCTGGAGCTCAACATTTTGTTGGGAACTGGAGAGGAGATAATAAAAATAAACTAACAGTAACAAACTGTTTCAGGTGTAGAAAGCGGAACTAAGGGCTACAAGGTAGAGAATGGGGGCAGAGACTTTATGTATAGGGGAAGGAGATTGCAATTTACATAGAAATTTAATTTCTTTTGAGGCCAGGTCGTCTCATGCATCCCAGGCTGGACTTAAACTTCGTACTCCAGATTCTCCTGTTTCCACCTCCCCGGCACTGGGGTGTGGGGTGCGCTGAGAATCTGATCGTGAAGAGCTGAGCTTGAAGCCAGGGCTTTGTGGCTGCCAGGCAAGCACTTCCTCAGCCTCTGAGACCCCAGGGATCTGGAGGCTGTCCGCAGGGGAGGGTGGGTAGAGAGAGAGCGCGCGTTCAGAGCTGCTGAGGCTAAGCGGGCAGGCAGTGTTGAAGGATGGGCAGCTATTGAGAACTGGGGCAGAGCTCCTAGAAGCAAGGCATGAGACTGGGGCCTGGCAGGGAGCTTGGAGGTAGGCCGCCACTTTCAGTTTTGTTATTTCATTTCTAATTCCTCACGTGTATGGCTGTTTCTCGCCTGGAAGCGCATCTGCGTACCATTTGAGTTCCTCATGTCTGCAAAGGCCAAGAGAGGTCAGCTCCCCAGGAACTGGAGTTACAGACAGTTGTGAGCCTACCAGTAGGTGCTGAGGACTAAACTCAGGGCCTGTGAGCCAGTGCTCTTAACTGCTGAACCATCTCTCGTGTCCCACGTTGCCTTCTCGTTTTATACTGCCAGAAAGACTGTGTGTGGCTTTTACTCAGAATTAAACAGGAATTTAAGGAAGAGGTCTGCTCAGTTTGACGTGGTCTGTGAGGTTCTAATAGGATTTTTCCAACCACTGTATTCATAGAGGGGAGCCTAGCCTTTACTCGCCAAGGATAAAGTGCATCATTGAACTGCTGTTCTGATTGTGAATGGAGAAACAGTCTGTCTTGACAGAATCAAACTTTCCTTTAGAAAAAGTAAAATAAAAAACAAAACCAAACATGACCCCCTCCAACTGATGACAGCCTTCCCCCTGAGACCCCTATAAAAATTGATAGCACATTTAATTTTCTTGGTAGGCTCCCCCGCAATAATGTGGCAGACAAATCAAAAATTAAATATTTGTTCTATCCACACCACAAAGCAAGTGAAACTGACCCCCCCTCCTTTTATAGGGCCATTGAGAAGAGTCAAATAGTCTGGGTAAAAGGAAAAGGTGGCATGTCTTGACTAGTTTATTTTCTGAATGAGGTGGCATGCTTGCAAATCCAAGAACGTGGATGAAAAGGTGGAGGGTATTCGAGTCGAGAGCTGGTTACCAACATCTGACTGATGAGTTGATGGAAATGTTCATACTTTGTTAAATCTATTGGTCCTGAAAACATGGCCCAGAGATGCCAGGACATTAGATGCCAGGCAGGAAGCCTGTGATGTTCCTTCCTAACGCCCAGCTCATGAGCCTCTTGAGAAAATGGACGTTTTTCTTCTGCTCAGCAGCTACAACGTATTCACCGTGGAGCTGCTGCTGCAGCCATGAGGCCATGAGAGGAATGTCCACTTTACAGAGCAGAACTGGGTAGAAGGCAAACACTGTGCCCGCTTGATGGCGGCTTCTCGGCCGCTTTTAAATGAGCACAAACCCAAATGCATCCAGTGTCTTTTTAGAGCACTTCTACATTACATTTTGGCAAAAGCAAATGTCTTTTAAGTTGAAAACTGAGATCATCCCGAGTGGAAATGCTGTGGTGAGCGGAGAACTTTAGCAAAGCAAGTCTGACAGTTCTCTAGGGAGATTCACACAGCTGTGTGGGTTGATGGGCAGACAGCTGCTGGAACAGGGATGCTCAGAGGCAAAAGCTTTTTTTGTGAAATGTAAGCTCCCTTCACACGATTTCCTGTCCCTTATGGGTCAGAGAGTTGTTTGAGGTGAACCTGCGGCTTCTCCCATCGTAACCTGTGCATGAACTTGAGTGTGTGAATGGAATTCTTAGCACACTGGCGCTTCCTGTGACAGCTTTGGCTCCAGAAGCTAGTCATGAAGGAGCCTGGGGCTGGGGTGGGGGCGGGGTGTGCGGAGTAGGTGTGTGAGGAAGAGTGGCGTGGGATCCTTGGTTTCTTCCTGACTTTTGAGAGATGTTCAGCAGTTGGTGTCTCTTGAACGAAGGGCTCAAAAACAGCTGTCAGCAAATAAGGCCAAGAAGTTTCTCCTTCAGCCTCAGCATGGGGCCGTCCTGTCTGTTCATTGCCCTAGGAGTCTTTCGTGCTTCTGTGGCTCCAGCATTGCAGTTGTGTTTGTTTTCTTTCCACACCTGGACCTAAGGCTTTCCAGCTGTGCTTTCCTGTTCCTGCCTGTCTGACGAGAGAGGAATACCAAGCACCCAGCTAGACAAGCTTCTGCTGTTATTTAAGTCTTTTTTTCTTTCTTTCTTTTCTTTCTTTCTTTCTTTCTTTCTTTCTTTCTTTCTTTCTTTCTTTCTTCCTTTCTTTCTCTCTCTTTCTTTTCTTTTCTTTTCTTTCTTTCTTTTTTTTTGAGACAGGAATTCTCTAAGTAGCCCGCGCCATCCTGAACTCTCTGTGTAGACCAGGCTGTCCTGGAACTCAGAGATCCCCCTACCTCTGCATCCCAAGTTCCACTACACCAGCTTTTTAAGTCTTTTTTTTTTTTTTTTGTCTTCTTCCCCTAATCTTTGTTTCAAACTCTTAATGTTTTAATGTTGGGGTCACAGAAGATGGCAAGTCTTCAGTGGCCTTAATTAGCCATACTATACCAAAGAACTTTCCTTCAATCCCTTTGCTCTGAGAAACTGCTTTGGGCCAGGAGTGGTGGTGTATGTCTTTACTGCCAGCAGCCAGGAGGCAGAGAGAGGCAGGTTTTTGTGGGTTCACATACAGCCTGGTCTGCATAATGAATTCCAGGCCAGCCAGGGCTATGGAGTAAGATTTGCTAAAAAAAAAAAAAAAAAAAAAAAGAGCTAAAGGAAAACAACAGCAACATATCAGCAAAACATTATATCCCACCCCCTTCCCACTGGTTATGGTTACCACACGCAGAAGGATAAGAACTCAAGACCATCCTGTGGTCACATAGAACACTGTGTGTTCTATGCTAGGCTAGACTGGGCTAGCCTGGGCTACATTCAAGGACATCCTGTTCCTCGAACAGAAAAGAGAAAGGAAAAGACAAATAAGCAGGAAAAAAAACAAAACAAAACAGTAGCCTTTGGATTACATCCAAACTTAGGACCCTCAGTATGTTGAGCATTACCAGCACTTGGTGGAAATACTAGTAGCCCCTTGCCGATTGAAGGAGCTCTGTTTCTTGTCTTCTGAGGCAAGTCATTCAAAACCCCTTGGCTTTCAGCTTCTATTTACTCATCTTCAAAATGGATTAATCAGACAAGGGCATATCTGAGACCCTTCCTAACATTCTAGGTGTCTCAGCGTGGAGTAAATTGGGATCCTGTAGACAAGCAATCTGACCTGGTTCTTTCAAATAATGAGGGGCCTTTTGCCACCTTCCAGTTGACGGAGAAAGATGACCTCAGGAGTACCGGGTGCCCTGTTGCAGATACATTTTACTTAACCCCATAGGACCCATTGGTTAGCCACACTGCTACCATTTTATGTAGGAGGGAGAGGTGCATGCTGCAGTGTCTTAGCACTGACCGTTAGCCATAGTCGGCAGAGTGGAATTCACACGTGAGGCCTCCTCACCCATGCTGTTATCTTTGGCCATGGCACGACTGCTCTTATGGGCCGTTCTTATTCCATATCACTGTCCTTTCCCTGCTTGTCCAGCGATCCCTGGAAAATGGACTAATGCTCACGTGGGCCTTGTCTTTACTGTTGGGGTACAACCTTTTTTCTGTGACAAATATGGGAAGGGGTCCCCAGGCAGAGACAGCCACCCTGATTGTGTTTCTCTTAGGGTCCCTTATGTGATGAACGCTGGTGCCAGCAGCTCGGATGGTTTCATAACTTGACAGGAATAAGACTTAGTGGAAAGGGCCAGAGGAGCTTCCTGGATTGGTTCTTCATTTTGTTAGTGATGGTTTTCTAGCTGGTGAGGGGCAAGGTGCTGCATGCCACAAGTCTCAAAGTTTTTGTGTATAATTGTTCGTGAGATCACTGTAACTGGCTCTAAAATCTGCGCTTCGATCATCCTAGAAGCACATCCCAGAAGCACCCGTCTATTTCAAGCAGCATGCTTGCACCCCATCCCTCCCAGCTTAAAGAGCTGTGCCCCAAACCTGGGGTCCCTCATCTGTCCCTGGCCTACCATGCCTCTGCAATCTGATGGTTTAGCCTTGGGTAGCTTTTCCTCCTGGAACGGGGCTGTGTCTTCATACATAGGAGTTACGGCGATTGCTTCCCCAGGAGTCACCCTTCCCATGGTTTCTCACTGATCAGTTTCTAGTGACGTGTTCCTGTTTCATTGCCTCTGCGGTCAGTGAGAACAGGAATTGACCAAAAGCTCATCATGTGCATTAAAATGGTGATTTAGGGCCAGTGGGATGGCCAGAAAGTTAAGCCCTTGCCACCAGGCCTCATTACCCTGAGTTCCATCCCTAGACCAAGAGAACCAACTCCCACAAGTTGTCTTTTGACTCTCTTACGTATGGGGTGGTATCACACATTCCAATATACACGAATAAAGCAAAGTTAAATCATTAAAAAATTCTGGAAATCTCTCAGTTCGTAGTTTCTCTGAAAGGACACAGCACTGCACTGCTTTCTGTTCATTCACACACGCACACACACACATACACACACACGACAGGTTAAATGTAGGGTGTTGCTGTGGACTCCAGTACCACGAGTGCAAAAATGACTGAGCCCTAGCTGAAGGTTCCAAGAACTCTGTGAAGTGTCATGCTGGTAATGAGACCCTTCCTGATAGAAAATTTCACATGTAGGCAAAAGTAGAGAGACCATAGCAGAATTGCCACGTCACCACCAGAGTTTTCAATTGCGGCTAACTCTTGTTTCATCTCTGGACCTTCTCTGGCTCTTCTGACCTCATGAATTCTAGGCAAGACAGGGGATCATGCCAGGGCATTTGTCGTGGAGAGTCATGCACACGTGATGAGCACTGATGTCCAGGGTTCAGGCACCATCAGGTCCTGAAGATGTTACCTATTAGTTCTTAAACACGTGGCTTTTTGACAGCAGCGTCACAAAGCGAGTGTGTGGCTGCTGTCTGTCAGGGTTGATGGAGTTGGCTGGAATGCTGGTTTCATCGTTTGCACTGAGGAGAGGTTAAACGGAAGTCCATCCAAGGAGGCAGCCAGACTCCAGGCAGAATGCCATTTTCTATAGCAGGTGGAATTCTCAGACATGACAAAGAACTCGCATGTTGTACAGTGGTCAGCAGTGTTGCCGGAAGTTTCATGATTGCCATACTCACTGCTGCAGTTTGGGAATATCAGAGACTAGTTTTCCCCCAGTCTGTTCTTGGTCTGCCTTATGGAGTAAAAATGCCTACATTCTCAGGTTCGGGTGCCAAAGTCAGCCTGAGAAAAGTGTGATTCACCCTCATCAGGATCTGTGAACATGGCCTAAAGTTGTGACTTCATTCCCATCCAGCTAGCTGTGCTGTTCTTTCCAGATCTGTGTGCCGTTAAGCTCAGGGCAGCTTAGACATGGAAAATGAGTTCAGTCTAAAATTGCCATCTGCTAACTCCCAGTGTGCACTGGGGCTGAGTGTAGACTTGTATTTAAAAAGCAGATGACCGTGGCCCACTCTGTCTGCCTTTTCAAGCCCTTGGGTTCCCATCATAGATAGCTAACAGAATGGAGTTTTCAGAGGCTGCAACTGCAAAGAGGCCTTATGCTACGCATACAGTTCCCTAACTCCCTTCAACACGGTCCTGTGGTTCGGCCATATAGCCACATTAAATAAACAAGGGCAACACTTTGCTCATCCGCCCAGCAACAATAAATACTCACATTTCGTGATTTTTATATTATATTCTTAATACTAGTTGCCACATCTGGAACTCAGTCATGTGTATTTTGTTTTTGTCATTGTCTCTGCGATGCTAGGGTTGAGTTCATGGCCTCTGATATGCTAGACAAAAGCTATACCACCGAACTACACTCATATTGTAGGTAGAAAATTATAGATAAAAATACAATAGATGCTGTGAGGAGATGTGGAACTCATTGAGTGGATGCTATAGGCCCATTTTTTCCTGATATTTTTCCTCCAGATCGTGTGGAACCAGCAGTCTAGCTCTGAGACCTGAGCATTGAGGAAGGAGTGGGTGTCCATCCTGCCTTCCCTCAGGGGCAGTTTGTGTTAACTGGGACACACCTAAAAGCAGTAATGGGACCTCATTTGCCCATGTGAGAATTATTTCTATAGGTTCTGGCAAGTTGTGGGTATTTTGCAGAGGGCAGTGGGAGGCATGAAGTCAGGCCTCCTCCAGCCACCTGCTACGTGGGTGCTCACACTCAGAGTTTTCCTCCTAAATTCAGTATGTAGTTGTTATGTGTTAATTTTTTTTTTTCCTGAACTGTGTTCCATTTCAAAACATCTCTAGAAATACTGGAAATGACGCCTTAAGGATTAGTCAAGTTATTTGAGATTAATTATTATATATTTAACATATTTCTCTAAAAGTACACAACAGGATGGGATGGGATGGGATGGGATGGCAGAGTGTTTGGGCACCTGTGTACACATTGTACACACACACACACCCGCCCGCAGTGCAAAGACTCAGTGAGGCTGACCACAGAAACCAGAACAAATGCCCACAGTATGCCTGCAGCAGTTTTCCTGAGATGATACAGAAAGTGTTTATCAGCTCAGAGCCTTTACGCAAGCTAATTAAGGATGAAAATACATTGTGAATTCATTTTAGGAGGTCAGCTAGGCTTCCTTGCAGTGTTGTGAGTTCTTTTAATGGATTTGGCTTGTAGTGTGTGTGTGTGTTTGTGTGTGTCTGTCTGTTGTTCTGCCAGTCTCTATGTGTGTGTGTTCTATATTCATGGACTCACATATCTCTTTCTATAGAAAAAAGGAGCGATATAAATAACACAGATGATTTATGTTCCGTAAGACACATCAGACATGCACTTAGAAGAACAGAAAGAAAGAGAAACAGAACACAAATCAGGAGTTTGCTTCCTTTCTTCCGCTCCACTCTTACGGAGTGACAAACCATTGAGGCTCTCCCACAGGGCTCTTACCAGAGCATAAAATATGAAATTAGGGGTGGAGAAACGAAAGACTCAGCCGATAAAGATGTAGCTGCTTTTCCAGAGGACCAGGTTTGGTTCCCAGCACCCACACCATGTGGCTCATAGCCATGTGGAACTCGAGGAGAGCTGATGCCATCTCTTGGCCTTCCTGGGCACCTGCGCACACATTATACACACATATACCCACACACGCACGCACACACACACACACACACACACACACACACACACACACACACACAGGAATAAAATTAAATGTTTTTTTTTCCCCTTTAAAGTAGGACCACGGGTTCACTTGCATTCCTGTGCACATTCTCCGCATACGATCGGTGTCTTTGTAGCTCCTGGTGTTTGCAGAGGCCTTTTCTTTGTTTTTGCCTCCCTCGGCCCTCTTCACACCAACAAGATGTTCAAAGCCGTAAAAGACATCTGGGCAGAGGAGCGCAGAAATAGCAAAAGTAGCCGTATGTATGACTTCTGTTTTCCTGGAACCTTCAGTTTTACATTTTCCAGAGACGGGAGTTTCACTGGGATAAATGGAGAATTACCATGAAAATGGTTGTGGAGCGGACAGCCATTGTTGTTTTCCCCACAGAATCCCAGCAGCAGTCTGTCCAGTTGGGACTGTTTGTTCAAAGTGCCAAGATGAGTGCTGGACAGAAAGGTACTTCTTGGCTCCAGGTTACAGCGCATCACCCGCCAAACTGACCATGGTGGTGTGTCACAGATTTCGTCCACACAGACTCAGTGTGGATGGTGGTGATAGGCCTGAACCCTGTGTTACTTCTCCAGTACGGAAGGAGAAGTTGGATTTGCCTGTAGCCTTTTTTTTTTTAATAAAAACGCAGTGGGGAAAAAAAATCCTTATAGGAAGATAATATGACTCAAAATTTCACAATCTACTTAAACAGCCTTTTAAGGAAATAAAATTTATTCTGTTCCTAAACTCAGGCTATATACTGGGTTACTCTAATTTTTGAGAACCAAAAAAAAAAAAAGAAAGCAAGAAAAGAAAAGAAAAAATAAGGAAGTGAAACAGATTAGGCAATTAATGAAGCCTAGGCCAGAAACTGAATACTTAAAAACAATTTTAAAAAAATGTGTGTGGGTCTGTACATGTGAGTTCAGGTGCCAGAGGAGGCCGGAGCCGGTGTGAGCTTCCTGATGTGGATGCTGGGAACTGAACTCAGGCTCTCTGCAAGAGCAGCAAGTGCTCATTGAGTCCTGGCCATCTCTGTAGCTCCAACACTAGGCACTTTAAAAGAAAAAAAAA
>NW_026594859.1:0-9158 GCF_907164565.1 Psammomys obesus
ACACACACACACACACACACACACACACACACACACACACACACACAGGTAGACCGAGAATAAACAAAAATATTTAAATACGGACATTTGCCAGAAAGGGAAAACTATGAGTTGTTGTTTCTCTTTATGTAGGTCTGAGAAAATTCCTGAATGCTAATGAAATTCGTATCAGCTGGGAAAAAACAGCCTAGAAACTCAATGAAAGAAGCATCTCCTTGAAAAAATCAGCCAGCGCTTCCCTGGGGCAGGAGGCACAAGGCAGCATTGCCAGGCCTTTCCAGTAGAGCCCAGGGCCAGGGCTGTTTTTGGAGCCCTGGAAATATTAAAACCAAGTGGCCAAAATTGTAGTGTGATCTAAATGTTTACATTTAACAAACACTTTTTTTAAACATGGAAGATTACAGTATAATTTATATGTGCTAATCGTAAGCTAATTACAGGCTATTTTAAAAATGTTTAATTTGTAACACACTAGAGGCAGTTTGGTCTTGGAATGAAACAAAATTCAAAGGAATTTGTTGGGGTTGATTGCAAAGTGTCCCCGCAGGCTTATTATTAAAAGGCGTGGCTGTAAATGGATGGGGCATTCTGGAAGTGTTTGGATCATGGAGGTTCTGACTGTATCAAAGATTAATTCATCATTGACAGAGTCATTTAATTGCAGTGTTGGGAGGTGAGGAAGGTTCTGGAGGTTGTAGCTGCAGGAGGAGGTAGGTTTTTGGGGTTTGTGCCTTACAGGAGCGAAGCCTGGCTCCCTCCTTGCTTGTCCTCGCCTCCTGTCACTTTCTCAGTGCTCCCGGCCATGAGGCTCCACTCACTGTTCACAGTGGATCCAGAAGCAGGAGAGAGACAAATGACCATGGATGTACTCCTCTCAAGCTTCGAGCCCAAACTAATCTTTCTTTCTTTTTTTTTTTTTTTTAAGGTGTTTTCTCAGATACTTTGTCATAGCGGTAAATGTTTGCGTTTCCAGGCAGCTGAAGTTTCTAAGCTATGTCTTATAATGCCATTTGATGATGAGGTCAGATGTGAGAGCTATGGTGATGACTTGATGGAACCTAGGCCAGTAGCCCATCTGTCTCCCCGGTCCTGCTTGTAGCCTCTGGAATAGGGTCACAGACACACCCATAGAGAGTCCATCTTGGAGGTCACCTGAGGCTGTGAGCTTTGCAATTGCTATCAAAGCTGCCGCTGACTTCCTTGGTCCACAGATCCACATTTTAGATTTATGTCTTACCACAGCTCTGGCAGAAAAAAAAATGTCTACTGGCCATTGCTCTCTGTCTGTTCTTCTCTGTCTGTCTGTCTGTCTGTCTGTCTCTCTCACGCATATCCACTCTCTCTCACACACACCAAGCCTGGTAGTATGTATCTCACAAGTGCTTTTTCAGTGAGATAATGCTTAGCCCCATTACCAAGTATATTGGTGGACTACATTTTTAAAATCTCTTTTCAGATTACTTTACCCATTTCAGCAGGATGTTTTAATTTGCAGTTGCTCTTTTTTCTTTTACTTTGGAGTTTCAAGGTCTGTATGTGTTTATTTATTCATCTACTTAGGCTTTTTGAGACAAGGTCTTTCTGTGTAGCCCTGACTGGCTTGGTACTTGGTACTACGCTGGAATTTTTGGCAGTCCTAATGCCTTAACCTCCTGAATGCCAGGGTTATGGGCGTGTGCCTTCCCAACCTGCTCTAAGAAGAGAAAAGCAAGATAGTGAGCTGTTGATACAAGTTGTTTTGTGTAATTGGCTGCTTCTGCTTTCAGCTTGTGTGCAATGCCTGGAAGGATACAGCTCTGTGCCCTTGTGGTGCATCTCAGGACCCCACTAGAGCACAATTCGTAAACTCACCAAGAAAATTGATACTCACCTTCCCACCCCCTTGGTCTGTCGGTTTGTTAGCCCTACCTGCCCTAAATGTCGGGCCTTGTGTTACAAGTGGAGGCTTAACTGAACACCTTTAGCAGTGGAATTAGAGTTCAGATCCAGGGGTAAGACTACGGCTTCTATTGTTGACATTCCAAGGCCTGTGAATAAATTATTGTCATACAAGGGGTAGTTTGAGGGATCTTCTGCAGTTACTTAAAATATGAAGATGGCCTGCATTGTGCTACAGCCACGCCGTTTACCTCATGGACCCAGCAGAACCTGATGGAACTTAAGTCAAAAATAAATCAAGGACAAGTCCAAACCAAATTGGGAGCGCATCATGAATATTCGTGAACATCTGGATGTGTTTGTGGGGGTGTGCATTATTTCTCTAATGTGTGCGGCAGCAGAGGCTCTCTTAACAAAGATGCCAAGAGGAAGAGGGCTTTCCATCTGTGATTTCAAAGGGTGTTTGTATTTGTTTGTGTTTGTTCTTTCTCCTTAGGGTGTGGGCTTCTCAGCTCTAAGCTTTTCCTTTGATCTCTTTCATCTCTTGGAATCCTTTTTTGTATTTTATCTGAATTCTTGGTTGGAGGCAGGCACTTAGCTCATGGAGATTAAACATTTCGTTATTAGGCAGAATTTTAACTTAAGGGAAATTTTACTATTTAATGTTTTTTGATGAATCTTTTACATGTCAGTGATGTTATAATTATCCATTGATATATTCTGCATCATTAGGACAGCTACAGCTTCAACCTCAGGGCATTTTATTTTGCTGCAAGAAGGAACTGGAAGGAAGGTGTCTGTACCAGTAACCGTGCTGATGATTACCCGGGTGACATTTTAAAAGCACATTAGGTTTATAAGGCTTCCATGTCTCTTAGCTTACTGAGTTCTTTTAATGACCCTATGGGGTGGGGATGAGCAGTTAACTGTGTGTCACCCATGGAGTAGAGGCAAAAACTAGTGATCCAGAAAGGGAGATGATCTAACCCTATGCACGACCCAATCCACACTGTCCCCCAGCCCAGCACTTTGGTGAATATCCTTCAATGACAGTGTGTGTGTGTGTCTGTGTCTGTGTGTTTGTGTGTATGTGTCTGTGTATCACTATGCATATGTGTTTGTGTGTGTGTGTGTCTGTGCATCTCTGTGTATGTGTGTTTGTGTGTATGTGTGTATCTGTGTGTCTGTGCGTCTCTGTGTCTGTGTCTCTGTGTATGTGTATATGTGTGTGTCTGTGCATCTCTGTGTATGTGTGTTTGTATGTATGTGTGTATCTGTCTCTGTGTCTGTGTCTCTGTGTATGTGTATATGTGTGTCTGTGTGTCTCTGTGTCTGCATCTCTGTGTATGTGTATATGTGTGTGTCTGTGTGTCTCTGTGTCTGCATCTCTGTGTATGTGTGTTTGTGTGTGCGTGCACCAGAATTTGAAATGACCCTCTTTACATCTGTCTCCCACGTGTGTCATTACACCTGGAAGAGATTATTTATTGGTAAGACTAAATATCAGAAGGTCAGGACTTAACAGGATTTAACAATGAGCAAGTTTCAAAGTTTGGAAGAGGAAGACTTGAAAATGTGGAAGACAGTGCTAATTTCTCTGACTACCGCTGGCCACTCTAACCTCCTGTTTTCTCAAAGCCCCGCTAAGAGTCCATAGTCTCTTGATTTTCAGATTACGTGCTTGGGTAATAAACTATGACTTGACAGTGTTATCAAAGCACACTGTACTACGGATCTTTTAAAGTTTTAATTGTAGAAGGTATAATAGCATCCTTGTGAACAATTGTAGAAATATAAGTTGAAGTGGCCATTTGCTAAAGCTAGGAATTTAATTTGTTTTCTCTCGTCTCGCCGTGTGTACATGGTGATGCTTGCTCCACCACAGATGAGAGGCAACAGATGCAAAGAATGTTGGTTTGTTGCTGGAGGGATTATTCTGTAACAGTAAGTAATGTTAGAAATAAAGGGAAAAAGTTAAAGTAGACACAGAACTCAGCATGCTCCAGACCACTTAAAATAGGAACAACTTGACACACCTTGAAATTCAGTGGAATAACTGACGTTAAAGGAACCTGTCAAGCCACATTCCTTACATTGCTTTATTTTATTATTCTTTAAGAGCACATCTATCTGTCTGTCTGTCTGTCTGTTGTGCTCATGTGCATGCCCACTCATTCAATGCAGTGGTGTGTGTGTGGTGTGTGTGTGTGTGTGTGTGTGTGTGTGTGTGTGTGTGTGTGTGGTGTGTGTGTGTGGTGTGTGTGGTGTGTGTGGTGTGTGTGTGGTGTGTGTGTGTGTGTGTGTATGTGTGTGTGTGTGTGTGTGTGTGTGTGTGTGTGTGTGGTGTGTGTGTGTGTGGTGTGTGTGTGGTGTGTGTGTGTATGTGTGTGTGGTGTGTGTGTGTGTGTGGTGTGTGTGTATGTGTGTGGTGTGTGTGTGGTGTGTGTGTGGTGCGTGTGTGTTTAATGCAGCTTACAGCAGTCAGTTCTTTCCTTCCTCCGTATTTGTCCCAGGGATTGACCGAGGTTGGCAGGCTTAGAGGCAGCCTTCTCGCTCAGTCATCTCCATTAGTAAATAAAAATAACATTGTTATTATTACTAAAGTTAGGGTTAGCTGTGTTCTTGGCCCAGGCGGGCCTTGACTTGGTAACCCTGCTTTGGTCTGCTGAGTGGCTGGGATTTCTGGACCTGCTGTCTGAGGGTTTCTAGTGCGATAATGAAACACCATGACCAAAAGGAGCTTGGGGAAAGGGTTATTTACCTTACGCTCCACATCACTGCTCCTCATCACAGGAAGTCAGGACAGGGACCTGGAGACAGAAGCCCATGCAGAGGCCATGAAGGGTGCTGTTCCCTGGCCTGCTCCCCGTGGCTTGCTCAGCTGCTTCCTTGCAGAACCCAGGACACCAGCCCAGGGATAGCAGCGCCCGCGTGATCACAAGTAAGGAAATACTCTACATGGATCTTATGGAGTCATTTTTCAATTCAGCTCTGCCTTTTCAGGTGACTCTCACTTGTATCACGTTGACATACAACTGGCCAACACACATGCACCATCATACATTACACATGCATGCACTAGAACACTCCTATACACTATAGCACTTGAACACACACATGCGCCAGAACACTGTAACATACACACATGTACTGGGACACTAGAACACGCATGCACCGGAACACTAGAACACGCATGCACCGGAACACTAGAACACGCATGCACCGGAACACTAGAACACGCATGCACCGGAACACTATAAGATATGCATGCACTGTAGCACACACATGCGCTAGAACGCTGTCACATGCGTATGCGCTCTGACACACTAACACACATGCAGTAAAACGCGCACGTGCACTATAGAACAACAGAAAATAGACTTCGGAAAAATTCCACGTGAGAAGTTGAGATAAGATGAAGATATTTTGGTTTTACCTGTAGCTTTTTATTTTTAAAATGTTTTTCCATTTATTTGCTTATTCTGTGTGTATGTGTGTGTATGCACGCACACGCGCACTCACACGGGCGTGGATACATCCATGTGGAACTTACAGGACAAGTTGTAAGGAGTTGCTTGGTTCTTCTTTACTGGCCGAGCCATATTGCTGGGCTTGAAACTTTTTTCTTGAAAACAAAGTTCTTTTTGATAAGGCAACCTAATTTTAGAAAGTTCCATAATATTTTAACTAAAAAATTATGTATATTAATTAGCATGCAGAGTAACAGATTTTTTAAAAATGACATTTTCTAAATGTTTTGTTTCATTTTATCTTTTCCCCCATGTTGTGATTTTTAGCATATTATGTAGAAATTCTTGTGGTGAGAGATAAATGATGACATTGCAGTATTTTACCGGAGGGCAGGTGCTGGGAAATGGTAACATGACAAAAGGAAACCAAATTTTTAGTGGGGTTGTGGTGTGTTTTTGGAATTTGGTATCACATGGAACTTGCTGTTTAGACAGGAAGCACAGCCATGTATCAGGTAGGTCATGTTACAATGGGACAAGACACTCACCAATACAGATAAGCTTAATCATGCTTATAGTGGCGACAGGGATCTGCAGACAGCAGACTCCAGGCTCGAGTTCCCCTGTTCTCACGGAGATGGGTGGAAACCCTAGGACAGGAGGCCCAGAGTGAAAATCGCAGTGCAATGAAAGGGACACTGTGGGGAGTGGTCTGGGAGAGCAGGCCCTTTCTCTGAGGCTGGGACTATAATATGACATGCTTTAAGGAAAGGGACGGCTTGTATCATTTCTCAGCTTCTTGCCATGCAGTAAACAGGCCCAACAGATGGGAACAGCTGAACTTTGTGTGTGTGACAGGGCTGGATTTAAAAACAGTGGCGGAGCCTTAATGCCAAGTATAGCAATAATTAAGGTTTTATATATAGAAATTCACCTGTTTAGGTAGGTATCTTTTTATTAAATGCTGTAGCTGATCGATTGATCACTGTGTAGCCTCAGGCAGTCTTGAACTCAGTGCCCAGATAGGTCAGGCTACCTACTGTGGATCCCCCTGCTTCAGGTTCTTACGTGCTGGGATTCCAGGCCGCGCTGTGCAGCGTGGCCCTCATGTGCTTTAGAAGACATTTACTGGGTATCTGCCATGGAAAAACATCTAACGTACCCCTTGCCAAACTTCCACAGACACAACCCATAAAAGCTACTCTCTAGAACACGCAGTTCAGCGGTTTGGAGTATTTTTGTAAGATTGTACAACCTTTTTGCTAATTCCAAAATTCCATGGTACCTTGAGTTCTGTTCTCCCCCTTTCTGTGGAGGCCATACACTAAATGCCTACTGCTGCATCTACTCTCAGGGATGCAAACAGAATATATGATCAGTGTTTGTTGAATAAATGAGTCTCAGTGGTTATACATTTGGGAGTTATTTAGATTTTGTTATCAAACAGTAAAGTTTTCTATTATTCTATTATTATATTGTTAAAAAAAATAAGAAAAACTCATTTTAAAGCAAGAAAGATCTCGGAATTAACGATTCCGAGAAGGAAATGCCTGTATTACAGATGAACCTCCTGGCTAATGAAAATGTAAAATACGTTGAGGTTCACACATCTAATTAGAGGAGGAAAGGCTTCCAATTAAAGTATATTAGGTAATAAAAAGCTCTTTCATGCTTTAAGGGTCGCTTCTATAAACCTATTTTTTAATGTGGTTCTAAGAGGTAGGCTGTTGTCTTGTAATAGATATCAAAGTATGTAAGTCCAGAATTGAGTGAGAACAAAACCTTTAAAAACTAAAATATTCAGGTGAAGGCACTCCACTGTAGCCCGACTGTATGTACCTTCCCTCGGTTAGGGGTGGGTGGGAAAGGAGGAGAGTGGAATGGAGATCAAGCCCAGGTCCTGGCGCGTGTTGGGCGCGGATTCTGTCCCTGATCCAAACCTCGTCCTGTCCAATGGCGAGCTCACGAGGACAGCAGCTTCAGGTCTCTGTTTAACACGGCTGAGTGTGACTCCAGAGCAGCAGGGATGATGACAATAGTTCTGCTAGAAGCTGCCCAGGCCCAGAAACCACCTGTAGTTCTTGCAGAGGAGAGACGGCCCTGTCCGTAAGCACAGCTCCCATCATTTCGTCCACTGCCGACAGTTCTTCCAGGTCCCGCTCGCTCACCTACTGTCCACCCCAGACAGGGACTCCCCAGACAGATAAGCGCGCGCCTGCTTATCTGTGAGCAGGTACTGGTAGACTTCGAATATCCTAAAGAGAGGGAGGGGAGGAAGACAGGAGAGGAAAGAGGCGTTCTTGGTCGAGCCCTGACCCCTATGCTGATGAGGGGTTGAGCGGTCTGGCGGGAACTGAGCAGCTCTGCTCCGTCTGGGTGCAGCCTGGCTGAGAGGAAGGTCTGGGAGCTGCCTGTCTCCCTGTCTTTCCCTCCCATCTGTTCTCAGCCCAGTTCTTGCTTGCTCTTGCCCGCCACTCCCATGCTCACCCCCTCCGGGTTCATGCCTCTAGATTACAGCCTGGTACTCCAGCCTTCGAGTCCCGTGACTTCTCTCCCACGAGTCTGGCTCCTGCTGTCCGTCCTCACCCACCCCGGAAGCTTGTGCGATGTTTGTTTTTCACGTAGGTCCCCCTACTCCGTCTTCCTGTAGAAGCTTGTTCTGCCTGGCGGCCAGGTTCTGTATCCAGAACAACTTGAGAACAGCTAGGTTCTGTGGCTTACCCTGGCATTTTAACTATTTTGCTAAATTTACTCAATGTGTAAAAGAAAAGAAAAAAAGCGCGATAACCAGACACATCAATATACTATTTGGATCCCCGAATCATTTTGTGTTGCAAGAAGCTCCCATGAGACACCTTGGAGGTATTTTTCTCGGGTAAAGGAGTACCTTATGGCCACTGTGATGGGCAGGTGACAGGGACGGAAAAGGACAGGAGTGCGGATCCCTCTGAGTGGCTACCTTTCTGGGTGCCTGTCACCAGGCCTGCCTCAGGAGGTGGGCCTTCTGCTCAGGGTTTGACTCCCGTTAGCTGTGTTTCTGCCTGTTAGCTTTGGGCAGATGAGCTTCAGAGAACACTCCTGAAAGACTTCATTAAAAGGCCCAGTGTGAACTGCACCGATCGGAGGAAAACCTGCTTCTGAGCCTCTAGAGATAAGAAAGAAGGTATTTGGCATTTGCTTAGAGCTGCTGTAATTCTCACTGTGCGCTGCTGTTTGCATACAGACTCCTAATGCCTCTGCTCAAGCCCCTCTTCTGCGTGACGCAGCCCACCCACGGATGACAGTGGCAGGGCAGGCCTCTGACCTCAGGGGTGTTCTGGAGGGACCCAGCAGGCCTAGACCGTGCTGTCCACAGTAGGGACGAAAGGAGAGGAGACTTTTTGGGTTGAGTTTATCTGTTCTTCTCAGCACTTCCTTTCCCATGCTAGAGCCCAAATCTGAGGCCTCAGTTAGGCTAGACAAGCACAGTGCCCTCGAGCTACTCCTCAACCTCACCATCTCCATTTTTAGGTGTGCAAACATCACCACCATTGGCCCTCAGAATTCTTTGCCTTCCCTCTTCAGAACGAAAGCCCTTTCCTCTTGCACAGCCATTCTTCTTCCCCGTCACTCTACTCCTCGCCCTGGCAACCGCCACTCATACTCTAGATGACACATCCAAGCGAGATTCTGCAGTATTTCCTCTCCTCTGATTGGCTTATTTCACTTAGCATAATGTCTGTGGTTCCTCCAGGTTGCACTGTCTGTCACGATTCCCTTCTTAAAAAAAAAAAAAAATTATTGTTGGGGGCTGGAGAGATGGCTCAGTGG
>NW_026594860.1:0-10275 GCF_907164565.1 Psammomys obesus
TGAGACCCAATGTTTGCATTTCCACAAAGAAAGAGGCAAACTGGCTCACGCCTGGAATTCCAGCACTGGGGGAGACTGAGGCAGCATGCATTTGAGGCTAGCCGGGGCTACATACCTAGATCCTGTTTTCAAGAACTGAGACAGAAAGAAAGACGCTGTGTGGAGCAGATCAGCGATATTACTCAGATTCCCTAAGGGCTTGGGTTGCAAATGCTTAGTGGAGGTAAATATTTTCCTGAAGTAGCTCCAAACCTGTCTCAAACAAGAGAAAGTTAGTTAAAGTAATGCAAAGGTTTGCAGAGTTCCGAAAGAACATAAATTAACTCCCCACCCCTCCCCCACCACACACAGACTGTCCAGACGAGAACAGACTTTGAGCTGATGGTCCCATAAAAAGCTTTGCATGCTTAATGCACACACCTGGGTGAGTCTGGTTGCTAGTCTTCACATTGAAAGCATCCTGTCATCAAGACCATAAAATTCACCATGGCCCATGGTCTCCTCCCTCCCTCTTTATTACTACTGCTTGCTTTCTTTCTTTCTTTTTAAAGAAGAGCTTGGAGTTTGAGTGGATAAAGAGAAAATCGCCAGGTATTTTCACAGTTTCTATTTGATTGGGACATAAAAGGTAATTTGTGGATATGGCAGACGAGACCTACTTTTAAAACACACTACCATTCTTGTAGTCTCGGGCCATTTTTTCATTTAAATCATAGGGCAATGAAGGGCGTAATTACAGGGATTCACTGCACATCTGGGAAGTGACTTGGGTGCCTGGAAAGGCAGCTGTGCCACCCCACTTTAAAGTCTTACCCACCGAGCGACAAATGAGGAGTGGCCACATGGCCATATCGAAAGTGTGAAATATGCACTGGTTGTGGCCTGGCTGGAGCAGAGCAGATGTTTGCTTCCTCAGGAGCAACAGATATGTTTCCTAAGGCCTCCAGAATACCAGAGGGAGCTCTGAGTGATGCAGAACGGAGCCAAATGCCGACTGTTGGGCTGGTACAAGAATCCAATCAGTCATCACAGCTTCATAGCCAAATGGCTGGTATTGAGAGTGTCCTTAGGATGTATGAAGAGAGCGAAAACCGTAGTTTGAACGTAGCTATATAAGCAATTGTCTTTTAAACTTCTCAGGTGGCCTGGAGCAGTACAAGAAAGTAGTCAGTCATGAGTGAATCTCCAGTTCACAAATGGGGAAAGTTGTACTTAGTATCCTGTATCCCAGGCCAGTCTCCAGACTAGCAGTGTGTGTGTGTGTGTGTGGGGGTGATCTTGAACTTCTGACCCTCACACCCTTCAGCTCCTAAGTGCTGGGATTATAGGTACAAAGCAGTAGACCCTGCGTATGTGGTTCTGGGGTGGAACCTGGGGCTTTGCACATGCCAGGCAAGCACTCTACCAGGTGAACCACATTCACCCTCAAATGCTGGTTGTGTGTGACAGAAGCTGGAAATCTGTTTGGAGTGTGTACGTATGTGTGAGAGGGAAAGGGGCTGATTTTCATCCAACCACAGCAGGCAGGGGCTGGAGAGATGGCTCAGGGTGAAGCTCACTTACTGTTCTTGCAGAGGACCCAGGCTTGGTTTCTAGCACCCACAAGGAACCCAAAACTGTCTGTACAGGGGATCTAGTGCCCTCTTCTGGCCTCAGTGGCCACTGTGTGCACTTATGAACAGACAGACAGAGTGACAGACAGACACACACACAGGAACAGTGAGCAAGGGGAAACATGAAGTATGGCATGTTTAGTGAGCTCACTTGGGCATTACAACTTGGGAGTGATGAATCCAGTATTCTCCCAAGGTCTGCTTGTTGTTGGGATCGGGAATCTGACCCAGGCTGCAAGTTCTCTGCTAATGTTTTGAGTCTTGCTCTCCTTAGATGAGAGGCACACTCAGAAGGGCTTCCCCATTTCTCCATCTTGCCATTGCTCCCCACTGGAAACCTGGAGGGCACACGGTGGCTCCCTCCTCTCCTGCTGTGTCTAGCCTGTCTTTTCCAGACAGGCTGACTTATATTTGGAGAATAAGTTTTGCCCAGACCTGTTCACACGCTCATAGGCCTTACTGGCCCTCTTTGCATCTCTCTCTCCCCTCTCTGTGTGCTAGGAACTCTGAGGCAGTTCCCTCTGGGGCAGAAAGTATGAGTGGTTGAAAGGGAGGAACATTTCTAGGAAATCATTTATTTCGATTTCAGTTTCTCCCCTTCCTTAGTTCCTAAAAACCAAAAAAATGCAGAAGTAGAAGATGGTCACTGGGTCTGCCTTAGACCTCCTGACCAAAGCCTAGGCCTGCAGCAAGTTTAGGTCTAACCCCAATTCTGCTGGCTGGAAGGCTGCTTTGCTGTGAGAAATCTGTTGCCACTGACATTAATAACCCAAGGGCCAGGCACAGATGTGCACGCCTGTGATCCCAGCACGCAGGGAGGCAGAGGCAGGCGGATCTCTGGGTTGAAGGCCAGCCTGGTGCACAAAGTGAGTCCAGAACAGCCAAGGCTACACAGAGAAACGCCGTCTTCAAAAACAAAACAGACAAACAAACAAATCCCAGAGGGCTGGTGACCAGTCTTCAGGGTGGATAATCGGGTATGCCTCTCAGCTCATCTCTATATAAGCTGCCTTTTCCATGGCTGTCTTAGCAAAATCATGTTTTTGGCTGTCTTGGTCAAGCCACCTATTCACAGTAAACTCGGGAAGACCTGACCTGTAAAGGAACAGAGGAGGGAAGCTGTCTTCTAGAGAGAAGACACCACAGAAGTGCACAGCTCACACACACACGGCATTCTGGTCACCCTCAGTGTATGTATGTGTTCAGACATGAGCTGGAGTCCACTAGCCTTGAGGGACACTGCAATGTGATTACCTCTTGTAGTGAAAGCCACTGGATAAGGAAGAACTGCACACGTGCTGTGTGCCAGGCCGTCTGCGTGTTCAGAGGCCGTGCTCCGTGCTTGCTTACCGTCTGGTTGGTGCTGTCCTCAACCTCCTGTCACCAGGAGGTTGAGAAATGAGCTGCAGGCTAGAGAGTTGAGAGATCCCAGAAACGGATGTAAACTCACAGCACGGCCTGGGAAACTGCCTCTGTGAAGAGACGAGTGACATGTTTACCTATTTATTTAGGTGAACTTGTGCCTTGTGCCTGAAATGTCTAATAAATAATAAATGTGGTGAATAACATGAATATTAATGGCTATAGCAATGAATAGCGACTCCTAGCAAGCACAAATGACTAAAGGCGTTCTGTTTTTCTGTCTTTCGTAAGGGGTCGTAGTGTGGCCTCAACGTAGCATCCTCCCATGGGGTCTGGAGTCTCAGGCTTCATTCAGAGTTTAGACATCTGGGTCTTTCAGGAGCTTTCTGCATAATGTACAGCCATGGCCACAGCTGTCAGTAAGCCTCACACAGAGTCTGCTAACTGGACTCGCAGGCACGAGTGGCTTACTGTGGCTTTCATCTCAGTAGGCCCAAAGACAGGCTGGGTTTCTTGTTAATCTTGGAATCAATGGGCAGCTACTCATGTTCTCTGAGCTAGCTTACCCAAAAATACAATAAGGAAAAGAACTGGTCCCATTTCAGAGGACTGTCCTGGGAATTCTTTTTCTTTCTTTTTTTTTTTTTTTTTTTGGATTTTCAAGACAGGGTTTCTCTCTATGGCCTCAGCTGTCCTAGAACTTGCTCCGTGGACCAGGCTGGCCTTGAACTCATGGAGACCTACCTGCCTCTGCCTCCCAAGTGCTAGGATTAAATTCTCTCTCACAAGTAAAACCTAGCCTGTCCCATGAGTACTAGGTAATGAATATGAGTCATTATTTATATAAACACTTGGTAGCAAGGAATTAGATGCTGTGTGGCTTTTCCAGAGCAGACTGATCTGATGCCTCTCCTTTTCTGTGTCTTCCTTCCTCAGGATGGCTCCCTGGGCAACATTGACGACCTGGCACAGCAGTATGCAGACTATTACAATACCTGCTTCTCTGATGTGTGCGAGCGGATGGAAGAGCTTCGGAAACGGCGTGTCTCCCAGGACCTCGATGTGGTGAGTGTGTGGCTGTGCAAATGGCTGCTGTCAAGTAGGGCCCTTCCTATTGGTGCTTCCAGTCTTGTAGCCCTTGGTCCTTCCTCCAGCCCCAGCTGCGCCTGGAGGCTGTCTGTCGGCTCCTGGCCAGCTGGGGTGAAATGCCACATGCCCAAAAGACCAACCCTGTTCCTCTGAGTATTGACTGGGGCAAGATGACCAAACTTCTGCAGTCAGAAAAAGCCTAGGTCTTCCTTCCTTCCTTCCTTCCTTCCTTCCTTCCTTCCTTCCTTCCTTCCTTCCTTCCTCCCTCCCTCCCTCCCTCCCTCCCTCCCTCCCTCCCTTCCTTCCTTCCTTCCTTATCTTAAAGAGAAAGGATATCTATACTATTGGCCAGATAATAATGTGTTTTTTACTGACTAACAGCTGAGGACTTGTCAAGGCAAGTTCTTTTCTTCATTTTCTTTCTTGTTTCTTCTCTACTGGTTTACCCCAGCTAACCACTCATAGGTGCTGGGGATTCAACCCAGAGCCTTGTATGAGTTAGGTAAGTCCTCTGCCAGTGAGCGTTTGAAAAGCAAAATGAAATTTAAAGAAGCAGAAAGTCAGTCATGACTTCTGCCCCTAGCAGTAAGGGTGTGCATGTGGGCCCTGGGACACATATGTAGAGATCAGAGAATAACTTACAGGAGAGGGTCCTAGGGTCAAATTCAGGTCATCAGGCTTGGAGACATTGTCTCATTTTGCCAGCCCTAATTTTACATTTTCCTTCTTGTCCACTGAGTTAGTGATTTGTAAGGCTGTGCATTAGCTAAGTAAAGATGACTAAGACTGAGCTGTGTCAGCCGGAGCAGAAAGATGCTGTCTGAGGAGCCTAGTGCCATGGCCCAGTGTGGCACATTCGAATCACCTTTGACAAGGCATCATCCCCTAACTTGTCCTCTTCTCTGTGTGAATGGTAGAGTTCTCGTTCCTTCTCCCTCAATCCCGGGGATCAAATGCAGGTCATCAGGCTTGGTGATAGGCTCCTTTACCCTCGGAGCCATCTCTCTGGCCATGTTTTATTTTTGAGACAGAGTTTTATGTATCTTAGTCTAGCCTTGAACCTACTAACTAGGAAGGAATGGTCCTGAACTTCTGTTCCTCCCGCCTCTACTTCCCAAAGCCTGAGATTATAGACCTGCACCGCCTTGTTGGGTTTAGGTATTGCTGGGGATGGAGCCTAGGACTTCATATTTGCTAGGCGACCAGTATGCCAGCTGAGGCACATCATGTGGCCTGCTATTATTATTACAGAGTTGGGGAAGGCATCCAGGTCCTTGGCACATGCTAAGCAAATGCTGTACCCTGGCCCTGGCCCTTAATTCTCGATCATTGTCACTTAGCGCTGGCGTGAATGCTAGTCTCACAGCCTAGACTGCAGCCTCCCCAGATAGCTCACTATGCAAGGGAATGACAGCTGTGAACTAGTAGACGGCGGCTGACACAGCACCCAAACTACCCTTCTCAGAATTCTAGCTTGTGTGGATTTGGGTTACTGTCGTTCCCCGAGGCATTTGGGAATCCCCCAAGGCCGATTCTCAGTAGGAAAAGAAGCTGTTGATGGGATAAGTAGCCTTCTTCCTGTTTAGACAGATGGGCCTAATTTGGTGTGCTCTCTTCCAGAGCAGAAAAAGACAGTCTGGGGAGGAAAAAAAAAAAAAATCACAGGAGCTTAATTAGTTCCCATCAAAGGTGGTGGTGGGTAAAATTGATGGGAGCTAATTTGAAGCAGGCTGGGAATTTGACGGTTCATTTTTAAACTGTAGTTAGAGAGATCAGTAGGATTCCAGAGGGGCAGATTCAGGTCTTTTCTCAGTGAAATTCCAAGCGAGTTGGAGTGTAAAGGTGATTATCAGCTAGATTTTCCATCGCCATTCACACTGCTCCAAAGCCTGGAAATCCATGTTAGCTGCAGTGCAGGCTTAGCAGCTCTGCAGGCCACATACACGGGCAGCATCTTTCTCAGAGTCCCTCTTCTCACTGATTAACTTGTCATGGTTTGGACTCGCGGTGATTCATTTTCTTGTACAACTGTAACTTTCAGTTTTGTTCCATTTGAATTTTAAGTCTCTTTCTAGATGTTCAGTTCCTTCTTCAAACCAGTCAGACATGACCACTTCCATGCTTCGCCGTGGCGGCAGTCTCAGGCCTGAGCTATGTTCTGTGTTCCTAGGCTGCCCTGGCAGAGCCACTGAGTGGTAGCTGGGAGAAAGAATGACCCACCCAAAGCAGTGAAGACATTGTCACGTGTTAGGAGCCTAAGCCATCCTGCAGGACAAGCAATGGTGTGAGGTGTATCATATGGTTGCAGAGACAGTGTCAAGGGACCGGGGATGTAGATCAGGTAATGGGAGTACTCTCCCACAACGCAGGAAGTCCTGAGTTCAGTTCCCAAAACCAACTACGCTGGGTGCGTTGATGTGGACCTCTAATCCTAGCTCTTCAAAGGTGGAGATGAGCGGATCAAGAGCTGAACGTCACCCTCAGCCACATAGCTAGTTGGAGGCCATCCTGTACTAAAACCCTGCACCAAAACAAAACCAAACACTAACGTTGAGTACGGAAAGTTTTGGGGGTAACAGGTTAAATCATTTATGAATTTTTTATTCTAATTCTTCTGGGTAAACTTTGTGATTTGAAGGAAATCTTCTGTAGAAAGGTATTTAGGTATTTGTGTGTAGCTTAGTCAGGGGTGGAGACCCTGTATTATCCCTAAGAGCTAATTACATGTCAGCTGGAGAACAAACCAACCAGAAGGACGACTTCCCTACAGAGATGCTTGAGTTGGCCTTGAAAAGGAAAGGTTTTGATAATTATGTTAGTAATTAAGTTTCTGGACTAGGTGGGAAGCTATTTCTCAAGGACCTGACTAGAATACAGCATTTGATAGTGTGTCCTTGGGGCCAGTTTGTGTAAGGAAACAGCGTACAGATGGGTAAGAATCCCACAGTACATGCAGAGGTTCTGATTCGCAAGCCGATGGGGAGCATTTTTTTTACTTTGCACCAAATAGGCCTTAAAGGGATGGCGTGTTTGGACAGCAGCCGTGGCTTCCAATGGGGATGAGAACATTAGTGTTTGTGAGCAGCGGGGAAGAGGCCCATATTTCCACACATTTGGCACTTCCCGGAGCACCACGTGACTATTCTTGGCTGGGAGGAGACGCAGTCATAAGTGGCAGCATCGTTCCAAGTCCGTAATGGGCTCATCTCTTAGTGATGCTAAGTCTGACATCTGTCAAAGTGGCACCCTGGCCAGGAAACGGGACACACTCGAGGGGGCCTCTTATTACTGGCAGCATCAGCTTCCTCCATGCCTTTGAGGAGTTTTTGTAGAAGACAAGTTTGTGTAGTCCTTGGTGGGGCATTGAGCTGACGCAGAAGTCTCCGCCTGTGGCGGCCTGCGCTTGACGGTGTTTGTCGGTAGCTGAAGCCTGGAGTCTCCACTGAGTTGTTACCATGGGTGATGTGTGTTCAAGAGGAAGGGAGACTTACCCAGGTCTTTGGATAGTAGAAACATAAATAAAGATAGAGCATTGGCTGACCCGAAGCGGTTATACCAGAACTGCTGGCCCGGTATGGGAATGCTTCTAGGTGGTATTTATTATTTCTTGCAATTTTAATAATCTCATTTTTAGGTTAAGTTTTAGCAATCTTCCCAATGTAATCCTTGCAGATATAGCTCTCAAGTAATATAGCATCAGTGAAGGCACGTGTGGTGGTACACGTCTGTAATCCTAGCATTTAGGAAGCTGAGGCAGGAGGTCACAGCTGAAATTCTGGCTCTTTGACTTACTCATCCTCCAGCCGCAGGCTCTCCATCTATAACGTCCCATAGTTAAGAGGAGTAAGGAAAACAAGCTGTAGGTCACCCTAAGTGACTTAGAACTGTTTGTTTCTTTTCCTCCTTTCAGAAGTTCAAAGGCTCCTGCAGGAGAGCTTCACCATTGACACTTCATTAACATTTATTCACATGAGGACAGGGCTTTGGGATTTTAGCCTTTTAGTTGGAGAAACTTCAAGCACACACACACAGCATGACAGTGCGTTTCCTGTGCGCGACACCCTTCCTTGGCAATTCCCGGCATTCCGTTGCTCTTGTCTTTACCCCTCCTCCCGTAGTACTGGTATGGCTCCTTAAAGGCACTTGTTTTTGAGGCAAAATGGAAACACACTGCAGTGCACAGTCATGCCATTCTCTCAAGTGCATATATGTGCCAATCCCAAGAGACATTTGTGGAGTTTTTAATGTACAGAATCAACTGAAAATATTCACTCTACCCAAAAAAGCTAAGAGTGTGGGGGGCACAAGAGGCATGCACAGACTGTGTGGAGGTTGCGCAGGGATGCAGAAGAGGCAGGTTTGGCTCAGTAGGCAAGTTGGGAGGCATCCTAGAAGGACACCTGGGCCTCCTACATACAAAGAGCTTGGGAGGCTGTTTTTGGACAGCAAGGGAAACCACAATGCTGAGTAACCCAAGGTAGAGGTCCAGGTCATAGTTTGGGTGAAAGACAGAGTTGAGAGGGAAAATGAGCTTTTACAGAGCATAGCATGTTCTGGGGAGCTGGGCGTGAGGACTGAATGATGGGGCAGAGTCATGCTGCTCTTCATGGGACCCTGAGTTATCAACTGCAGAAAAAGATCGAGCATAGCAGTGTTCTGATCTGTCTTTTAGACAAGACGAAACAAAAATATTTCCATTTTCACTCCCAGTGACCAGCCAGGCAGGATGAACTTCTGGGCCAGGTGAACTTGTCCTTGCCGTGGCTTCGCACAGATGGGCATGCACAGTCCGCAATGGGTGGGGCGTATTGCTGTGTTTTGTTGATTGCTTTTCTATGTAGACCGCAAAGCATGTGGAAAGCATAGTTTCTGCACACTGGAGCCCTTTAGTACTCTAGAAAGTATAGGGAAAGAGAAGTAATCTAGCTTAATCTGTACAGTATTGGTGTTGCTAGAGAAGGTACCCAGTGTACCGTTAGTGTTCCAGTTCCGGTTTCCATCGGATGAAAAGCGAGAACCATGTTACATGCACTCCTGAATGACCCTGCGGGAGCCCCCGCCCTCTGAAGCTGGCTGCTCTAAGGGGCGTTTGTTTTGGTTCTGTTTCGCCTTGTGTTAGCTTCCATTATTCGCTAGCTTTGGGCCTCTGTTGACTTGCAGATTGTGATCAGAATCAGTGGGCCCGAGACAGGAATCTGAAGTCCATTCTGCTTGGGGATTCGCACACTTGATGTCAAAACACACTGAGGCATTATATCTTAAGCCAGATGGTGACACTGCCCCCTGCTCCGGCTCCTCGAAGACAAAGTCACATTTGTGTTCCCATGGCCGGTCCCAATTTAGTCAGCGTTTTTTGTGCATTGCACGGAGTGAATGTCGCCATAAACAGATCTCTTGGTGCTGGGTTTGATATTGGCCTGCGGAATCTTTGTTTATTAAGAAGGACTTTGCCGCCAGCACAGTGGCGCACACCTTTAATGCTGGCACTTGGGCAGTTGAAGGCAGGCATATCTCTGTGAGTTCAAGACCAGCCTGATATACAAAGCAAGTCCAGGCTACGCAAAGAAACCTTGTCTGGAAAAAGCAAAAAAAAAAAAAAAAAAAAGGGCTTTGCCAATCTGACAGTGAACTTGTGAGGTTTCCATCTTTTCCTTGGATGTCTTTGCAGGCTGATTGTGCAATTACAAATACCTGTGTGTAGGGTGATGCTTTCATCAGGGAGGGGGCAGGTCTGCAGAGTTTTTTCACGAACACCTCAGTGACCTCAGCTTTTTGCTCACACGTAAGCAGAAATGACTGGTTTCAGTTTGTGTTGATAAAATGCACTCCGCCTGGAAGAAGAAAACACCCCAAATGTCTTCTGTTTAAAATACAAACCTGGCTGAGGAGGTGACTAAGTATGCTGTAACGTACCTGCCACTCCAACAGGGTGACCTGAGTTCAGACCCCGGGGAATGCATGTCAAAGCCAAGAATTGTGGTCTGTGTCTGTAATCCTAGTGCTGGCAGCTGGTGAGAACAGGCGGCTCCCTGGAGCCCACTGGCCAGCTGGTCACCCAATTGGTGAGCTTCTGGTTCAGTGAGAAACCTTGCCTCAAAATGAAAAACAAACCTGAGACTCTGTCCCAACCGCACGGCATATACCCTGCACACGTGCGCGCTCGAACACACACACACACACACACACACACACACACACACACACACACACA
>NW_026594861.1:0-1113 GCF_907164565.1 Psammomys obesus
GCTCTCCTGTTTCCAAGGATAGTTTGGGCATTTTACTCTGGCAGGTGAACCCTCCTGGAGAGAAAGATCAGGCTCGGTCCTCCTGAATCTTTACAAGCCTTCTTCAGGGCCAAGGGCTGAGAGTAGGACGCTGCCAAGCTGGGAAAGCTGAGGCCATGGGAGACGGCAGCCACCTTCTTCCCTCAGTTTCCCTTCTAGATCTTGGTGGCCCAGGGGCAGTGTCCAGCCCACAGGCATGTTAATGTGACAGATGACACTGTGTGTTCCTCTCTGGTGGCTCTGAGTCCTTGTGTGCACCTCAGAAGTTGGGACTTCACACTTCCCAGCAGGCGCTCAGGTTCTCTTGCCCTGACCTCTCATGGGTGTACCCACACACTACACAGACAGGGCCACCCTCCCCAGCCCCCGGTGCCTGCATCTTCCCAGGGTTGCCCGACATCAAAGCAGACCATGGGTGTCCACTGCCTGCCATCGCTGCTATTCATGTATAGTCACCCACAGGGTCCCTCCCGCATTCACATGGCCTTAATCCTCAGAAGGCCTGTTAGCATCAGAGTCTGTGGGGGCCAGGAGGGTTGTGCCCTCTCCCTCTGCTCAGCACTCTGGGGGCCACAGAGTCAGCATGTCTGTGCAAGGCGAGCAGTTGGGGCCCGGAGACCTGGTAAGGTTTACTCCTCTACTCCTTCTGGTGCATCAGCTCTGGGAGACAGGACCACACCTTACACCTTTTTTTATATTTATAGTAACCAGAAGAATGTCCTAGCTACCTAATTCCCACCAGACCAGAAACTCTGAGTCCCTGCAGAGAACGCCAGAACATTCTGTCCCCACTCTTAGGAACCTCCCAGCTTTGAGGAGCTGACAAGCCCAACATTCTGGTCAATAAAACTGACATACCTGAGGCAGGGCCACATCTGTCAGGGCCTCATAAAGAAGCCCCAGCAAGTAGAGAATGTAGTGCAGAGGCGGGCACTGACTGCTTGGCGGCACACTCACGCAGAAGAATAAAGTCATTAGGTTTCCAGGAACTCTGAAGCGACATTTCTTCATGCTCTAAAACTAGAGGGAAAAAAAAAAAAAAAAAAAAAAAAAAAAAAAAAAAAAAAAAAAAAA
>NW_026594861.1:1213-26076 GCF_907164565.1 Psammomys obesus
AAAAAAAAAAAAAAAAAAAAAAAAAAAAAAAAAAAAAAAAAACGTATATACCTCACTAGTCAGACATTGTGAAAATTATCGTCAAACGTGTCTGCTTCAGATGAGCCTAAGATTGTTTATCTGTGCACTGTAGAAATGTTTCTGGGCTCCTACACCATGGCAGGAGAATACCCAAAACCACAACACTGTGGAGCTGTAAGCTCAGGGGCCACCCTTCATCAAGGTGGCAGGAGCAGGTGGTGGGTCCGCCGCCTGAAAGGGGCAGAATCCAGGCAGGTGACTGGTGTAGGGAGCCATGGGAGGCTGTCTGAGGTTTCCCATCTGTCCGGGGTGTCCCTGGTGACTGAAGACTCTGACAGTGACCCCAGAAAAAGCATTCCACCCGCAGTAGATAGTGAGGGTCTCTCGGGATCAGGGCTCAGACAGACCTGAGTCAGAGTCCAGCTGAGTGTCCCATACATGTGCCCTGGCCCCATTCAACCTCAGTTTCCCTGTGTGCTGCTGGAGGGACAGCTCCTCGAAGGTGCCGAGTAAGAGCACTGTGCTGATGGCTGCCGAGCCTCTGGACACACGGAGCTATTCACATTCACTGATTTCATTAAGCAGGGTTTAGTTTTCAGGTCCACGACCACAATTTAAGCTCCGAGCACCTGGAGGTGGCAGTGGGTGAATTCTGTCATCATCACTGAAAAGCTCTGGGAGACCGCCCAGGCACACTGCTCAGGAGAGGCTTGCACAGGCATCACCGTCTCCATGGCTCAGGGACAGTGTAGATGTCGCAGAAGACCCTTCTCTATGAGCTCAAAAGGGCTGGGAAGCCATGGGAGACACAGCAGGACAGGGTGAAGCCAGTTCTTTTTTGTTGTTTCAGAGCTGGGACTGAAACCCAGGGCCCCACACATGCTAAGCAAGTCCTCTGCCACTGAGCCACGCCCAGCCCTAAATCCAGTTCTTGTTCAAGTGGCCTCACTTCTCATTCCGCCAGTCCTAGGGAATCCACTCCCAGCCCAGCCCCGTGGGATGGTGCATGTTAAGCACAAGCTTATACAAAATGTGTTCAGAGACCATTTCACCCTGGTCCTCAACCTCAGGCTCCAGTGCCTGCCTTGAGACCAGTGCTGAAAGACCCAGTGACTCACCAGGGTAGCAGCCTGCCAATTACACATTATTACATATAGAGACAGTATGGCTAGAGAGTTTTTTTTTTAAATGTCCCCTTTGTAAGTGTAGTGTGTGTGTGTGTGTGTGTGTGTGCCTTGTGTGTCTTGTATGTTAAAGAGGTTGGTGTTGAATCCTTGGGAGCTGGAGTTACAGGCAATTGTGAGCCACCAGATAGGTGCTGGGAACCGAACTCAGGTCTTCTGCAAGAACAGCAAGTGCTCTTAACTGAACCTTCTCTCTAGCCTCACCTCATTTGTTGAGGCAAGGTTTCTCACTGACCTCATAATTGACATAGATTCTGCAGGAACAGACTCAGGTCCTCATGCTGCGAGGCAAACCCTTTCCAGCTATGCCCTCTCCCCAGCCCATTGCCTGCTGTTTAATTTCATCTTCCACAGAGATGGACCCTGCTGTTGTGTTGAGCCCTGCTTACCACGATGCTCAGGCTCCTTTAGCGCTTCTAGCTGTGAAGTGGGTCTTACTCCACCACATTTTCAGAATGCAGAGTATGTGGTAAAAAAAAAAAAAAAAAAAAAAAAAAAAAAAAAAAACAACAACTACTGGCTCAAGGTTTCATAGACAGGCAGTGAAGAAAGGGCTTTGAATCCAGGCCAGTTTGGCGACAGAGCCGAGCTGTGTGCCTTTGAGCTTCCGTCCTGAGGATGTAATCTGAGATGCAAACAAAGTATCGTTGAGTACAGAGATAATGTCCAGCCTTGGTTAGCATATCACACCAGCACCATCTGGATGGAAAGTGTTTGGTGAAACTGAAGTGCAGAAATTACTGAACTCCATTTAAAGTGGATTGCAGAGAGTTTTTGTTTTCTGCTTTGTGTGTGTGTGTGTGTGTGTTGCTGGGAATCGAACCTGGGGCTTTGTGCACGCTAGGCAAGCACTGTTGCTCTACATCCTTGGGCTAGCAAAACTTGAGATTTTGGTTTGGGGTTTCTTTTCTTATTCCTTTCTTTTTTATGTACTCTGTTGTTTGTTTTTCTCTTTTTTTCTCACTCTTTTTAAAACTGTTTTACAGTGCAATGCAATGAACTTTAGTCACACACACTCCCCTTTTATCAGCAGCAGAGTGAGGGTGAGACTCGTGTGGCCAGGCGAGGCAACACTCCTCTCTCATTTCGTGACTTGTGCTTAAAATAACCAGCATAATTAAGTCTAATATTAGAAGAGTAGGAATTAAAGAGAAGGCAAGATGTCATTTTGTCTACTTCCCCGCTCAGAAAGAATTGCTGAGAAGCAGGGCATTTCGTAGGCAAGGCCTGCCCCGCAGGAGCAAGGGTGCTGGAGAAAGTGGGCAGAGGTGGAGCTGCACGTGTTCAAAGATGGACGGGGTCTGGGAGGCACCAAGTGAGCCATGGGAAAATGGACAGGCTGCCGAGTGGGTGGATGAGTGCAGATAGAAAGCAAGGAGCTCTTGGAGAGAGTGGTCTGTGGCATGCAGAGTGGGGAAAGTGAGGGAGGGTGTTCCAGGTGAGAAGATGCAGGACTTGAGATGTCCGAGCACACGTGTGGCCACCTGTGCAGACATCTGCCCCTGGGCTAGTAGGGACCGTGTGAGCCCCTTGAACTGGCAGGATGTTAGTGGGAGTTCAGGAGGAGATGTCAAACACACAGAAAGGATACCCATTACTCAGGTGGCCTCTGGAAAGTCGGGACATCTGGACCCAGAGTCGGAACTTGAGGATGGGCTGAGAGACAACTCAGACTGTGTGTGGACCAGGCCAGAAGCTGATCACCAACCAGTCCCAGGTCTATTCCACTGTTGCTGTCCCCCATCTGCCACCAGGGCAAAGAACAGTGTCTGCCCCATGAGCTGTGTCTGCTCTCTGCCTCCCCTCAGCTTCTGTTTTGTTTTAATTAGACGAAACCTGGCTCCATCCCGCCACACTGGGCCAGGAAAGCCAATGTAGCCAGCCTGATTGCCCAGATCCTTGGGGCATACTTTTATTTCCCTGTTATCCCTGCCTGGCTTTCTTTTTTACCAAGGACACAAGCCCTTTACATCATGCTCAGCTTTAACTCTAATCTTTTTCCAGTCTTTCAAGATTAGAGGCTAAACCATAAGCCTACCATCCTGGCAAAGAAGAGGGAGCCAGATCGCAGCTGTGGACTTTGGTACAAATGTCCTTCAAGTCCCCAGGGGAGCAGGTGTAGGGAAAGCAGGCAACCTCACTTTTTCATGACAGTATTAAAAGAAAAATGTAGCAAACACGACAAAACACCAACCAACCAAAGGATAGAGTAACCAAGCCTGGTGGTGCACTGCTGTCATCCAGGCCCTCGGAAGCTGAGGCTGGGGGATGGTGAGTTTGAGCTAGCCGAGGCTACATAGACAGACCCTGTCTCAAAATCAAAACAATAATAAAACCTGACTTATTTTAACTAATATCCACCTTTGATGAGTCAGGGAAGGCTGTGTGCCCTCACATCTGTAGCTTCCACAGAAATGTTCAGCATCTTCTGGTTACCATTAACCTTAAGCCCCTGTAACACCTGTCCCTTCACCAGCCAAATGCTGATGTTTAGCCCTGGACAAAAGCCATGATCTGAAGAAAAAAAAAAAAAAAAAAAAAAAAAAAAAAGCTGTTTGTCCTGAAGCCCCATGAGTCTCTCTAAGGGATGGGAGGACTCAGGGATCCTGCCTGGAGTGGCTCTGGAGCCAGCCTGGCACTGTGGCAGGTGCCACAGCAGGGCCTTTAAGCTCAGGATCTTTTCTGTGGCCTTTCTTGTTTAAAGACCTTTTACCTGGCAAGTTATGAAGCAATCCAAGCACAGGCTTAAAAATACTACCTACCTTAGTCATGGCTAGAAATATATATAACATAAACTTAAATTCAGTGTGTATTATGTGGCTTCCCCTTGAGGAGGCTTCCTGCCTGAGAGGGTTGGAACTCGATACTTGCATTGAGAGCTTTAAAAAGGGACCAGTGTGTCACCTCAGTCACTTTTCTGTCCCATCCTTGGAGAGTGGCATGCTTGGAGGAATGCCAGGAAAGCAAGTGGCCCATGTCTCCTATGGCCGGCCCATTCTGCATCCATCCATCGAGCATCCCTGAGCACTCAGGAGGCTGCCAATGGCATGACAGAGCCAGAGAAACCGGGATACAGCAGCACCAGTGATGAGTGGGCTGGCAGCGCTCACGCCGGCAAGCATGCTCACACTTGACCTCATTTATAGCTTTCCTTACTGTGTGGAAGACAGGCACAGTCATCGGATGCCAGGACATAAGACTCTATAGGAGTCTAGAGGCCTCTCCAGCCCCCATGTGGCAGGGTGACAGTGCCAGGCCCTCATCCCTTCCTGGAGGGTCCATGCTTGGCTCGGAGCCACCCAGGAACTATCCCTGGGGCTAACTAAACTTGATGAAGAAGGCAGGAGAGCCGAGCACAGGCTAGGCATCTGGTGTGTTTTCTTTCATCCAAACTTCTAAATAAGCAAGTTTGGCTTAAAAATAATCTGGATTTGGGCTAGGCATGATGACACATGCCTTTTATCCCAGCACTTGGGAGGCAGAGGCAGACAGATCTCTGTGAGTTCAAGGCCAGCATAGTCTACACAGTGAGTTCTGGGACAGCCAGGACTACACAGAGAGACCCTGTCTCAAGCAAACAAAGACCACCTGGATTGGGAGCTGAGGAACTAGCTCATTTGGTAAAATGCTTGCCACAAGACTATGAAGGCCTATGATTGCCAGCACCTATGCCAAAAAATAAGTATAAATAAATAAAAGGAGGCAGAGGCAGGAGGATCCTTGGTGGACAGCCAGCCTTACCATATAGGTGAACCCCAGATACAGTAAGAAACGCGGTCTCCAAAGTAAGGCAGATAGAAAAAGACACCCAGCACTGCCTTCTGGCCTGCACAGCTGTGCGCACACCCATGCACCCACAGCAATGTACCCACACACGTCAGTGTGCACACACACATGAACATGTGAACATGCACACACACACAGTAACAATTACCAGGAGTTTCATCACCTTCCGAATGGAGTTCTTGTCATCAGCGCTGCCATTAGCACCCAAAGCCAGTAGAAGGACAGTGATCAGGAAGGTTCCCTTGGTGGAGTAGAGGATCAGTTTCCCCTCCCCTCAGCAAGCAGCACCGTGGCAAGGACGCCAGACTCACTGCCCCACACCTGAGTCTCCAATCACAAAGGAGGCAGCAGCCCTTCGGGGCTTGTCCAGTCGGGGCCCAGATCCTTCCGACTTAGCTCGGGTGAGGAGGCGCTTGGTTGGGAGCAGGCTAACATCCCTTTTCTTTCCCAGCTGCCACTCTGGGTACGTGGGTGCTCGCTGCGAGCATGCGGACCTCCTGGCCGTGGTGGCCGCCAGCCAGAAGAAGCAGGCTATCACTGCCTTGGTGGTGGTCTCCATTGTGGCCCTGGCTGTTCTCATTACCACCTGTGTGCTGATCCAGTGAGTATTTGTCACCCCCGAGGCTATATGTCCCACCTGCCTACTCCGCCAGGGGCATCCGAAGCATGGCCGCACCAAAGAGCCACCAGCTTGTTGTTGTGACACAAGAGTGATTTCAGCTGAGCTAAGAGAGCAGTTGCTGTCTCTCCACAGAGTGCCAGGCAAGCTGTGCAAATGCCTGGAGCAGGGGGCAGCTGCCAGCAGTGGCTCTGCTGTCTTCTAAAAGTCCTGTCAAATCAAAGACGTGCTCCCCACCGTCCTCAAACTCAGAACCTTCTGAGCACCTATGATCTGGGCAGGAGCTCCAGAGAGAGATGGAAATGTCTCCCAGCCTCCTCCTCCCCTCCTTGAACCACAGCCAAAGTGCTTCCTCCCCGCACTTGACAAACTCTGAAGTTACACCAGAGGCTCCCCATGCTGCCATCCCTCTTTGTCCTCCACCACTCCAGTCCTCTGGACTGCATCCTCCACAAAGCTGTGCTGAGCCCAGGGTCGAGGGAGACTACAGGATTGTCTTATCTGATTAGCTTGCTGATAGCTGCCCACTGGCCTGGCTAGTACAACCAGAGTCCCTGAACATACAGTGCTGTTCCCAGCAGCCGACACCAAGCTAGACTTACTCCCTGGGATGGTTAAATCTAAGTCAGAGCACTCAGAGGATTCACTTTAGTTTGAATGGGCACAGTTCACTCAAGACTGGAATTGCAGAAAGTACAAAGGCTGTTTCAGTGAGGCTGTGTGTGAAGGCAATGCTGGCTTTTGGCCTCTAAGGCTGGCCAGATTGTGGACAGACCAATTAGAGGCACAGTTCTGGTGGTTTGCTGCTGTTGAGACAACTGAGGCACAAGCCCAGTGACACTCCTGGTTGAAGGGCCACCTCCTGAAGCATCATGGCCTCCAGCCCCAGGGTCTGTTGGTCCTAATCCTTATGTCTGTTGAAAGGCCATTGTCACACCGGCAGGACCACTCAGATGGCCCTTATGGAGACATCAGTCAGCTAGGTGACTGGCTCGTCCCCTTGGCCAGCCAGGGAGTCTGGAGCCAGGTGAGCCAGGGAGGCTAAGGCAGAGCTAGAGCAGTAGTGTGCATACTTTGTGTCAGCCAACAGGTACTTTGTGGCTGGTCAGCATCTGTCTGAGGTGGCTGATGCTATGGAAGGCTGAGTGGACACCCAGGGCTACAGAGCTGGGCTCTCCTGCCAGGCAGGTGTAGCTTAGCCTCTCCCTTCTGTCCCCAGCTGCTGCCAGCTCCGCAAACACTGCGAGTGGTGCCGTGCCCTCGTCTGCAGACACGAGAAGCCCAGCGCCCTCCTGAAGGGAAGAACTGCTTGCTGCCACTCTGAGACAGGTACAAGGCGGCTTCTGCCCTTTTCTTCCAGGGGAGGGACTACCGGGTGGAGAGAATGGCTACTGTTTTCCAAGTTGGGACAGGTGCCAGGAGGGAAGTGAGGAACTGTTTTCCCCTCCCCTTACAGGGGAACCGGCCATGGGTCAGTTGAACTGCAGCCCTCCTGACAGAAATATCTCTCCCAACCTCTTCTCTCTCTGTCGCTGAAACCCACCCTGCTACTGTAACTCATATTCTGTCACTGAAAGCAGAGTTTCAGAGGCTGCTGCCCCTGAGGATGACCTAGAACTGGGCCTGGCTGCTGAAAGAAGCCAGTTATATTTTGATCTTACCTCAAGTCTTGCCTCCTAAGCTTATATCCCTAGCATGGCTCGGGCCCATATCACTTACCCTGTTTCTCTTTTCTGCCAGTGGTCTGAAGATCCCAGAGGAGGAGTTTGGCCAGGCAGCCTCCCAGGCGGCCTGTGACAGCCCAACCACAGAAAGGCTTCTCAGAACAGCGTCACCCGCAGTGTTGGGGCCCTGCAGACGTGCTGGCAGACCCCTCCCCTCAGTGCACAACCACCTGCTCAGCCTTCTGTCCTCCGAGGGCCTTCAAAACTGTGTGATAATGCTGCCTGCTGGGCTTTCTCAGTGCACCCTAAAGAAGAGGCCAGTAGACCATGTTTTAAAGACAAGTTAAACAAGAACCTGAAAAGGCTGGCCTTCTTGCTAACCCACACCAAGCGTGTGCTTGGATTGGTGTCTCCTGCCAGCCATGGGTTCCAAGCTGTTTCTTCTCAACGGGCCATCTGCCCCAGCAGAAACTCCGTGGTTAGTGTACAAAATGGACAAGGGGAAACATCTATTGTTATATGAAGACACTGTGGCCTCCCACAAGCCCTGATATCTCCTCATGCTGTTTCCGGGATGTGTGTCTTATTTATTAGATGGATAACGGTTTTATTTTTCATCTCTCAAGTCAGCATCAGGCATTCACGTTAGTGATACATGAACAGCTGTGAAGTTACACCAAATAGAAACATCCAGCCACCTTGGTAAGTTAGGACCAAAGGGAAGGGAGCCTCGCTGGAGCTGCAGACAGAACTCAAAATGCATTCTGATGGGAACAAAACGGCTATTCGGAGGCTGTACCACTTAAGACAGGAAAGTTAGCAAAGTTAGAAAATCCAGTAGCAGAGAGAGTTCTCCCTGATGGGGGACAAGAGGACAAGAGAGCCTGTGTGGGCACCTAGGGAGGACGCACATGCCAACACATGATTAAGTGGATTAACTTCCTCGTGAGTCCAGCTTGCATTAGCAGCAAGCTGTGGGCCAAATCCATGAAGGGGACCAGCCCTTTATTTTCCATGCTGTTGCCTTGGTTTTTGCTTTATTTTTAGAAGGAGAAATTTAACTTTCCTATTTATTTTCAAGCATTAGAGAAATATCCCACTGTTTTGTTTTGTTTTGTTTTGTTTTTTTACTCCTTTCAGAATGTTGGCATTATTAACAAAATTGGCTACCAAGCCTCTCCACTCCCCTTAGGAGAAGCAGACCTGCTCCCTGATCACCCCAGGGTGCTCTGACCCGTTGGACCCACCCTCATCCTGGCGCTGCTCTGTACTGTCTGGAGACTCGATGACAGGAAACACCAAAGCTGCTTATTGAGGAGGCCATCCTTAACTCAGAAGTGAAAAGTCCAACCCCCTCTGCCCTCCGTGGCCTCCAGTTAATGTGCTGGCAGAAGGGCATTTGATATACCATGTTGGCTTGAAGTTTCTGTCAGAAAGTTTTGCCTACTCCTCATTCTTCTCCATTCCACCTTCTTCTGTGAATTGTTCTCTTCTCGTGTGATCTAGGCCCTGATCTGCCCCAGGTCTTAACCCTAGCACTCTGGTCACAATGCCTGAAGCCCTAAAAGAAGAAGCTGGATCTGTTCATTGCTGCCCTTCCTCCAGCTACTTAGCTGACATGGCTCCAGGCAGACAGCATTATTTTCGTTATTATTATTTTGTTTTGGTGTTTTATTTTGTTTTGTTTTGTGAGACAAGGTCTTGCCCTGTAGCTCAGGCCAGTCTTGAACTCAAGATCCTCCTGCTTCAGCCTCCTGAATGCTGGCCGTACCCAGCAGAGTTATTTGTTTGTTTGTTTATTAAAATAGGTTAAGTTTGCTTTCCTTGGGTCATACATGTGGGTCAAGGCCAAGAGTACCAAGAGTAGCCTGCTGCTCTGAGACCAATCAGCCGTGCTTGACTTTCTAGACCTCTACTGGCTCCAGCGCTCTCAGCTGAAGTCCTGGCTCGGGGCCAATACAAATGGACGTGCAGGGCTTGTTTTAACTTAGTTCACACTGTTCGCTTCCGATGGCAGATCCTTTCTGGTCGTCTGGCTGCTTTTAAAGAGTTTGAACTGATATCAAAATATTAATGGGAACTTCCTTACCTGATGTCCCATCCTAAATATGTTACCATCCAAGACTCAGCAGAGGTGGGGAAAAAATTAGGATGAAATCATGATGGTGAAGGCAGAGGATTCTCAGGAGGACCTCAGCTTCAGTGTCTCCACATTCCTGTTCAAGGCCCAGCCAGTCACAGCAGCCAGTGCCCTGCAGTGCCTGCACACAGACACAGCCAGCTCACATGGCCCCTACAAGTGCCTTCCCAGCCACCCCCTTTGCAAAACAATGGATCTGGAGAATCAGAAGCTAAAAGTAGGTTGAGGCAAGTCTGGTTGGACATCATCCTGGCCCCAGCATACAGCAGCCCTGCTTTGGTGACTTTGATTTTGGAAGTCAGTCAAATGTTGTGTCTCTTCTTTGTCATCTCACAGCAGTTAGTGTACCAACATCCACCTGTCGGTTCACACTGCACTCCCTCAGCACCCTCCTGTCAGTTCACACTGCACTTCCTGGCCCTCTCTTGATGTTCAGCGCAGCAGTAAATAGGAGCAGCAGCCACATATGACAGTGGCCAGCACAGCCGTTCCAGTGACTTGGGGAACTATGGACATTCCCATTGAATGAACTGAAACTAATTCTAGGGACGTTTCAATGGCTCAGTGAGTAAAGGCACTTATCAACATCCTGAGAACCTGAGTTCAACCCCTGGGACCCACATGGTAGAAGGAGAAAACCAATTTGTCCAGGGTGCCTTCTGTTCTCCACACACAGGGGCATGTGTGCATACATACACACACACATAGACACACAGGGCCATGTTTACACACATACACACACGCACACACAATCTAATTTATAAAAATGAATTCTAGAAAGGCCCCCCATTCCTCTAGCTGTAACTTTAAACCTACCATGGGTCACATTTTCTCGGTGGAAAAAAATATAATAGTGACTCCAGTCTGAAAGGTAGATTCCAGGCAGGTACATATGGAACCAAGCCACGACTCAGTTTGTTGTGTATCCCATAAAAAGGTGGGAACTATAATCCCAAGATCCCCTTTCTCAAAAAAAGGGGGGGGGGGCTACTCACAACGGTGAGGGAAGAGGCTCTCTCTGGGCCCCCGGGGCCAGGTTTCCCAGTGCCTGTGAGCCCCAGAATAGACCAGCAACATTCTAAGCCTGCCTGCAGGCCCCAGTCCTGAGTGAGTTCCAAGCTTGTTTCTTCCCCAGGACCAAGAGGAGGCCACACAGAACACCACATATGTTTTTGACACAGGGTTTCTCCCTGTAGTCCCGGCCAGCCTTGAACCCATTATTCCCCTGCCTCAGCCTCCTAGATTACAGGTGTGTGCCACCATACTTGGCTTATGTTTGTTTCTAATGTTCCGGTGTCAGGTGTATTCCCTGAAGCCACTGATCTATCTCAAAGACACAGTGTTGTGTGCACACGTGACCGTGCGCGCACACACACACAGAGTACTGGAACGCAACTCCTCTCCACGGTGTGATAAGTTTTTTGTAAGGGACCTGATGCTGTTTTTAGGGCTCATCATTCTGACTTCAGTATATGATGCACTGACGGTTACTATGTAATGTTTTAATTTATTTTATGTGGTAAGTTAATTTTGGTCTCTGTAATGTATTAATGTGATTAGAAGCTTTTTTCCTTAATATCTGAATTATACTTAAAGAGTAGCAAGGAATATAAGATACTGTTGTGTTTTTCAGAAATGTGTATTGTTACCCAGTTGTATTGTACCTTGTCTGGAAGGATGAAGGAATGAAATCTTTTTTTTCCTAAATATCAAGACTGAAGTTTTTCTTTAATGTGGCTGAAATACGATTTTCTCTGCAAATGTGAATGAGAAAAAAGTAGATGGGCTTTTTTATTAGATTTATTTTTATTCTTAATTTTGTGTATTCATTCATGTGTGTGTGTCTATGCATGAGTATGTGCATATGAGTGCAGTTGCTCTAAGTGGCCAGAAGAGGGCATTGGATTCCCCTGGTTCTAGTGTGAGTCTCTAGAGAGACTGTGAGCTGCCTTATCTGGGTACTGGGAACCCGATTCAGATCTTTTGAAAGAGCAGTAAACTATCTTAAGCATGAATCATTTCTTTAGCTCTAGATGATCTTTGTAGAAATTGTAAAACTGTCTGCCTAAGGAAATGAAGTTCTTCCTAATACCTGGAGAACAGAGACACTTTTTCCTGCACTGAGAGGAACTGAGCCCTGGCTGAAGAGACAGAATGGCATGCAGAAAATGCCTCTGGGTTATTTCCTGACAACATTCATAGAAACCATGAGATTGTAAGGTAGAGGGTGTGTACATGGCTGTGTGGTCTATGTTAATATTCCTTAGAACTGTTAGGTAGGCAGAGTTTGGGGCACAACCTCTAGGGGTCCACCCCTGCTCCTCTGCCTTCTGAGTCACTCTGATAACATGATCCAGGCTGAGACCTGCTGTGCTGTAGAACCCTGGGAAGGTTTTTGTGGGGTGCTGTTTTTAGGGAAAGCTTTGCAGAGTCCCACAGAGCAATGAGACTCAGTCACCCTTTGGGGTTTGTTCTAGTTTCCATTCCATTGGTAAAAAGCAGCTCAGGAGGAAAAGGCTAGCTCAGCTTCCAGGTCACAGTCTATCGCCAAGGGATGTCAAACAGGAAGTTGGAGCAGCTTTCACATCACACCCACAGTCAAGAGCAGAGAGGACCTGGGTGGTGGTGGACCATGCCTTTAATCCCAGGACTCAGGAGGCAGAAGCAGGGTGAACTCAGTGAGTTCAAGGCCAGCCTGGTCTATATAGCAAGCTCCAGGATTCCAGGATGCCCAGGATTACAAAAAGAGACCGTCTCCAAAAAGCCAAGAAAGGAAAAAGAAAAAAAAAAAAAAAAAAAGAGCAGAGAAGAAAGCATAGCTGCTGCTTGCCTGAGGATGCTTCTGCTCTGCTGCTTTTCTTCTCTCCTGCACAATTCAGAGCCCAGCCCTGGCGCCACCCACATTCCGGGTAAATGAGTCTTCTCTTCTCAAGGAACAAATAAGACAACCTCCTACAGACATGCCATAGGCCAGTCTGACCTAAGCAACTCATTAAGACTCTCTTCCCAAGTGTTTCTGAGTTGTGTCAAGTTGACAAATAAAACCAAGCAGCAGAGAGCTGCAGTGCACAGCAACCCAAAGGCCGAGGCTGTCTCTTTGGGTCTTCTCTGTACAGCCTGGTGGAAAGGACCTCTGTCTTTCCTATACCCCATCCCTTGGTACCCACTGTTGGTGTCTAACTGCAAGGAATACTTCTAGAACTGTCCACCCAGTCCCTGAAAGTCTTTAGCAAACCCTCTCCATGTCTAGTTCATGGGCATGGCATGTGTGGCTCAGCAGCTCACAGCCACAAACACTCACACATACACACACATAAAATATAGATACACACACATACACATATACACACAGGCATCTCAGGGCCAGCATGGGTCTTCATTTTCATCTCCTCCCACTGCTCTAATGAAGTACTATCTCCAACTGCATCAGAAACATGGTCCTAGCACACTGTGACACTCTTCTACCCTCTTGAGGATCTGTGGCTTTAAAGAGCACCCAAGTGAATATGACTGGCTAGCCAAACAGGGGCCCCTTACAGCTGCACCCAAGCCTTACCTGAGTGGAGATGCAGGGCTGGAGAGATGGGTCAGAGGTTAAGAATACTGGCTGCTCTTCCAGAGGTCCTGAGTTCAATTCCCAGCAACCACATGGTGGTTCACAACCATCTATAACGAGATCTGGTTCCCTCTTCTGGCCTGCAGGTATACATGCAGACAGAACACTATATGCATAATAAATAAATAAATAAATAAATAAATAAATAAATAAATAAATAAATAAATACTTAAAGAAGAAGATACATTAAAAAAAAAAAAAAAAAAAAAAACAAGAAAAGCCATGAGAAAATGCTCACCATCACTGTTGGGAACTGTACAAGTCATAACCACAGTGAGGTGAGCTACATCCACCCATCAGAATGGCAAGCATGGAAAAGAAAACACACACACACACAAGAACATGCTGGCAAGTGTGCAGAGCAAGGGGGCCCACACAGCTGTCGGAGTGTGGATAGAGACAGCCATGTGGCTAGCGGGGGACTGGAAGAGAGCTGTTGGGGCGTAAATGGATACAAGCACTGCAGACCCAAGCACGGAGAGTCTTAAAAGAAACAGCATTAGAAAACAATTTTAGTCCTCACTGTCAGCTTGACTACATTTAGAAACCGGGAGACACACTCCGGGTGTGTCAGTGAGTGTGTTTGCAGAGAGGCTAAGCTGAAGAGGGAAGGCCCACCTTGATTGAGGGTGGCAGCATCCTTTGGCTGACATTCTAGACCCAATGAAAAAGAGAGAGAGAGAGACCTGAGCACCAGTGTTCACCACCCTCCGCTTCCTGACTGCTGTGTGCACACACAGGCGCACACACACTGAGGCACATATGTACACACAGGCACACATGTACACACAGACATAAACATACAGAGGCACACATGTATACGAATGCACACACACAGAGGCACACATGCATATATATACACACAAAAATAAATAAATACCGTTATTTTTTTTAAATGCATTAATTCTAAACACGAAACAAAAGATGTCCTAGCTGGCAGGGGGTGCAGGAGACTACAGCTCAAACTCTTTGGATCCAGGTAAAGATTTAGATTTTTAAACTTAAGTGTAAGCAAAAGCGCAGGGGTGAAGGAGACTTTTCTTTGAACCACAGTGACGCAGATACCAAAGACACAGTGTACGTAATCCATCTTGGCCAAATGCACGAGCTTCCGCGTAAACCCCACCTGTACACTCTGCATCCTGGGTAGGTGAACTAACTTCTCTGGCCTCAATTTCCTTGTAGTAAAGTGAACATATTGGTGGTATCTAACTGGGAAGGTTTTGATCGGCTTACACAAATTGTCACACGGCAAAGGCTCAGTAAACAGCGCTCACCCTCAGTACAGTTAGTGACGTAGTCTGTATTGTGTCTGTTTTGCTGCTCTCAGCTGTATTGATCCCTGGGAGCTGTGTTATATACACACAGAGCAAGAGCTGTGAATGAGCTCACAGGCTAGTTCCCACTAGACCACAAGTGTCTGTGAAGGAAGTACAGCGGAGACAAGGGGAGCCGAGGGAGAGCTGAGCCAGCCAGGTGTCACCATGCCACCTGCCTGGGATGTGTACTCAGATCTGTGCCAAGCCACATGGCAGTCATTGCACAAGGGGTAGGAATGCCCTAAGAGAGACCCGGGTACATACAAAGCCGGCAGTGATTGTGCCAGCGGGCAGCAAGGTGTGACACACACAATCATGATCTCAGAAGGCTGTGTGACAGCCGTCTTCCCAAGATGTTCCCCAAGCGCTCCTCACGACACCCCTTCCAGCCAGCCCCTAGGGGCCTGCCCTGAAGGCACACCAGAGTGAGTGGGGCTACTGAAGGCCTCACAGAGCTCGGCACCGGCTCTACAGCCTGTGCCTCCCTAGTCAGGTCACCTGGGAAGGAGGACCAGGGCACAAGCATACAGGCTCCTCTCTCGTTCCCAGGAGCCAGGGACAGGCAAGGCTTGCATCTGGGAGGGCTTGGTATCCAGTGAGTCACCACGCTCATCCGACGGGACCACTCTTGGGGTACAGCGAGACTGGGGGTCCACTCCCACACCTGCAATACCTGGGTAGCCTCACTCCCTCCAGATTTTTCTCCAGGTCGGTTTCAGCCTTTGTGATGCCTCTAGACAGAAGGGACCCGGGTGAGGTTACACTGTAGGATGACAAGTGACAGCTCCGCACAAGACACATGGGGCACAGTCACCAGCCAAGATCTCAGAGGAGGTTTTATTCTAATGGAACAAGATGGTTCAGGGCTGCAGGAGCCGTGGCCTCGTGCTGAACATACGCCTGTCATTCCTAAGCTTTCAGGGAGCTTTTGAAAAGCTAGCGAGGGGAGGATGGAGTAGAGAGGAAAGAGACTGTCAGGAAAGCAACTACAAGCGTTTGCCCTAAAAACAGAATGGCCCAAGTTTCGTTTTCTTCTTTGCATTTTCCATACTATGTGCTCCGTCATTTTATCTGTATGTGTGAATGCCCATGTGTGTGTGTGTGTGTGTGTGTGTGTGTATGTCTGTGTGTAAACTATGTGTGTGCAGTGTCACTACTAGCCAGAAGAGAGTGTCAAATCCCCTGCAGCTGGAGTTATAATGGATTGTGAGGCTCTGTGTGGGTGTGCTTGGTCCTCTGCAAGAGCATCTCTCCAGTCCCGTTGTTTTTTGTTTGCTTTTTGTTTTTTGTTTTTTCGAGACAGGGTCTTAAGTAGCTCAGGTTTGGCCTCAAACTCACTATGCAGCCAAAAATGACCTTGAACTTCTGATCCTCCTGCCTCTACCTCCCAAGCGCTAAGATAACAAGCTATGTGCCAGCTCAGCTATAAAATAGTTGTTTTTAGCCAGATTTCAGGCTTCTGTGGTAACATGGCCAAGCCTGCCACATCATCGTCCTCCAAGAGTTCTGCACACACAGCCATCAGTCTGCAACCATCCCCTCTAGATTGGGCACAGGGCCAGCTCACTGCCTTCCCCAACACCACCTGTCATCTTCCTAATCTGGAAGCTGGGAGCTGAGGGCTTACCTTTTCCAGTTGAGAACCATTTTCCAAATTAAAGGTAAGTCGAGACATCCACATGCATAGGAGTTCGAAGGCAGGTGCTGTCCAGAGGTGCTCTATTCATGGGCTTGACTGACGGCACCTTCAAAACGCAAATGTCTTCCAACTCTGCCCTGCCCACTTAGAGTTTTGACATCCGCCCCCCTCTCTTCATCTCAGAGGCCACTGGCTCACGTGCAGCATCTGTGAGAAAGGCTCTCTTCTCCATGTGTCTCCCACAGCGGGGAGAAATGAAACCTTTCCAGGACCTTCCTCCATTGTCCAAGACACCTTCCCTTCAGGCCCCTGTAGCCTCAGCTAATCGCTCTGCCAGGGACTGGCCTTGATTCGTTCAAATCAGGAGGATGTGCTCTGTGCACCGAGAGCAGAAGGCCATGGCCACGCACGTGTGAACACGTGAATAAATGGCACCAGAGTAGCAAGAATGAAGTGCAGGCACTTCAGGACAGATGAGAGTGCCTGTCACCTGTGCATGCGCCACAGCTTCATCCGCCTCAACGTGGAGAAGTCCCAGTTTCCCCCAGAACCAAGTGTTCTCATTGTCTTATGCTTTTTTTTTGTTTTTTCAGTATGTTTGGCACAAAGGTAAAGTAAATGCCCCCAAAACAGATGAGTGGATCAATGAAGGAATGAAGGAATGAATGAAGACAGGCATAAGCCGAAGAGAGGCAACAAAAAAAGGAGGCAGGGAAAGCAGGAAGGACAATGGATGGGTTTCAGAGACTTGCAAAGGCCAGTCCATGCAGATGTGTAGACAGCTTGAGGGAGCTGACGGTTAGTTCTGTGGCTCTGACCCTGGAGCTGGGTTTGGCTAGATATTCCTCTGACTGCATTGCTCTCTCTGTTGGGTAGAATATACTTTCTAGGAAGTAGGAAAACTAGCCATGTAATGAGACCAGAGTCGGATAGTTGTGAGAGCAGGGTTGCAGAGTGCACACCATGGGGGCTGAGATGGGCCCCTGTCCTGTCCCTGGAAACTGTTGCCGGTAAAACACTTGACCAAACCCTGTGGACAGAAGGGGCCTCGCAGCTACCCTCCTCAGTGTCAATATCAGTGCAGAGACAAAGCTCCCTAAATGAGCATTCCCACAGCACTGGGCCTCAAGCCACTGGAGAAGCAGGGAGGGTCTGTTCAGAACACTACAGTGCAGGTGAAGAGAGATTGTGTGCGTGCGTGTGTGCGTGCGTGTTTGGCTGAGACCAGAGGTCAACCTCAGGCACCATCCACCTTTTTGGTTTGTTGGTGAGGGAAGGAAGCTGCTAACTCCAGACTGGTTGGAATCAGAACTTTAGCAGAATGTTCCTTGCGGAGACAGTGCTTTTCTCCCTACAATCAGCCACACCAGCTACATCTTGTCAACTTGACACCAGTGAGGATCATCTAGAAAGAAGGAACCTCACCCGAGCAAAGGAGTAAATGCCCCAACCAGATTGGCCTGTAGACAAGCCTATGCGGCATTTTCTCTAATGTTTGATGAGGAAGATACCACCCCTGGGTAGGTGGTTTTGAAGGAAATATTAAAAGAGCAAAATGAATTGATCATGGGGCATAATCCATTAAGCAACCTCTCCTTACCCCCACGGACTCTGCTTCAGTTCCTGTCATGAGTCCCTTCATAACAGACTACAAGCTGTAAGATGAAATAACCCCTTTCCTCCTCCAGGTTGCTTTTGGTCATAGTGTCTATCATGGCAACGTAAAGCAAACTAGAACACCAATGCTCTTACCAACCCCGGGTCCTGCATGCTACAGTACTGCCCTACCAGGCAAGCTGTGCTCACTGGCACAATGGTGGCATGACCGTTACTGTAGCAACCACCTGCTTTCTCACTGGACTGGAGGTTTCCTCCACAGAGAGGACTTCATGCATGGCGCAATAACCCTGGTTAAAAACCAATGGCTGTGGGGATCACATGCCTTGGGGGAGCTCACTGTAGTCGTTTCACTAAACAGTCACATTGTCGAACTGCGGTCTGATTGTGCAGCTCTCAACCAGGATCCGGGATCCGAGAAGCTTCTTATTGCAGTGGACAATGTTTAATGCAGAGGCTCACAACTGGCCAAAGTGCTGAAAGCTCACAGTGTCTGTGAGTGCTCAGCCATAGCTGGGACATCCAACCACAGCTCGGGGAACATTGAAGAGGAGGGGGAAAGGGTGCAAGAGCTGGGGCGGGGAGGGAGGCTGTAAGATGCTGTGTGGTGAAACAAGGCATGGTGTCGCTCACACGAACTCTCAGAATTGGTGGTTACTTGCACAAAATTAAGCTAGCTAAAGTTCCAGCACAGATAGGGAGGTACTCTAGGGGCATCCCAGATGAGGAGCTGCTGACGGCTGAGGAGGGAGGGTAGCCACTTCTCTTTGGGGATATGGCCAGTGGCAGGTTGCCATGCCCCAGTAACTGGCCTCACACCCGGGCACACATAAGAAGCACCAACTGGACTCACTGGTCTCTTGTTTTTGTTTTTTAAAGAAAGGACATGAAGTTGGCAGGTAAATATTTTGGGAGATCCTAGCAGTTGGGTAAGGCAGAAGTGGGGATTGGATATGATCAAAATAATACATATATGTGTGTATTAAATTTCCGGAAATGAATAAAACATACATAATTTTCATAAAGAAACCTTTTGTTTATATTTTTCCTGAGTGTGTTTAATTCTGTTCACTTATTCTTTGAGAATTGTTTAACTATATGTGTAGGAATGTCTTGCCCACATGTATGTTTGTGTATCACATGTGTATCTGGTGCACACAGAGGACCCCTTGGAACTGGAGTTATAGATGTGGGCTGTCATGTGGGTGCAGGGAATTGAATGTATGTACTCTGGAAGGTTAGTCATTGCATTAATCACTGAGCCATCTCTTCAACTGCAAATATATAATTTTAAAAGCTGTGCATGGTGTGATGCTTGTAATCCCAGCACTGGGGAGAGAGATAAGCAGATCCACGGAGCTCATTGGCCAACCAGTTCCAGACACAAGCATACACACATGTGCACACACACACACACACACACACACACACACAGGAGCATACATTAAAACCAAGCTTGCTTGGGACTGTAATTCCTTTGATGTTGAGTTTTAATGGGAGTTCACTCTCAGCCACTCTCACCCTTACGACTAAGCACTGCACCTCCCTCCCCTCTGCCCTCTCTCTCTCATCCTCTTTCTCCTCTCCTCTCCTCTCTTCTTCCCTCTTGCTTTCTCTCCTCCCACCTTCTCAACTGCCGTGGGAGACAGTATGCAGGGCGTCATCTTGAAAGCGGAGACCAGCCACTCCCTCCCACCAAACTTTCTGGTACTTCCCGGCCTCCAGAACTCTGAGCCTCACACGTCTACAGTTTTGAATCGCTCCACCTGGGCATCTGCTGTGAATTCAGAAACAAACAGACCCTTGGCATTCAGAAACTCAGGCCTCCCTATCCCTTACCCTTGTTCTGTTTCCTGAACAATATTGATTCCTGTTGTTTTTCTAGAACCAGCTGTTTTCCTCCTTTATGTGGCTTCTCCAGATTACTTCTGTGGGTATCCAGGAACCAAGCCATGCCCAACAATGTAGATTTTTCTGCTGCTCTGGCCTTCAGCAAGCACAAGGTATAAACAAACAGATCATAAAAGGAAAGATACAATGAGTCCATAATAAAGCTTCAAAATGAAGCCATGCAAACACACACTGGAAAGCACCCTTACCTGCCGGGTTCAGAGAGGAAAGATTCTCAATAGCCGGTGTTTGGTAGGATATTTTCCAAACTCCATTGGTAGAATAAATCTGGGAATGGAATAAACCTGATGGGAAGGGTAAGCTTAGCATGACATTTTCTGTGTGGTTTTAAGATACTCATGTATGCTACCCAGCCTTTTGGCAAAGGTCAAAAAGATGCACACATTCTCTGACCCACCTATCCCACATCTCAGTTGGCTCTTTTGAACTATTAGGAGGCTGCAGAAATGGCTCCGTGGGTAAGAGCACTTACTGCTCTTACAGAGGACCCAGGTTCTGTTCCTGGCACCCACATGGTGGTTCACAAGTTCAATTCCAGGGAATCTGACACCCTCTTGTGTCCTGTGAAGGCACCATACATGCATTCGGTGCACAGACATCCATACAGTCCAATACTCATACACATAAAAGAAAAACAAATAAATCTATTTTAAAAGCAGAAATATTAGCGTAAGTACCGGAAGGATGTTACAGCATTGCAGTGAGGAAAGCAGAAACAATCTCTATTTCCCAGCAGAGAGGGTTAAATGATGTGGCTTTCGTTGTTGTTCTGGCTTTTTTGTTTGTTTGTTTGTTTTTGTCTTGTTTGCTTTGCTGTTTGTTTATTTGTTTGTTTTTGAGAAAGAATCTCATAATATAGCCCACATTGGCCTGGAACTCCATAGGTAGCAAAGGTAGCCTCAAAGTCATGATGCTTCTGCTTCCCTTGAACACTAGAATTATAGATGTATGCCACCATACCCAGCTCCAACAGTCAAGGGATTTCTATGCACCCATCAAAAAAGAATAATGGCTACCCCTCCTGAGGATCTCATGTAGGATATCAACATAAAACTGATGTCTAGAGGCCAACTAGACGGCTGTATCGAAAGCCTGATGACCTGACTTCAATTCCTGAAACCCACACAAAGGTGGACAGAGAGAACTCACGCCACAACGTTATCCATACTGTGGCAATGTGCGCACACACACACACTCACACACACACACACACACCATACAATGATAATAAATAAATATTTTTAATACATGCACGGAGAGGAAGGTAGAGTATACACAGACTGGTTCTTACAGTGAGATTCTCTGCTCCAGCTGCAGCCTGACCTTTTCAGAAGTTTAGAAATTGATTAGCATGTAAATTGCCTATCTTCACCCCAGGTCTGGTGAGTCAGGATTCCACCCTGCCACTTTTCTGATCCCTTCAGGTGACGCTCACAGTGCTAAAAGCCTGTCTATCAAACTTAAGAGCATTGGTTGGGACTGGAGGGATGGCTCATTTGGGAAAAGACGCCTATACTCAAACATACACAGCATACATACACACACAATAATACTTTAACTACTTACATATGCAGAGGCATAGATACACGCGTGGAGCGCACAGAGAAGTCAGTACCCCTGTGCTCCACCTGGAGAAATTCCACATGCGTTTGGGCAGGGCTGCATAGCCCTGTAATGCCAGCGCACTAGAGGCTGAATCAGGATGATTGGCATGAGTTCAAGACCTCTCCAGCCTATACAAAAAGTGCCAGGCCAGCCTGGGCTATGTATTAAGACTTAGTTTAAAAGGAAGGAAGAAAGGTAGGAAGGATGGGAAAGAGAGGAAAGAAAGGAAGATGAGAGAGATAAATGAAAGGGAATAGGAGGGGAAGGGAGAAGAGCAGAGGGAAATCCAACCTGTGAGACTTCTTCAGGTTCATGATGGCCCCCACAGGCAAGGGTTTGCACACCCAACAACTTCTGACGCCGTGGGAACAAACCAGGGGCACTTCAGAAGGCTGAGGAAGGGACGTCCTCTCTGAGCCTTGCTCGCCTGCCTGTACCAGGAGGGCAGCAGCTGCTGCACCCATCTGTAGCTGGTTAAGAGGGCCGGTGGCACACGAGAAAACGCACTGCTCCTTTTCTTAGTGTCCACCCAAGGGCACACAAAAGTGAGACCAACTTACTCTACTTTCTAGAAACAGCAGTTCACAAAATGGACCCCCTAGAAATGGCCTTCATGAAATGGCTTTGTATGGCATTCTCAAGGATTAATAAACATACTGCTAAAAAAAAAAGTTACATTTTCCAGGTGCCATTATTCTCAGCACTCAGGAGGCAGAGGCAGGAGAATCTCTGTGACTTCTGCGCCAACCACAGTGAGTTTTAGGCTACACAATGAGACCCTGTCTCAAAAAAAAAAAATTATATTTAGTATTTGTCTGCCTGCTTGCCTGCCTGCCTGTCTGTCTGTTCATATGCACACATAGGTCAGAGGTCAGCCTTGGGTGTTGTTCTTCAGAAGCCATGCAGCTCTTATCTGGGGGGGGGATGTAGCCTCATTGGCCTTCAGGGTGCAGGCTGGCTGCCCAGCAAGTCCTAGGATTGGCTTGACTCCTGCGACAGGGTCACAAGCAGATGCACCACATTCAGCTCTGTAACGTGAACTCTGGGGGTTGAACTCCAGTCCTTGGGTTTGTGTGGCAAGTACTTTACCAACTGGACCACCCACACCGGCAAAATGGCCTTCATACAGAAACACGCAGAGCCTTGGCTGAGCTGGTTTTCAGGCCTTTCTCCAGTCCTCCGCCTCCATCCTGCTGTGTGTGGAGTGTCTCTTTTATGGTCTGTGAAAGGCTTTCTCCTCACAGCCGTACTTCCCTGGCCTCAGACAACAAAGCAGGCTTTGCTGTTTGCACAAAGTGCTCCTTGCTTTCTTGATCCCTGAGAAAACCAGAATCCAGAGAACAATAATGCAGGCTTTTTTTTTCTGCTCCAATAAAAGAGAGATGACACAGAGGCCTGGGGCAGCAGCTCCCTAGAGTGTGTTTTGACAAAGTAGTCATTACTGTAAGCACACAGTAAACAAGCTCAGGGCCGTCACTGAGGCCCTGCACACAGCTGGGTGCCTGGAGTAGCTTGGCAGGCACTTAGCTTTCCATTCAGAAGGCCTCAGAGCTACCTGGAGTGGGTAGAAGCATCCAAGAACAGAGGCACTGCCCAGTCCCAGGCCTGGCCCACAAGCCCCCAGAAATGACCGGGAAAGACACTGATAGTGTTTTCCCCTTTGCAGACTCCACAGCTCTGAGGAAGGGCCTGCGGATGGGTCTGTGGTTTGTAGGCATTTTAGAAGTGTTTCTTTTTGCCTTTCTTGATGAATTTGATGAGCAGCCAGGTTTAGGAACCTGTTCTAGAGACATCTAAATTATTTCTTTTTCTCTGAGATCTTAGACCTCCCAGACAGAGCCAGTAACACCAACACCACCCACCTGGGCTTTACCTTGGCTACTCCCAGGGACATTCTAAAGGAGAGCATGCCAACCTGAAACCATTCCAGCAGCATGGGGTTGTGCCAAAGGATAAATATATGTCTGCCTGCCTATCTGTCTGTCTCTCTCTCCCTGTGTCGTACATATGCCATATGTATACTTTTTCTTACAAATGCATTCCACAACAAAGTTTAAAGTTTTAGGTAAGAGATTAACAAGCAGTGCTCTAGAGAGATGGCTCAGCAGTTCAAAACAAAAGGACCAGAGTTCAGTTCCCAGCACCCACACAGGATGGCTCCAAAGCCCTGTGTCTCCAGCTCTAGAAGATCTGACACTCTGCTCTAGCCTCTGTGGGCACTGCATGCATACGTACATAACCCACCCACCTCTAACACACACATAACTAAAAATAATAAAAATAAGTTGTTTTTTTTTAAAAGAGACTAACAGACAATAATAGAATAGATTGCAAGACAGTGTAATATAAGTTACATGACTATGACCTGTCTGTAAATATCTTACGTACTGTACTCATCCTTCCTGAGACTACGTGTGGACAAGATGTCTGCCTCACGGGATGGTAGAGCAGTGTTAGATGCTCTGAGAGGGAGGGTTGTGATGAGTGAAAGCTAAAAAGTTAAGCTACAGCCGAAGGCGGTACTTGTGCACCCTCTCCATGGCCTCTCACCCATCAGAATGGGAGGCCAGGTGAGACCAAGCTTCCTCTGTAAGCTCTGCCAGGCGCATGTGCCTGGGAAACTGACAGACAGCTGAGCCTCAGCCTCTGCAGTTGCAAAGGGGAAATGATAGTCTCTGCCTGGGCCAGCTGGGAGGACAGTGAGGGGCGGGAAGCCTGAGGCGTGCGCAGAGCCCCCGCACAGCTATGCCTTTACTCTCACGCCTCCCAATAGAGAGCCTGCCCAGGCTGTCCATTGTCTGGCTACTGGCTTTTCTGAAACCTCACGGTGACCAGCAGCCCCAGCTCCCATCCAATCACTCCTCTGACTGTAACGGAGGGTCCTAGCTTCAGATATGTTGCTGAGATAAAATATTCTGACAAAGAGCAACTTAGAGGAAAAGGGGATCTCATGCCTCACGATGACTGACATTGTGAGGAAGCCAAGAGCGTAAAGCACCACACAAAATGCACCCAAGCTGCCTGCTAGCTCTCAGCCAGTCCCTCCCAGGACCCCTTGCCACAGTGAGCTAGGCCAAATAACAGTGATGACAATCACCAGGGACACACCCACAGGCCAATCTGATCTTCACAACCTTTCAATTGAGATGCCAGTTTCTGATAAGTCGGTTGTGTAATTGACAGTTAAAATTCATCAGCATTGTCGGAGGAGAAGGGAGGCCCAGGGGGTGAAACCCTGGTGTGAGGAAAGCACTGGAGAGAGGACTCTGCCATTGGCTCCACCCAAGAGGGTTCCTTTGGTAAAGCATACCTATGCAAAAGTAAGCCAGGCTGCAGGAGAGAGGTGAAGACTGAACTAGCTAAGCGCCCCAACCTCATCAGCCCACAGCCAGGCACTGCGTAGGATCACCGAAGTCATTTTTTACCTCAGCTGCCAAGTACTCATCTCCACAGTGTCCTTGCCACAGCACAAGTTCCTGTCATAAAACTGCAATGCCCCCTCATCACTGGAGTTTGGCCACAATCTCAAAGAAACAAAATGCAGACCTTTATTGTTTTAAAAATATCTTTAGGGCCAGATCTGGTGGAATACGCCTTTAATCTCAGCATACAGGAGGCAGAGGCAGGTGGATCACTATGACTTTGAGGCCAGCCCAGTCTACAGAGTGAGACCCTGTCATAAACCTTAGATAGATGATAGATAGATAGATAGATAGATAGATAGATAGATAGATAGATAGAT
>NW_026594862.1:0-21138 GCF_907164565.1 Psammomys obesus
ATAGATAGATAGATAGATAGATAGATAGATAGATAGATAGATAGATAAATAGATAGATAGATAGATAGATAGATAGATAGATAGATAGATAGATAGATAGATAGATAGATAGACCTATGTATAACCCTGATAAAACTAAGTTCTCCCCCTTCATCCCTCTCTGTGTATCCCCTATTGGCCTCACACTTCCAGCAATCTTCCTGTCTCAGCCTCCCAAGTGCTGGGATTATTCGCATAAACCACACACCCAGCTCCTGCCTTTTATAGAGGAACCTGCTTACCTGTTTTTAAATACACTATTATAAGCTAAGCAGCCCATCTCTGAGTGGTCTCTGAGTGGCTCTTGGGATGGTCAGTCTCTTGCTGTCTTGTTCAGGGTACTGGACTATAAAGATTCTGCTATAGGGCCAGGGAAATGGTTTGGTCAAGGAAAAAAAAAAAAAAAAAAGCTGGGGCTGGGAAGTGTGCTAAGGTGAAAACTAGCAGATTGGAGTTCCTAGCCAGACAGCCAAGCCTATGTGGTGAGTTCCAAACACAATGTGGACAGCTACTGTGGAATACCAAGACGTGCCCTCTGGCCTCCACACTTGCACTTCACACACACACACACACACACACACACACACACACACGCACATACTCTTTCTATCTCTATCTATCTATCTCTATCTCTCTCGTGTGCATGCACATAATCCTATTATATACTTTATAGCCTTGTTTATATAAAAATTACTAAATCTGTATCTTGGAGCCCTTCTACTGCTTCTGTTAATGAGTGTGTTAATGAAACCTTTAACAACTTAGTGAATTAATTCCACCCAACGTACTATCTCTGAATCCTCTGACCTCTGAATCCTTTTCTGTTTATCATTCAAAGCAAATAATGAATAATTATGCAAGTCTTTCCTAAATCATTAACTTGATGTAAAGGCTTCTCGGTGTTGAAATCATATCTAAACAGGGCTGGAGAGATGGCTCAGCAGTTAAGAGTAACGGCTGCTCTCAAACATGGCCTGTGTTCAGTTCCCGGCACGCACACGGAGGCTTACAGTCACCGTAACTTTAGTTCTAGAGGAGCTATTGCCCTCTTTCTAATCTCCACAAGCACGAGGCATGTACAGGGTGCACAGACATACAAGCAGGCAAAACACTCCTACACATAAAAGAAAATAAATCTAAAATTAAATCTAAAAAACATATGTGGTTTAAGGTCTTCCATCAGTAAAACTGAAAATCACTTGTTTAAAATTCCCAGCTATAATTACGAGTTTATCTAGTCCTACTTTTGGTTCCATCAGTATTTGTATATTTTTAAATGTTGTTCTTAGGTGCATGTGTATTGGTTTGTATGTGTATTTGTGTCCTGTTGATGAAGCAACCTCTCTAACATGGTGCAGTGCTCGCCTTTACAACTGGCAAAGCCCTCGTTCTGGCCTAGTCTGTCAGATACTCACACAGACACTCCTCCCTTCACTAAACTACCGTTTCAAAGGATTCTAGCTCATCTTTTCATTTTCACCCGAGTACATCTTCACTTTTAATTTTATTTTCTTAAGTTGTATTTCTTTTCCTGTGCATCGGTGTCTTGCCTGCATGTCTGAGCAAGGACACCAGATCCTCTGGAACCGGAGTTACAGGCAGCTGTGAGCTGTCGTGCAGGTATTGGAAACTGAACTTGGGTTCTCTGGACGAGCAGCCAGAGCTCTTCACTGCTGTACCGTCTTCCCAGCGCCCGCATCTTTATTTTTAAAGTGCATTTTCATGAACAGTTTTAGGACAAGACATGTTGTTTTGTTTTGTTTGTTGAGGCAGGATTTCTCTGTGTAGCCATGGCTGTCCTGAAACTCACTGTAGACCAGGCTGGCCTCAAACTCACACAGATCCACCTGCGTCGGCCTCCTTCAGTGCTGGGATTACAGGAGTGTTCCACCAACGCCCGGTGCAGACCTGTTTTCTAATATGATCATCTCTGCCTTTTACTTAGAATAGACATTTACACTTAATCATAAATATAGCTGATAGTTTTATGTATACCAGCTGATACTTTCTCCCACCCATTCCCCTTTTCTCGTTCCTCATTGATTGAGTGGGTGAGTGAATGAATGAATGATTTTATGTTTTGAAACAGTAAGTTTTGAGTTAGTGAAGCTTCTTATTCTAAGAAGGGGACTTCCCATGGCATTTCCTTTTTGGAATAGAATCTAGTCAGTGTGGTGGTGCATGCCAGTAATCCAGGACTCAGAAGTCCGAGGCAGGAGGATCACTGTAAGTTAGAGGCCAGCCTAGACTGCAGAGTGGCAACTCTATCTCAAAAAAGAAAACAGAATTCAGGAACTCTCCCAAAGCCAAAACATGTTAGGCACATCTTTCCAGGCAATTTTATTAAAGGCATAAAACACCCCTCACCTCAAGCATGCTGTGATGATGATGAGATCCATTTTCTAATCTTTTTTTATTTTTATTTTTTAATTGTGTGTGTGTGTGTGTGTGTGTGTGTGTGTGTGTGTGTGTGCGCGCACAAACATGAGTGAAAACAGTTGTCTGTGGGGTCCAGAAGAGGATGATAAATCCCTTGGCACTGGAGTTAAAGGCTGCGGAGAGCCACCTGAACCTGGATGCTAGGAGGCAAACCAGATCCCTTGCAAGGGCCCCAAGCACTCTTGACTGTTAAGCCGTCTCTCTGGCCCCAGCTTTGAATCGTTGCTTTCTAAACATCACTGGACAATTTCCATTGCTCTTTTTCTGACAAATGCATCCTAGTTTTTGCCACAGTTTTTTGTGCATGTCAGCCAGCAAGTCCAGAAGCACTCAGTGTCAGGAAGTGTTTGCCCAGCAGCTGACAGTGTCTTTGCCTTTACTATTACACACACACACACACACACACACACACACACACACACACACACAACCTCAAAAGAGACTCTAAACATTCACTACACTGTTTCTATTTTATTACACTTCTATTTTATTACATACCTGCCGCAGTGCACATGTGAAAGTCAGAGGACAGCTTGCAAGAATCAATTTTTCCTACCATCAGGGCTTTAGGGGCCCCACCCAAGTCATCAGCCTTGGTGCCGAGCACCTATACTGACTGACCCAACTCGCTGGTCCCATTTTGTGACAGCTAATAAAAACTTACTGGCAAGGTACATGGCACGTGCCAGCACCGGAGAGGCTGAAGCAGGAATAGCATGCCTTCCCTGCGTCGACAGGCCATGTCCCTCCAACAGCCACCTTAGATTGCTCCTTGTTGGGGATTTTGTCGCAGCAATGGGACGATGAACTAATACACTCGGGGGTTACATCCTGCTTTAGAGAGGGAGAGCATTAGTATAAGACTCACACAGCAGGATTGTGAGGGAAACACATTTGAATAAAAAAGCTCTTGGGGTGCTATCTAGTCCTCAGCCACCTAAGGAAGAAGCCAAAGCGGTTTATCATTTCAAGCAAGAGATTCATGGAAGAACAAAAAAAGGGGGTTGATCCCAGGGGTCGCTTGAGAACCCCTGCTGCTGGGCAAGACTTTGTTAGACCAGAGTTGAATCCAGGCACTGGGATCATGTAAAGCTGTAGGCCAGGGACAATGTAACAGAAGAAGCTCCTACGAAACCCCAGAACATCCATGAAGAAGCCAAGGACTCTAACAAGATCCAGCTCATCTGGCCATGTTATTAAGTGGCAGCCCCAGGAAGGGTTCTACCTAAGACCCCCAGCAACACACGATATCCCGCTTAGGAGCGCAGCTCTCCAGTGTGTGCTGGCTGAAAAATACAGAGGTGAGGCAGGAGAGTGGCAAGGTAAAGGCCAGGCTGGGCTACAAGGTGAGACCCTATCTCAAAACACAGACAAAGGGCGCACTGGAGCAAAGCCCGCCCTCCTGGCTTCTGCACCTTGCTCTTCTTTTCTGAAATGGCTCAGCCTCCTCCCTACAGAGGTGTGGACATCTTATGCTTCCTCCGAAGGGCAGCCCAACAGAGAGTCTCTGTGCCCACACAGGAAAGCTCTGTGTGTCCCACTGCCCGCCACAGCCTCCGATAAAGCCACACTGGGAAGATCTCTTCCAGGTAACAAGCGTAGCTGGGAGAGTGTGGGTTGGCCTGGAGCAATCCCCAGACGGGGAGCCTCGGCCTCCTCCTCCAGCCCACTTCAGAAGCACAACTTAAATAACCGCTTTCATGTTGCACTCTGATGGAAGCCAAGGTCTGGGACGCTCCCAGCTCCTAAGATGAGGCTTTCCTGCTGTTCTCAATGGGTTAGTGTTCAATGGCTTTGAGTGACCCAAAACCAAGCTACCAATCAACAAAAACGCATTGAGCACTTAACTGTCTCATTCTTTGCAATGGACTCTTTTAAAAACATATTTACTTCTACCCAGATACCAGCAAAACTTCAAATAAAAAGAGATAAGGTGGGAAACAGAGACCTGGGGCTCCAGAGCTCATAGGTCTGTAATTTAATTTGTTTCAAGGTTACAGACCTGAGGCCCAAAAGGTTAGCTTTGGGTAGACCCAGCAATCTTCAGAACATTGCAAGTTGATACTGGGGCTGAAGAGAGAACTCATTCAGTAGAGGTTTGCCCTGCAAGCGTAAAGACGTGAGTTCAAGCTCAGGAACCACCTTTAAAAACTAAAAAAGGCAGGTGGAGAGCTGGACCCTGGTTTGATTCCCGGCACCTGCACTGAATAGCTCACAACTGCCTGTCACTCAAGCCCAATGGAATCCAGCCTCTGGCCTCTGAAGACACCTGCACTCATGTGTACACACACATAGTTTTAAATTTTATATGTATGAGCATTTTGCCTGCATGTTGCCACATGCGTGCTTTGTGCCCACTGAAGCCAGAAGAGGGTGTCAGAGCCTATGCTGGCTAATTTTGTGTCAACTTGAGTTAGAGTCATGGAGAAGAGGAAGCCTCACCTGAGAAAATGCCTCAGTAAGATAGGGCTATAAGCAGACCTTATCTCAATTGGTGACTGATGAGAGAGCCCAGCCTACTTTGAGTGGGGCTAGCCCTGAACTGGTGGTCCTGGGTTCTGTAGGAAAGCAGGCTGAGTAAGCCATGGGGAGCAAGCCAGGAAGCAGCACTGCTTTACGGCTTCTGCATCAGCTCCTGCCTCCAGGTTCCTGCCTTGTCTTGAGTTCCTTCCTGACTTCCTTCAATGATTAAAAAAAAAAAAAAAAATGATGTGGAAGTGGAAGCCAAATAAACTCTTTTTTTCCTCAGCTTGTATTTGGTTATGGTATTTCTTCTTCTTCTTCTTCTTCTTCTTCTTCTTCTTCTTCTTCTTCTTCTTCTTCTTCTTCTTCTTCTTTTTGTTATGGTATTTCATCACAGCAATAGTAATCCTAACTAAGACAGATCTTCTGGGACTGGAGTTGGTGGGATGGTTCTGAGCCACCATGTGGATGCTAAGAATCAAACATGAGTCCTCTAGAAAATCAGCCAGGACTCTTAACCAGTAAGCCATCTCTCTGGCCCTAAGATGATTTCTTTTTAATTTTTTAAATTTATTATTATTTATGTGTGTGGATGTTTTGCCTGAATGCTTGTGTGCCATGTGTGGCCTTGGTACTGTGGCTCAAAACTGAGTCCTCTAGAAGAGCAACCTGTTTTCTTGACCACTGAGCCCTCGAAAATGAATTGAAAAAGAAGAAGAGGAGGAGGCGGCAGCTAAATGTGGTAGCACATTCTTTTAATCCCAGTCCTCCGCAAGAAAGCAAGTGCTCTTAATCCCCTAGCCATCTCTCCAGTACAGTCAAACAGCAATTTTAAAACCCAAACATTGTTACATAAAATCTGAAGGTAGGCAAATTTAATACTTACATGCTGAAGAATGATGGTGGGGAAATATTAAAAATGCATTGTCAGAGCCAGTGAGATAGCTCACTGGGCGAAGGTGCTTGCCCCCAGGGCTAAGGACATTAGTTAATCATTCTAGGGCAAAAGGTGGAAGAAGGGAGCTGACACATTATCCTTTGACCTCCACACAGGCCTTGTGGCATGTGAGAGCCTCTCTCTCTCTCTCTCTCTCTCTCTCTCACACACACACACACACACACACTCACACACAGTGTACATACACACAGTGATAGTAAGTAAGAGTTCATATATTTGTCTGGGGATGGACCTAAGAGGAGATGGGAGGCATTGAATATGGTCAAAATACAAACGTATGAAGAATTAATCTGTTCTGTAATTATAAGCAGTAAATAGTTGCTGAGGAGAGAGATTCTTCCGTACAGCTGCCTTCTAGTTATGTGGAGAACTCCAGCGTATGCGATTTTTCTGAGCTATCACCATGCTGGGGTGTTTCTGATGATGCAACGGCTTGCCACCTATAAGAAAGGCTAATAAAATAAGCAGTTCACTAAGCTATACTTGAACGCATCACTTCTTCGGGTCATCATCAGTACCTATCTGTAGCAAACATTTGTTCATGTCTTTCCAGGAAGAGTCACACCATTGCTTCTCCACGGTACCGTGGGCTAGGAGCCAAAACTTTAATGCCTGCTCCTTTGGCAAGTTATTTAAAATCCAAACTATAGCCACCCCCAGACACTGGTGGGCTTGCACCTGGGACTCCCCAAAGAGCAAGTCCCCCACCCCCAAGCCAGTGGAACAGAATAGAAATACAGCTCTTAGGAACAGAGCTCCTTAGACCTGTCTGTACACCAGAATCAGCTGGGAAGCTTTTAACAAACACCATGCTTTGTCTCCACCCAGACCAAATCAAAGTCCCAGGGTGGCCCAGGCATCCCAGGCTTTCATACTGGCTAGACATTTAGTGCCAATGTCAAGCCTGGCCTCTGGAGCTTTCACGAAGTGAATACTAGGTCACCCACCCTCGGGCAAGTGTTTTGGGAACAGCCCACCAGCAGTGAGCAAGATGTGCAGAAGCAAGCTGCGGTGAACCTCAGCTTTCATTTTTACAGGTGCTCAGCCAAATGACCTCACCTGCCTGCAGAATGTTCCTGGAGCTTCCCAGGCCGGGCATCCCCGCCACCACAATGCTCCTTGTATCTCAGGCCAAGCCTTGGCAGAGAGAAACTCGAGTCTCACCCTAACTGCCCCCCACTGACCACGAGTCCCTTCTTCCCTTCCTCCTGTCAGGCAGCAGTTACCAAGCTCTTTCCAACGCTCCAGCTTTTAACGATAATGCAAAGGGGGACTTGGGGCATGTTACAGAAGAATGAGGATCTGAGTTTGATTAATGTGGCATGTTGGGGCTGGAGAGGTGGCCCATGGCTTCAGAGTGCTTACTGCCATCTATAACTCTGGCTCTAGGGCATCTGACACACCCTACCTCCTGCACACATGTGGCTACATGCATGCACTAAGCTACGCACACATGAGATTTAAAAAAACAAAATTAAAAGTGGGGCATGGTAGTAAGCGGTACTTATATCAAGCACTGGGGAGGCAGAGATAGGAGGGCCCCTGGGCCAGTCTCTCCTACTTGGTGATCTCGCCATCTGTGAGAGACCCTGTCTCAAAACTCAAGGTGGGGCTGGGGAGATGGTTCAGTGTGCTGAGTCGTGGGCATGAGGATCTGAGTTCAGATTCCTAGAAGCTATGTATAAACCAGATGTGAAATAGGCACCAGTGCTGGGGGATGCAGGAGGGTTTCTGGGGCTTTCTGGCTGCCAGCCTTGACTCTGGCTCAGTGTATGTGATGGCTACTCTCAGTTGTCAACTTGACTCTGTCTGGAATGGACCCAAGTGGCTGCGTATAATTGTGAGGGAGTTTTTCTTACTGAAACCATTTTTAAGTGGGAAGACCCACTTTTAACCCGGGTCTTTTGAGGAGGGAAAATACATCTTTAATCCAGTTCTTTCAAGGTGGGAAGATCCACCTTTAAATTGGGCCACACCTTCTGCCGGCAGCCTCTATAATGGACATGGAAGGGAGCTTGCTCTCGCCCTTGCTAGCAACTCCATTCCTACACTGTAATTACAGCCTACTTCTTTGGTCTCTACTGTATACTGAAGACCAGCTGAGACATCCAGCCTCATGGTCTGAGCAGTTACTGGGTTCTTGGACCTTCTGTCGGTAGACAGCCATTGTTGGACTAGCTGGCCCGCCACCTGTAAGCCATTGTGATAAACCCCCTCAAGATATTCTCTCTATATATAGATTCATTCTACCAGTTCTGCTCCTCCAGAGAACCCTGAGGAATACAATGAGAGAGCCTTTCTCAAGGGGATAAGGTAGAGAGTGATAGAGCAGGATACTTTGATGTCTTCCTCTGTCCTCTTTGAACATGCCTCCCACACACACATGCATGAATATACCACACACACACACACACACACACACACACACAAATCTACACAGAACCAATCATACAGAAGTGTCCAATGCTAGACTCACACTCATGCTATAAAGGACTAAACCAAAACAAAACACAAGATGGACAGCTTCTGAGAAACAAGAGCCAAGGTGGGCCTCTGGACTTCATATTCATACATTTATGTACATTCACACACAAAAACATGTGGAAGGCAAACAGACAGGCAGGCAGGCAGGCAAGCAAGAGAATGCAAAAAGGCCACATCAATGCTCACAGCTAAGGAAAGCAGCAGGTGGATTTCCCACAGAAGAGCTGGCCTCAAGGACACACTCAAGAGACCATTGGAACTCTGCCTGCTTCTCCAAGGACATGGCCTTGAGCTGGAGATGCAGCGTCCTCGCTGAGTCAGGTGGAACTGTCCCGTCGCCTGGCTCTGTTCAGAGCCCCAAGCTCTGGCTGCCAGCTATTCCCAAAGCAGCCGCCTGACTGGGTCTCAGAGCCCTGAGCTTCCTGCTGCCACTTGGCCTGATGCAGGCAGCCCAGCTGAAAGAGCTTCGACATTGTGACATTGGGGAGGGTCTCTCTGTCCTGCATGCTTCTCTGAGAGCTGTAACACTTCAGAGAAAATCTTCTCTTCCAGCACTCTCCCACATCCCCCATGCTCCCCCTAGCACTGCTAGGAAGTCCTGTGGTAGGGACCTCGTTATGTGCTCGACCCTTCCCAGTCTGGAGCCCGATTTTCCTGAGAGGAGCAGAACTCGGGACCCAGGGCTTCATCCTCTTCTGCTCAGACCTTCCTGCCGGCTGAGAAGCCCTCACTTCTGCACTTCCAGCTCAGAGCCTCTGGGAAAAGCAGAACTACACAGCAGCACTCAGAAGGTGGAGGCAGTAGGGTCAGAAGTTCAAGGTCATCTCCAGCCACTTATGAGTTCAAGGACAGGCTGGGGTACATGACACCCTGGGGAAGAAAAGAAGGAGAGAAAGAAAAAGGGGAATGGGGTGAAAGAGGGGAGGAAGAGGGGGAATAAAAGAAAAGAAAGAGCAAGGAAAAAAGAAAAAGGAGGCAAGGTGGGAGGAGGGGAAAGGAAAGGGAGAGTAAGCCAGAAAGACTGCAGTAAGACACAGAGATCAACTTAATAAATGGTGTGACAGGCAAGGGAGTCCGTGCCACACCCACTCAACTATACTCACTCGAACGTCCCTAGAGAGAAAGGGATGTTCTCCTCCTCTGCTGCCTCTCCTGTCTCCTGGTAAGCCCTGGGGGTCACAGAACACCCGATGCTATCCTTTGATTTTGTGTTTTTAATACCTGTTGTCATTATGATTACACACCCCACAAAATGCCCCTGACTGGCCTCTAGAATAGATTGTCTAGGACTGAAGAGATGGCTCAGCAGCTAAGAGCACTTGCTGCTAATGCACAGGACCCTGTATTCTCTAGATTTCCTCAGGCTTTTCTACTATTTCTTCCCTCTTCTGGGATACTAAGCTACTATGTTGTAGCTTAAATAAGCGCCCATAGGCTCATATATTTAAATGCTTGGTCATCAGGAAACTGCACTACTTGAGAGGGATTAGGAGGTGTGGCCTTGTTGGGGTGGGTGTGGCATTGTTGGAGGAAATGTGTCACTGGGGAGTGGGCTTTGAAACTTCAGAAGCCCAGGCTAGTTCCTGTGTCTCTCTTCCTGCTGCCTGCAGACCTGGATGTAGAGCTCTTGGCTACTTCCCTTGCGCTGCTCTCTAGCTGGCTCAAGCATGGCAAACACGGCACCAGCACGTCTCACCCTCCCCTCTTTCCTCTCTCTTGCTAAACCATTAGATTCCCTCATACAGGCACTTCTACATTCCAAAAGCCAGCTAGCTACTGAGGTCCATTCCCTTATTTGGACCACTTTCTTAACGAATGATCAGCAAGGTCCAGCAATCAAAATCCATTATTTGGCTACACTGACTAAGACCTTCAATCAGGACTTACCATCCCAGCCCACACTTCCCCTTTTTCTCCTTAAAAACCACTATTGCAGAGCCACCTGTTGCTGTCTCTGCAAGATCCAGAGTCAATCCTCTGCTTGTCCCCTCCAGGGTAAATAAAATCTGGCTGGTTCTGTGCAGACTCTAAGGCCTTTTCATGTAGGTATATAATGTAGTATATACCTTCATGCTATATACTCTCCGCTGTGGTGATAACTGAACCTCTGAAACTGTAAGCCAGCCCCAATTAAATGCTTTCCTTTATAAGAGTTTCTGTGGTAATGATGTCTCTTCATAGAAATAGAACACTGACTAAGACAGCTATTTGATTAGTTATGTCTTCTGACCTTGGGCCTCGCCCTAAATATTTTTCAGACTTTCTCCAGTTTTGTTATGCTTTTGTGTGTGTGTGTGTGTGTCTGTGTCTATGTGTGTGTGTGTGTGTGTCTGTGCGTGGGTCTGTGTGTGACACACATGCCATGGTGGACACGTAGAGATCAGAGGACAAATTTCAGGAGTTAGTTTTCTCCTTCTACCATGTGGATTATGCATATCAAACTCAGGTCATCAGGCTGGGCAGCAAGCGCTTTTAACAGCTAGGCCATCTCACCAGCCCCTTTTGCTCTTCATGATCTTGATAGCTTTAAGGACTATTGGTCTGGCCTCTTTTGACATTGGTCTGTTGTTTTTCCCATAATTAAACCAGGCTTATATGGTTTAGGCTGGATTATCTTCAAGGTGAGGTGTCATTCCCATATTGTCATGTCAAGGGTGACACACTAACTCTGTCCTTGACCTCCTCGCTGAGGACATGTTTGTTGGGTTTCTCTACTTTAAAGTTACCCTTTCCCCCACTTTGAGAGAGAGAGTCACAGAATGTGACTGAACAACAGCCTGAATTAGTCAGGGCTCTCTAAAGAAAACCAATAGGATGGAATTACTATTATTATTGTTATTATTATTATTAATTATATCTGCTCACTTCAAAATAGCAATGGTTTTCTCACACCTGAGAGCTGAGAATCTGGCAGTAGCGCAGTCCACAAAACTGGATCCAGCAGCCTGAATCTGGTACCTGAATATTCTTAGAGAGCTGCTGATCCTTTCTCAGCCACAGAAGCCTGGAAACACCAGCCAAATGAAGGAATAGGGACAGCAGGAACAGCCGAAATCACTTTAGGGGCAGAAGGGAAGGCTGAGTGGACAAGGGGTAGGCTGAGCTAGCTAAAAGCAAATCACCTTAGTATGGGCTGCTACCAAAAGGTGCTTCCACGTCAACTAAGGCAATCAGGTGATTCTAATCTGTGGTGACCTGACATTAAAACCAACCATCACAGGGCTGGAGGGATGGCTCAATGGTTAAGAGCTCTGTCTGCTCTTCCAGCAGACTTGGGTTCAATTCCCAGCACCTACATGGCAGTTCACAACTGTCTGTAACTCCGTCCAGGTCCTGAGGATCTGACACTCTCACACAGACATACAGACAGGAAAAAACATCAATGAACATTAAAAAACAACAACAACCATCACACAGCCCTACAAATGTCCAGAACCTGTAGTGATTTTGCAATGGATAAATGAACTGTGGAGGATACCGTGATAATCTACATGAGTCCTTGCTGTGATCACAAGTATCCTTGTAGGAGGGGGCAGGGCGATCCAAACATCAGGAGGAGACAGGCAGGAGACTTTGGAAGCACAGATTGGATGGGCACCAGCAATGACTGAACGCTGAAGCCGCTATGATGGGATTCTTGCCTCCCACCATGCTTACACCCTTGGGTAGGATGATGGCTGCAGACCTGTGGCCTCGGCGACTGTAAAAGAGCAAATCCTTACTGTTGTGGGTCACCAAGCTGTGCCACTTGATTACAATAGTCCCGGGACATGGAGAGACTTCCTTAGCACCTTAGAGAGGGTGACGTGTCCACACACCGTTTCCCCTCCCGTGGAAGTTTGTCTCTGCGTCAATTTTATTTATTCGGTCGCTTGTTTGGCAGCACCAGCATGGGCTCCTGCTGACTTTGTGCTTCTAGCTACAGCCCCAATCCTACTCTGTTTTGTCCTCTACACCCTTTTTAAAGATAGTTGTCATTTTCTGTGTAGGTTTCTGTGGTGGGGTCACACAAAAGGGTCTAGAACCAGATATGCATTTGGAAAAAGATTTTTGTCCAAACTTGTAAATTTGAGATAAAAATTAACATCTATCCTGAAGTAGACATGGACGTTACAGCAATGATACAAAAGGAACCATTACTCACACGGCATGCAAACTGCAGTCTGTACTCAAGACGGGCTCTGGGACCTTCGTGCACACCAGTAGCCAGAGACGCTCGACTCTTTTAGCAGCACACTATTTGCTAATAGTAGGTGTGTTCCCTGTCTATTTCCTTATCTGCTGTGTGTGTGTCTGTGTCTGTGTGTCTGTGTGTGAGTCTATGCGTGAGTCTCTGTGTCTGTGTGTCTGTGTGTGAGTCTATGTGTGAGTCTCTGTGTCTGTGTCTGTGTGTCTGTGTGTGAGTCTGTACGTCTGTATGTGTGAGTCTGTGCGTCTGTGAGTCTGTGTCTGTGAGTCTGTGTGTGTGTGTGTCTGTGTATGTGAGTCTGTGTGTCTGTGTGTGTGAGTCTGTATGTCTGTGTGAGTCTGTGTGCCTGTGTGTCTGTGTGTCTGTGTGCGTGTCTCTGTGTCTGTGTGTCTGTCTGTGTGTCTGTCTGTGTGTCTGTGTGTGTGAGTCTGTGTGTCTGTGTGAGTCTGTGTGTCTGTCTGTGTGTCTGTGTGTGTGTGTGTCTGTCTGTGTGTCTGTGTGCATGTCTGTGTGTGTGCAACTGTATCACCTGTTTTTTGGAGTCCAGAGAACAAACTCACTCTTGTTTTGTGAGCCAGGGTCTTTCTTGGCTAACATCTCGCTGATCTGTCTGTTTGAGGTGACTTTATGCCCAGCAAGCTTGACAACAACCTAAGTTACGTCTCCAGAGCCCATGAAAAGGTAGAGGGAGAGAACCAAGTCCACAAAGTTGTCATCTGACACACACACGCTCTCACATCCAAGAGTATGCACACATACTTGTAAGCAAAACTTCCTGGACAGAAGCTGCATCTGCAGAAGCTGACTGGCAGACCGGAACTCCAGGTGGACAGAGAAGATGGACTACCACAAAGTCCACAGCAGTATCATCCTGGGCCATTTTGGGTGCCCTTGACAGCCATTTATTGCCTCCTCTGTGCCTGACCTAACATTTCTGAGACCATTTGGGTAAATCATTTGGAATGTACAAACAGACCCCTGTCCAACCAACCAATGGGCCAATAATGTACTCAGCATCTAAGGCCAATAACAGAGTTTCCCGGCTTTGCTGTGACCCACCTATGTATTAGAAAAGTGTGCTATTTAATGACTTTCTCTATTCCATTACTATAAAAAGTACATGAAATCACTACCTCATTGGAGCATAGAGTGCAAGGAAATCTAATCTATGTCCCCAGACCATCACTCTAGAATGAACCATCCCTACTACTCTGAAGCAAGAGCTTTTTCAGGCATACAAATTAAAAAAAAAAGTCTCTAAAGAATAATGGTTAGGGGGTGGAGAGCTGCCCCAGCCGTTAGGATGACTTGTTGCTATTGCAGAGGACCCAGTCCAATTCCCAGCACCCACATGGCTGTTCACAATGATCCAATGCCCTCTGCTGGCCTCTCCAGCCACCAGACACTCATGTGGTACACTTACATACATGTAGGTGAAATATCCATGCATCTAAAAACAAAAAACAAAAAAACAAAAACATATCTTTCTTTTAAGAATAGTGGTTAATCTGGCCTCAGTGGCTGTCTGTGATGAGCTCCAGCCATACCCATAGGGCCAAGGAACACAGCAGCTACTGCTCCTTCCCTCACAAGGTCATCGTGGAAAGCTGCTCCTCCCCCTTCCAACGTACTCCAGAGAAGTCTAAGCTCCTTCCAAACCAGGCTTTCCTTGTTGGCAGCAGGAAGCTTTTGTGTCTCCATTTCCATTTTCAGCCTCCCAAAGACAGAGAATGCAGGTTTTCAAGACACTTTAATGTCCAGAGTTCCCATTGGACTGAGGGACAGCAGGGTGTTGAATGTGTTGGTCCTTGAGGGAAGGCTGAATGGGCTAAGGCCCTTGTCTAAGTACCAGAAACCTAGGTAGGCTTGTGCTGCTCTTCAGGGGACATTAGTTTGCTGTGAGCGAGCCTGTCTACTCCAGCACACACTGCTCAGGAGGGCGGCTGTCACAGCCTTCTCCCTGGGCTCTGAAGAGAACCTGTGATAAACAGACAACACGGGCGTGCATTTTGGTAGTTTCTCTCACCCGTGGTGGGACCTTGAGAAGGCAAGCTACCCTACAGGTCATGTTTCCTCTCCTACCAAGAAGAGACCATGCCTGCGTCCCAGACTATGTGCGCCTCCCCAGAACTGCCAGGCCTGGGGTCTCTTCAACACCAACCTCCACCGCCATTATCATGGTTTTGTTATTGTTTATGGTTGTTTAGTAAAGTTTCTTTGTTTGGTTGGTTGGTTGGTTACTTTTTTGGTTTTGTTTTGTTTTGTTGGGTTTTTTTTTTCCTTTTGTTTGGTTTTTGGTTTTTTGAGACAGGGTTTCTCTGCATAGCACTGGCTGTTCTGGACTCTTTATAGACAGAGATCCACCTACCCCTGCCTCCCTGAGTGCTGGGATCACAGGCATGCACCACCGAGCCTGGCTAACAAGAGAACTTTTTTGCTTTTTATTTTTTGGGTTCTTTTTTTTTTTTTTCCAGACAGGGTTTCTCTGTTTTAGCCCTGGTTGCCCTGGAACTTACTCTGTAGACCAGGCTGGTCTTGAACCCACAGAAAACTGCCTGCCTCTGCCTCTGCCTCCTGAGTGCTGGGATTAAAGGTGTTCATCACCAAGCCAGTCCTGTTTAGTAAAGTTTTAATACCAGCATAAGTTCTGGAATCAGAGAAAGTCAGTTTCAAACCCCAGCTCCCCCACTGTGCCTGTCTGTAAAATGGGAGAAATTGCACAGGTGATGAAGATTAAAATTAAATTTAAAAGTTAGAAGATACATATGAAACTGTACTGAGAACACTGGACTCGGAAGGATGAGCTTCTACTATCATGTTATCACATTCTCCTCACTTATGTTGGTCAATTTTCATCCCAGAGGCTGCAATCTGGAAAGCTGAGGCCAATCCTGAGCCCATTTGACTAGACCTTGAAGCATGTCGGAGGCCCAGCTCCCTTGTGCCCCCTTCCTCCTCCACACTCTTGCTACCTTCATTGATGGAAGCCCTAAACTACAATCTGCCACTGTGAAGGTTAGTTTTGTCAACTTGACAAAACCTAGAGTCACATGGGAAGAGAGTCGTAATGTGGAATCACGCTCATGGAGCTGACCTGCAGGCACATCTGTGGGGGATTGCCTTCGCTGTTAATAGATAGAGGAAGATGCAGCTCACTCTGGGCAACTCCATTCCCTTGGCTGCTCCCTAAACTGAGTGAGAAAAGCGCCCTGGGTAACAAGCAGGAATGTATATATATTTTCTTTGTTCTTGCTAGTGGCTGTGACTACAGCTTGAGTTCCTGCCTTGACTTCCCCTCAGTGAACTGTAACCTGTAATTGAAAGCCAAATAAACTTTCTCTTAAAGTTGATTTTTTTTTTCTGAATATTTTACTAAAATGAAAGTAGGATGGTGACCTAATTCTGACCAAAATATCTGACAGAAACATTTGGCTCCTGGTTTCAGAGGGTTTCGTCTGTGGTCCCTCACTCTTGGGCAGGCATCGAGGTGGCAGGAGCATGGGGTGGACCTTCACTTCCTTGTAAACAGGAAGCATGGGGAAAAATACATGAAGGACACAGGAAATACTCCAGGTATCCAACCCACTTCCTCCAACAAGGCTCTAACTCCTCCCGCTCTCCAATTCACAAGTGTGCCTCCACACCAAGAATCTGCCTACCAGGTGTTGGGATCTAACCTCTGAAAACTCCATCACAGACACACCCAGATATGCACATTCCTAGTCCAATCACGAATATGACCAAAATTCACAAGAAATGTGTAGCGGGTGGCTCTGTGGTGACAGGCGTTGTGGCTAGGGCTACCGTCAGCTGAGCGGGAACTGGTGGGCAAGAAGCTGTGCCAAGCTATAGGAGCTCAAGGCCTACCCTTATGACCTACTCCGGCCATCGAGGCCCCACCTCCAGTGATTCCTCAACCTCCCAAAACAGCACCACCAGCTGTTCAAAGATGTGAGCCTGTGGGGGCATTCCACATTCAAACCACAGCAGCCTTCTAAGGGCACACTAAGATTCTAACATCTCTCTTGGTCTCTCTAGCCCCAGTCCACGCCCTACATTGATCTCTGGCTCTGCTCCCCTCCCCTGCTTGCTTCACAACTGAGGCCTTGCAGCATCACTGCTCTAATTAATTTTCTGTTGCTATGATAGAACACTCTGACCAAAAGCATCTTAGGGAGGAAAAGATTTATTTAAATGATACTTTCAGGTATCAGTCCATTATACAGGAAAGTCAGGGCAGAAACTCAAACAGGAGCTTGAGGCAGAAAGCATTGCGAAATCCAGCTTGGTGGCTCACCTGGCCCACCCTCAGCTAGGTTCCTTATAAAGGCGGGCCCACCTGCCCAGGAAATGGTACCATCACTGTGGGCCAGGCTCTCCCACATCAGTTAACAATCAAGACCATCCCCCCAACACACACAGAGACAAGGCCACAGGCTAATCTAATCTGGGCAATCTCTTAATTAAGGGTCTGCTCTCCAGTAACTCTAGGCTGTTAACAATTAAAACTCATGAGTGGGGCTGGAGAGATGGCTGGGTGATTAAGAGTACTGCTCTTGCAGGGGACCGGAGTTCAGAACCCAGCACCCATATCAAGTCGCTCACAGCACCTGTCCCTCCAGCCCAGAGAATCCAGTGTCCTCTTCTGACCTCCACAGACAACCTCACTCACAGGCACATACCCATACATGGAAACATAACTGGAAATAAAAATAATTTTTTTTAAGTTAAATAGAAGATCCACCTTCCCTTGTTTTCTCTCCACAATAACTTTCAAACCATCCCATTTTGCAGCTAAGGAAACTAAGCCTGAGCCATAGTGATTTTGCCCACAGTAGTGTAACTGGTAACTTCCAGAGAGAGTGGACTTCCTGGCCTCAGGGGACATGGAGCTTCCTGTGCCAAGGAGCTGAAGCTCAGGCATGCCAGCTTTGGATGGCCACAAATCAAACTTGAAAGACCTGGCAGGCTGTGCTGCTCCTGACCCCCAGGCCTTGGGCCTTGGCTGCTTATATATATTTGGCTGCTTATATATATTGCCAGAGATGCCTTTTCTGCATGGAGGGGAAAAGAGTTAGCATATTTCTGTTTAACTAATAAACATGTGATTCCCAAGGACCCTGCAAGTGATTATTGCCTTCAAACAGCAAAGGGGCCAGCCCAAGTGAGACACACAGGAAAGCATTGAGCAGGATGGAAACATCTGAATTTATGGCAAAGTCCTTCAGAATGTAAGTGTTGCTAGCATGATTCCAGAAGGAGGGAAATAATACCTCCTGAGGCTCTCCCACACTCAGAGGCACTCTATCCCAGAGGACCTTGAAGGCTGTGGGGTGTGACCAGCCAGAAGGTTGGCTCAGGAGCCCTGTGTGTGCTAGGCAGGCACGGTGGCCTTGTCCCCCAAGGGCTTGGCAGCTGTCTCCTCCACGAGGGGCAAATGTTCCCAAAGCCATCATTACCATCAGAAATGACCTTGTTGGTTTAATTGCTGGACATAAATCCCTCTGTGTTTGTTCCAAGGGTCCAAGGGCATTGCCTATTGTCTACTGAATCCTGAGCTCCTCTACCAGCTTCTAGCACAGAGCAGTGTCCACTTAACATTCTCTAGCGATATGTGTGAGCCGCCAGCACTACAAACTCTCCTGTATTCCCACGGTCACGGGCTGGGAACCTACTGCCTAGTGTGGGTATCAGACTTAGGTGCAACTCACAATAATTTCTGTCGGCTGTTACTCAGTGATCGACTGGCATGAGCCATCTCACGGGGCTCTTCAAATAGTGCTTAGATTTGTGGTACTGGGGAAGAATTGAGGCTTGGACCGGGGAGCTGTGCAAGCATAGGATGGACATTCAAATACCCAGGACATGCATAAATGACAAGGCTAGCATATGAGTTTGAGGCCAGCCTGGTTTACAAAGTAAGGAAAGGCAGGGCAACATAGAGATATCCCATCTCAAAAAAAAAAAAAAAAAAAAAAAAGTTATATATATATCTCAGGATGGACATTTGGAAGGCAGAAACAGAGCACCTCCAGATCAAGCTCACTACATGGCTAGCCATGTCAGCCAGCTCTGGGTTTGACTGAAAGACCCTGCCTTAATGAATAAGGTGGGGCAGTGATGGAGAACGATGCCAACCTTGGGCCTCCGTGTGTGTGTGTGTGTGTGTGTGTGTGTGTGTGTGTGTGTGTGTGTACACGAACACACCACATACATAAAATTGGAGGAAAAAGAAATGGTACCAGGATATTCTCCCAAACCCCCTCATTAAACTTTCACAAAGACAACCCTCAGCCCCGATTCTCTCAGGAGACTCCGGGTTATTTGGCCCTCTCCTAGCAAGAGAGCTGTCAACTGCATTCACCCCTTCCTCACCAGCACAGGGCACAGGCTGCTGAAAGAAAACCAAATTTTCAATCAGTCTGTGATCTTCCCTTGGAAGGTCCTCCCTCCTCTCCTTTCACCTGTCTTGGAAAGGTATACGCATTGGTGAGTGCATTTATAAAGGGTTCAGAGCTTTAATCACAAAGCACCAATTCCAAGAGTCCCAAGCTAAGCACCCTAGTGAATGCCACAGTAAGTCTCATGTCCAGTCCGAGAGAGGATGGACTCTTCCCGGTGATGTTGTAGGTAATGATGGTGCTGTGGGCTCTGCTGGGATGGACGTGGGTTAGTGTGCCCAACAACGCCTGTGCGTTAGAAACTTGGTCCCGTGTGGCAGTGCTAAGAGCTGGTGAGACCTTTCAGAGATGGGGCATGGGGCTAGAGGAAAGGAGCATGGCTCCCCATCTCTCTTTCTTCTGGCTCCCTGTCCCACCATGCTGTCTCTGCCTGAAGCAATGCAGTCAAGGTGTGACACCGCCCAGTCTGAGACCTTTGACCTTCAGAACTGTGAGAGGAACAAACCTCTTCCTAACGAGGTACCCAACCTCAGCAACAGAAAATGGAGAATTCTTTCCTATTAGATTTTTGGTGCCCCTCCCCCAATAACATTTTGAATACTTCTTCAACCAGCATCCCTCTCTACCCAGAACCCTAAAAACTCAGTGAGTCAACCATCCCAATTACCCCCTAAAACAACATGATCTCTGTCCACCTGGAGAGAAATGAGAGCAGGGACTCCATCCAAAGGGGCCCCAGTCTAACTAAGAAGGGCTTCCTGGTTCTGGGGTTTTACATTCTCACCCAGGAGAGCCTCTGCACACCCTTCCTATGACCTCCTCAGAGAGGAGGCCATACGATCACCCTCAGATCTCCAGTGGGGCTGACCTCCAAAATCAATCTTACTCTGACTCCATTGGCAGAGCACTCCAGCTTGGGTGCCAAGGAAATGGTCGTTTGGCTGGGGTGGGGTGAGTGGAAGGTGTTAGGCGGAAAGGAGAGGGCTTGTAACTGCAGCTGGGTCGAGTCGTGGCATTGGAGTCTGCCTGGTGAAGAGAGGGAGGGAGGCTTATTTAGAAACTACTTCACATCGCCCAAATTAAACAAGCCATTTGCTCAAGTCCATTTCCACCTCTGATCTTCTCTCTGCTAATTCTTACCCTGCCTAAGAGCTTCCTCCCTCTACACAGTGGCCCCTTCTCCAAGGGCTCAAGGAAATCTCCAGGCTCTTTAGGGCCTGAATTAGCCATAGGAACGTTGTCACATGCGTTGCTTTCTGACACCAAGGACAGGTCAAGACCCATTTCTCCTCTTTCATCTTCCCCAGAACTTGGAGCCCCTCTGATGATCATCTCCTCCTCCTCCTCCTTTTCCTCTTTTTCTTCTCCCTCCTTTTCCCCCTCCTCCCTTCTTACTCCTCCTCTTCTCCCCCACCCAACCCTGTGGCTTAAGTCTTGCAGCCTAACTGATTACTTCCCTGTCAATGTGACCAACTATCTAACAAAGCTCGGTATGGGAAGAAGAACGCATTCTGGCTCATGGTGTGAGGGTACCGTCCTTGTGGTAGAGAAGGCAAGACCCACAACAGCAGGAGTGGAAGGCTGACAATGCAGGTGCTCCACTCACTTTCCCTCCTTTTTATGTATGTGTGTGGTGTGCCTGTGTGGTTGCATTTTTGGCATGTATGTGGGCACACGTACACGTGAGTTTATGTGCATGTGTAAGCATGTGTGCATTTGAAGGCTAGAGGTAGGTGTTAGGAGTCATCCTCCATAACTCTTCCACCTTGTTCACTGAGGCAGGGTTCTTAATCAAACACAGAGCTCACCGATGTGGCTAGTCCTGCCAGCCAGCTTGCTCAAGGAGTCCCCGGTCTCTGCCTTCTAGAGCTGTAATTAGAGGCAAGCTGCCACTCAAACCCAATACTTACATGGGAGTCTGGGGATCAGAATGTGGGGTCCCACACTTGTGTAGGAAATGCTTTAACTGTTGTGCCATCTCTCCAACCCCCTTTTATTCAGCCTGGGATCCCAGCCCATGGAATGGTGCCAGCCACACTGGAGGTAGATCTTCCCTGCTCAGTTAAACCTCTTTAGAAATGCCCTCACAGACACGCTCACTCACAGCTGTATCTCCTCGGTGACTCTAAATCCAGTCAAGCCCACGGTGATGACTAAGAAGTCAT
>NW_026594863.1:0-4846 GCF_907164565.1 Psammomys obesus
CTTCTTCTTCTTCTTCTTCTTCTTCTTCTTCTTCTTCTTCTTCTTCTGTAGACTGGTAGCAGTATAAACAGCTAAATTCAAATTGTTATGCCAGTTCAGTGGGTAACAAGACTTCCTGCTAATCTTGACATGCTGTGTTTAGTCCCTGGGACCTACATGGTGGTAGGGGAGTCCTGAAAGTTTTCTTCTATCTCTACAAGTCATGGCATATCTGCAAACACACACACACACACACACACACACACACACATACAGAGACACAGAGACAGAGAGACAAAACACACAGAGGAAAAAAAAAAAAATATAAACACATTAAAATTTTTATACCAGAAAATTTGACATTGAAGTTTAGCAAAATTATAAACCCAGATTATTTAAATGAAACAAAGAAGGCATAAACACCAAATTTATAGATATTTTATGTTTATGGTGGTAGGCTAGTATTTATTTATATGAAATTATATAATAAAAGATCAAATTTAAAAGGAAAATTAAGATTTAAGAATTACATAGAGTATTAAGGTGGAAGATACAGTTTACTTTCAGTTCCCTTAATATAGACCTGTTCTTTCTGACTCTAGGCAGTCTGCTTGCCAAAATAAAACCAAATACAGGTTTGGGATGTCTTGCTGGAAGCTTTTCTTGGATCAAAGGGCTCAATGATCATTTTCGTTCCCTGCTGTGGGTATGTGTGTGTGCCTTGCACAATTTAAGCTAATAAAAAACGTAAAGCTCATTTAAGTCAGGGTAAAGGTGTTTTTGTTGTTTTGTTTTTGACAGATTTCTCTGTTGCTTGAGGACCAGTGAAAGGAGAAAAATGTTGAGGACAAGTCTCAGAACACCTCTGTTGGCCATTTATTAACCTGCTTCTACTCTTCAAGGCTTGCAATATCTGTGAGGAGCAAGAGTTATTTCATATAAGTCCTAAGGGCAGATCTGGACCAATCCACAGCTTAAGAAGAGTTGATTTGGGGTTATAAATCTATTCATATAAGCTGTGGAGTAGCCAGGCCTGGATTTTAATCCTGATGTCAGTATTGTCTTTGGCAAAAAGAAAGAAAATCCTGAATATCATTTTCCTAATTTTCTTAATTGGCGATTCATCCTAAGGGTTAGAGATGAGCCAAGTATGTTTCATAGTTCCTGGCATAGATCGTCAGCAAACAAGCCTAGCTATCTGCACTGTTTATTGAAGCCAGCTATTTCCAACCTCGGACATGCTCATGTGGATGTTAGACTGTTGGGAATGTCGCACAAAAGACTCTGGATGAAGGCAGGAGCCTGAACTTAATCATAAAATCTATTACCGCCTCCTTTATTCTCCATCTTGGCCTGGTAAGTCAGATTCCCTTGAATGAGCTCTTGCTTGCCTCACAAAGCAGGTAGGCCCAGCTATTTAAGCCAATTTTTTTTTTTTTTTTTTTAATAGTCTTTCTTGGCTTCTGCAAGTCAATTTGACCTGGAAGTTAGAAGGGCCAGGGTGTCTGGGGGCGTAGCTGTGACAAGGCAGGTATTGTCAAAGGTACGAAAACGCGAGGGTCAGGAGTGAAGACTGGCAGATCCTTATTTTGTGGTTCCGGTGAGCGAGCCAGGGAGCACTGAGGCGGTGAGCAGTTGTTACTGGACTAAAGAATCTCACATACTCCAAACTACACCAGGATCTTGGCAGGAGCTCTGATGAAAAAATGGGATCCAAGGCGCCCAGTGAGACCGGTCTGGGCTTGCCGGCTGCATCCAGGGACTGGGTTTTGGAGCCTCTAAAGCAGTGAGGCCCTTGGGTACCACTTGCACACTGCCTGGGTTGGGGAGATGGAAGAGACCAACGGACACAGGTCAGAGGCCGAGGGAATACCTCCGCTGGTATCTGGGTAGGTCATAACTCCCGATTAGCATAGGTCATCAGTGGTGCCGCAGGACCTGGTCTCAGTCACCTGAGCGCTCTCTCCGCCTGGGGCATCACCCCTGTCCAGGCGGTGCTCTGCAGACGTAGGTCAGTTCACTTGGGGGAACTGTGGACACCAGTCTGAGCACGACCTGCTGGGTGCGGTGCTCACCTTGCCCGGGGCCTCGGAGGGACCCAGTCCAGAGCCCCAGGGTCCACTACAGACCCAACTGTCTTCAAGAGCCAGCAAACGGAGCCCTCTCCCGGCCGCGCGGGGCAGCGCGCGTTCCCGGCTCGCTGCTGGGCATGCGCGGCGCGCTCTGGCCGTAGCCGAGAGCGAGCAGCGCGCACACACTGCCCGGGCGGCGGGCGAGGCGGGCTCGCGGGGCGCTGGGCGCGGGACGCGGGTTGAGCCCCGGCGGCGTGTCTGCAGCGGGGCGCTTCGGACGCCCCAGTCCGGGGCTCTGTCTCCCTCGGCCACCGGTCGCCTCGTGTCCGGGGAGGTCGCGGCACTCCCTGAGGAGTGCGGGTGGCTTGGAGGGCGGATCCGAGGTAAGAGCCCCTCGGACCTTGATGCCGGTCTCCGGGTGAGATTTCCGCGGCACGGGCTCCCCTCTGGCTTTTCCGTCCCCGTTTTGGGGAGCCGGGACCCGAGCAGCGCCAGGCTCAGCGGCCGCTGCGGCTCCCTCGGACCCTTTGCAACTGGTGTCTGCGGCCAGGTGTGCTCGGGCGCTGCCGCTCCAGCGCGTCCCCGCGCCCGCTCCGCGCGTCCCGGAGCCGGGAGACCCGAGCCCCGCGCGGTCGGCTCCGCCGGGGTGGGCGCCGAGCCCTCCACCCCGCGACCCCACGCTCACCTGGGCTGCGCGGGCGTACCTGAGTTCGGCACACCTGGGCTCCCACCGCGCCTGGATGGCTTGGTTTTGGGGCTTTCAGGGCGCCTCAACCCCAGCACAAGTGAGGACCCCATCCAGGGGACCTGTTTGGGATGGGGACCCTCCCTGGTATACAGCCTCCAGCTGAGGTGGCTCGCTGTGCTTGAATAGTTGTGGATTCAGGATCACTTTCCAACACCATTTTACTTTTGGGAAGATGGCCTCTCCTCTGGCTGTCAGTAGGGCTTGGGAGGGGCTCCACACCCACCGAGAGAGACGGTGAAGGCGCCCCGTGTCTCACCCCTTCCTTTTTTTTTTTTCCCAATGACCACAATACACATGCAAAATCTTTCCGCGGTTCTCTGAGCCTTGCCGTTCAAATCCTCCTCCTGTTGCCCCCAAGTGCTGCTGGCGTCTCGCCGGGGCAGGACGCCCTGGGGTTTGGACTTAGAATCCGTAGACATTTGGAGCTGGCGAGCGAGGCGTTAGAAGAGGAGGCTTCCCGGAGCCAATGTTTCAGCGAATGCATGGCTGCTTTTCTTCTAAAGGTTTCACTTCTTGCCTCACACGGTAAAAGAGACAAAATAGCGAATCAGATAGTTCAGATACAACTTGGTTCAGAGACGTGTGAGTACTTTGAATTTTTATTTGGCTTTGTCACTCTGGGCAGGAGATGGAATTAGGATTCCTGGAAGGCTTTTTTATGTTAAAAAATCCTCAAAGTAACTGTGTTGTGGGCTGTTTCTAATTTCTCTCCCTTGAAAGGATGCCATTCTAAGGCTCCCTGGGTTTTGGAACGCCTGCGCTCATTATGTAGAATTGTAGATACTGGGACAGCAGGTCTATTGAAATTACAGTCAACGACATCTCCCCTCACCTCGGAAAGAGTTCCTTCTTTTTTTGTTTTTAAAATTGGAGATGGCGGAGGGGGGCGGGTGGAGGGAAGGAGGGTTGGTTTGCTTTCTGGGCTTGCTGCTGTGGCTTTCAGTTTGCTGCTGTGGAAAATCTGTGGCTGATGAACTCGCACCATTTTGAAAGTTAAAGCAGCCTAAAGGCTTGTCACTTAGACGTTGGGTACAGTGTGTCATAAGCTAGTAAGCATATGTAAGTTGAAAGCCTTTCCTGCACAACAGCAGGGCAAGACTTTGTAAAATCCCGCCAGTCATTCGCTTCCTTCATAGCAGGAAAAAAGAAGGAAAAGAAAGTATCTTTTAAATCCAACTGCTCTGAGCTAAGTGTTGCTCCCAGTATTTGGGATGCCTACTTTGTCACTTTTCTTTCACTGTCCAGTGTCACTGGGTATCATTATAATGGCAAGTTATCCTTCTATTAACAGTGGGGAAAACTTTAAGTGAACTCCTCTTTAGGGTGATTGAAAAAAAAAATCCGTAACAGGAAAGTGGTCTTTAATTTTGAACACTTTGCTTATTTGTGGTCAAAGGTAAAGGGTTCATTTTGTGTGCATATCTAGCTTTATCTTGATTTAATCTACACTCATTCTTTTCAGCCTTCAGTACTTTGTAACTCTGACACACAAGCTGCTGCTATGTGCTGTCAGTAATTTTATTTTAAAATCCTATATTACACCTCTTTTCATGTCCTCCTCTTTAGTCTTCTGAGTCTCTTCTCCATTCACCTGTTTTTATCTTAAAACCTAAATTCATTTGAGCCAGGTTTGAGTAAGAAACTATAAATTCCAGATTCAAAGCTGTTTTGTTCCTTGAAGTTTTATTGGCTGAATTTTAGCACTAACTTCATTTATGTAAATTTTAGGTTGGTTTTCCCAAGTTGTATTAAAACACATTTGGTCATTTTTGTCTCAGGGCAAAACAACCAGAGTATAGCTTATAAACTCTGAGCCATCTGCAGGGGTGTCAGAGAGGAAGGAACTTTAGCCAAAGTGCTCTGGCTATACAGTGAGTACGTCCCTGCTGGGAATGGCTGCACCAAATTGTTTGCAGCTGCAGGGGACTGAAACTATTTTCCTTAAGAAGCACTGGAGTGGAGTCCTTGCAAACAACCGAACTGAGTATTTACAAGAAAGTGTGTGTGTGTGTGTGTGTGTGTGGCCTTCAGGTCAGCACTGTAGCAT
>NW_026594864.1:0-2606 GCF_907164565.1 Psammomys obesus
CTTCTGGAGTGTGTGTGTGTGTGTGTGTGTGTGTGTGTGTGTGTGTGTGCATTTCACAAATGAAAATGGTGAGAACTTGAGTGAATAAATGAACATAAAGCATTTGCACATGGCAGTGGCCTTAAGGAAGGCTTTTGTTGCAGTCTTACTCTGAATGTTCTGCTGAAGGACATTTAAACTTAACAGCTAAGAGCCTTCTCAAGACAACGTATCTTCAGATCAGTTTAACTCTGACCCTGCGCCTCTTGACTCCATGCTATGGGCTAGGATTACAGTTATGTCCCTTTTAACCCTCAGTATTCCATGCTACTCACTTTTATTCTTTACACGTTAGATCTCTGTGGATTAACCCAAATGTTAACTTGTTCATTCACCTTCTTCAGCACCCTCTCTCTTCCTCTGTGGGCTTACTTCGGATGCTCATCTATGAAACGAGATTTCATAAAGGTACCTTTCGCACACTCAGAAATGGCTCAATTTTCTTTGTTCTGAAAACATAATTTTCTGGATATAATATTATATCCAGTGGGTTGTCAGTGATTTTTACGCAGCATTCTGAAGATATTTCACTGTCTTCTCTCATTATTCCTGCTAATAATTCTCTAGTTATTTGTTTCTCCTTTATAGATAAGTTTACTTTCTTCTCTTGATGCTTTTAAGATTCATAATCCTCCCATCTGTTGTAGTAGACATTGGCTTGCTTTCAAGTGTCTTATGTGTATGTATATAAACATACATATGAATGTAATTTTATTTTTTAGGCATTATATATATATGTAAAATGTCAGAACTCTCTGCCTTGGAGGTATGTCTTCAATCCATCTTAGAACGTCATCTGCTATTATTTCTTCACCTCTTGCTTCACTGCATTCTTTTTACTGTAAGTCAAAGATTCAGAATAGCTACATATATGCAATCCACACCTCTTAATTATATTTTCCCATCTCTTCACACCTTCATACTTAGGTTGGACACGTTCCCCACTTGTTCTTAGGGAGTTTCCAACTTCAGCAGTTATGTCTTTTCCTTACAAATGTTTGGCAGGGTTCTAGTTCATGTTTCCTTAGCTGTTTTAGTTGGTATTTTACTTAGAGCTTTATTTTTTTACTTTCTTTAACAGATCACAGTTACTTAGCTTTTTTGAAGCACAAATCTAATATTGTTTATTTTGCTGCCACTCATTTCGGTTAATTTTCTTACATGTCTTGTGATCTTTGTATATGAATGCCATTTAATTGACGTTAATTTATAGGAAATTAGAAGATAATAAAGTGGATTTTTTTCCTAGAAAGAGGAAAATACATACAAATACAAATTGTAGCATTTGTTGAATGTCTCTGTGTGGCAAACAAATTGTTGGCTACTAAAACATAAACAAACAGGAGCTGGAGAGATGTCTCAGTGGTTAAGATCATTGGCTGGTCTTCCAGAGGCCCCTGGGTTCAATTCCTAGCACCCACATGGCAGCTCACAACTCTCTGTAACTCAAAGTTCCAGTAGATTTTACTACCTCACACAGATATACACGTAGGCCAAACCCTAAACATTTATAACAAATAACAGCCAAAAAGAAAACCATTTCACCCATGTGTAAGAAATGTGTATTTGGTTTTGACTATCAGAGTCTGAGAGGTGACGTAGAGGTTACAAAGGAACATGATCCGCTAGTGAGGTTTAGCTTGACATCATCCACCATTTTCACACACTTAGGTGTTAGATTGAAGCAATCTGAAGCTTCAAAGCTTCTGAAGGCTAAACACAACAGAGCTGGTAAACACAAATACACACAGAGAGTCTTAAAAAGCAGGAAATATAAACAACTATTATGAAGAGGCAAGAAGGCCAGGCACTACTAAGTGTGAACAGGTCTGGTGAGCCAAGCATTTGACACACTCTTTGCAGGGACAGACAATAAAGGCAGTGGTAGCCAAAGGGGGATCACCTGTCTACCAGGTGATACTTCACACAACGACGATACTGTTCTGAATGACAGAATGACAGCGCCCCTTCTCTACCTTTATCCACAGAGATGGCTTGCATTACGTGTGTTCACAACTCAAACTGGGCAAGGCCTACAGCTCAACTAAAACACTTGCCAAGCACGCTCAAGGCCTGAGTTCAAAACGACCATACTGCAAACACGTGTGCGCGTACACGTCACATATATACATGCACAGGTGTGCACACAGGTGGAGAGGCTGTAGGTCTGTGCACAGTGCTTCTTAAATGGCATTCCTGCATCGGGTTAGAGGGCGGAGCTAGGCAGGGGTGTTCCTAGATAAAGTTCTGCACCAAAAAACGTGTACATCAAGAAAAACAAAACAATTTCTGCCACTTCCTTTTGCGGCTTGAAAAATCTGTTACTAACATTTGTATATTTTGGTAGATGTACATTTTAATGTGTTAACTGAACCCAATTAATGAGCATGTATATATAAAACCTCATATATGTATCATGTATTTGTTAGGGACTATTTAAAAGAATAGCTATTTTGAGATATTAACAAAGGATAGCTTTGAACTCTTGGTCTTCCTGGCTGTGTTTTGTTTTGTTTTGTTTTCTTCTTCTTCTTCTTCTTCTTCTTCTTCTTCTTCTTCTTCTTCTT
>NW_026594865.1:0-1321 GCF_907164565.1 Psammomys obesus
GAGTTGTCCCCGAGGGCGCAGATGAATTACCGTCGGGCTGAGTTGTCTCCCCTGGAGGACTGGTACTGCTAGGACCCACGGAGGAGTTGGCCTCGGTATTTGGAGACGTTACTGCAGAAGCAGGCTGCGTGGATCCAGCAGGAGGCTGGGTAGACGTCTGTCCATCAGGTACTGTTCCCAAGGACACAGATGAGCTGTCACCATCGGACTGAGCTGTCACAGGTAACGCGGTTGGAGTACTGGCAGACTCGTCAGTACTTGAGGGAGAGACTGTTGTGATTTTGGTTGAGGGAACAAGGAAGCCAAATGTCAGAGGACAGTGCAATGGATAAGTAATGGCAATTACTGTCTGCCCTAGTCAGTACTCAACTTGGGATTTTCTGGGAAAATGAAAATCAACATAGGACTGTGTTGAAAGCAGAAACACATGACTACTTCTAAACACACAAAAAATAAATAAATAAATAAAAATTAAACAGACAAAAATGGAAAATATTATTGAAAACGATGACACCTAACGTAGCTTCATGATGCCTGGGCAGAACTGAGTGTAAAGTCGTGGTGATAGTATTTATGAAGTGTCCAGTCGGGAGTGGTGGTATATGTCTGTGGGGGCCAGCCTGGTCTACATGAGGCCATGTCTCAAAAAATGAAAACAAAAGCAAAAAAAGCGCCGAGAGAGGTGCCTGGACTTTGGAGACAGAGGCAAGAGGCTCAAACAGCCTTGGCTACCTGTTAAGCTTAAGGCTAGCTTGAGCTACAGAAGACCCTATCTCAATTTAAAAAAGATTAGTACCAAGAAATAGCAAAATTTATATCTGTACTTGGGAAACTGTCAATCTTTGTTTAACAGATTCCTAGGAAATTCAGAGGCAGACAAGCAAAGGTGCCACAAGGTGGCGCTGTCGCCGCCAGGAAGTGGAGTCTCGGTGGCTTTCTACATTTGAGGCAACAGACCCCATTCTTCATCATTGGGCAGTTTTCTCTGTTGGTAGATTATGGAAGGGGGCCTTAGAAGGTGGTGTTAAAAGAATAATTACATGGAAACAATTAAGTGCTGATTAAAGTTCTTTCACGTTTTTGTTTTTGAGACAGGTCTTGCTATAGAGTCCATCTGGCCTCAAACACACAATCTTCCTGAGTGCCGGACTGAGGTGGGTCTTTGTTTGTTTTTCTGGCGCATTTCTCATCTAACAGTTCTATACACATCTACTTTGAGAGAATAAGATAAATAAATGGTCCTTGTCCTAAAGATGTCCTAGTGGACATCATAATAACATTTACAGCTCCTAGAACCCCCAGGAAGCTTGGAAGACTGACT